>NC_034409.1:5617831-5756265 GCF_002078875.1 Numida meleagris
AAGGAAGGAAGGAAGGAAGGAAGGAAGGAAGGAAGGAAGGAAGGAAGGAAGGAAGGAAGGAAAATGATAGAAAGGAAGAAGGTTTTCAGTATCTGAAAGTTGACTGGAAAGTGAGTAGGAACCTGTAAGAGGAAGATACTGAGTCTTCAAACTGCTGGATATGGATAAGGAATAATGATATCAAGACCTAGAATGTGCCATCTACAGAAAAGCCACAAAAGAGGGAAATACAAATCATTTGAACAAATTACTATGAAAAACAGCAGTATCTCCCCCTCCTGATCTCAGATGAAGACTGATCACCTTCCTGGCTCATGTGGAACAGCCAAAACTGATTTGCAAGTCCTCTACAAGTTCTGGTCAGGTGGCAGAGCAGTGAAATCCAATCTGCAAGATGATCCACTGATACGTTCTGTCTTAACACACCAGGAATCTCTGAAGTGCAGAGAGTATCCCAAATACCCCATGAGCTATGAGCAACCAGCCCAATCCAGGCATGGAGGCTTCATCCAGTGTTAGCTCCTGCAGCTTCCAGAGGAGTACTGTTCTGCTGAGGCTACATCAACTGAACATCCAAATAAGAATACAAGAATATTTTCCTTTCTAATCTATGGATCAAACCATTCAAAAATGTAATTTTCAAGACATCCGGTGTCTAGAGGGCAGTGTAATGTTCTAGAAAGCTGCTTCTATTAATCTAACTCTGTTTGCAGTCTTTATTGGTTGGATTTTGTCAGATGAAGAAATGAATGTTTATGCCCGAGGTTTAGAAAATAATAAAAATGTTTTATTTTCAACATGGGGACCAGTGCTTGTCTTTATTGGAATCACAGCCCAGTCCTTGTCTGGGAGAAAAATCACTACAGTGCTACGGCTTTTGTAGAAGACGCTAGCAAGAAGGAAAAATGTGACATGAGATTTTCAATATTTTTGAACAGAAGGAAAGGATCTGTTGTAAACAAACTGCATGTGTGAATACTAGCTGTGTATATAAATAATGTAATTTGGGCTACAGTAGCTATTAATGCTTTGAAAGATATAAAATTTTCATGAAGATGAAGGAAGTAATGGATTAGCCAGCATGGGAATGAATGATCATTTATGTGACGCTTTATTTTAAAAGAGCAGTCCAGAAATCAGAAATAGGGAAGGAAAAAAAAAAAGATACTGTTTTTTTTTCATTTTTCCTTATATGATAAGAGGAAGTAATTGTATTTAATTAAGGGGGGAAAAAAAAGAATTTTTTCTGAATTAGGGATTAGGAAAAGAACAATTTTTGTTAACTTTTTATATGCATAAATTGCATTTTAAACCTAAATTTAACTACAGCCCTCTACTCTTGAAATAACAGCACTAGGAAACTCTATCCTGTACTGCTTTCACAGTTGTGTTTTTATTCTAGGGAAAAGTCCAAAAAATCTTGATTCTTGACTAGCATCAGATATAAACTCAGCCCATACTAACTCAGTTCATACACAGGCTAAGGGAATGCTCCTCCCTGACTTCATATGAAATATGTATGTGATTGCTCAGCCATCTAAAACATTTTCTCTTTCCCTACTTACATGTCACTATCTTTAGGTCAATAGCAAAGCATACTGTCACTGGGGACTTTGTCTCTCCTCTCTAAGTTTAAAGGATATAAGCTCCATGTACAAGGTACGTGTTTGTGGTTGGTACTTCCAAAATTGCATCTTAAGCTGTAGTTTCATGGAGATGAAGTTCTTAATGAAATAGAGGATTTATTTCAACATTTTCTTAATTTCATCATTATTCCCTTTTGCTATTTTCCCTTTATTTCCTTCTAGGACTTCAGAGCTTTGAAATTACTTTTATTTGTAAAGACTATGATATAGGGGACCATTATTTAAAGCTTCAGGGGTTTCTAGCTTAGCTACATCAACTCTTAAATTTTTGAAGTTGTAGAAGCCATCTGTCTCAACAGACCATGTTCTTTTACACTGAATGATGGACTAGTATTTCAGTTGATTTAGACTTAAAACAATCTTGGAAAGGAGGGAATTTCATAAAGCTGCCAATTTTTTTGTCTTCTAAGTTCCTCGTGTTCTGCTCTGTGGATTGCTAGGGTGGTATCCGTCCCTCCCAGATGGGAAAGTAGGACACACATAAAAAAATACTTTTCTCAATGTCAAGAAGACTAAGACGAATTAGCTAAATATCTCCATCTAGTCCCTCACTGATAACCATCCCTTTTTCTGAACTCCTGTAATGGATAGAATACCAGAGGTAAATATTAGAAGAGGCTATTTAAAACACATAAGGATATGGGGCACTAATTGTCCTTTTTGTCTTTTGAAATCTTCTCCCAGACATTTTACTGTATGCATTCAGCATAATTAAATTACTCTGAGATTTATTCTTCAGCACTGCATGAGATGAAATTCAGTCTGTATAAATGCAGCTGTGGTCCATGTGAAAACACAGCCTTCACAACAAAGCAGTTATTAAGGTCATTACCTCAGTTTTTGTTTTCTGGACTGCATTACAGAGGCAGTGTGAACAATAACCTTTTCATAAGGATTCATAAGGATCTCTTGGTGCTCACTCTATGACTTGACACCAAAAGAATGGAAATGAAAAGACAGCGTCAGCTTTGGCATTTCAGCCTACTGCAGCACTGGAAGGGTTAACAACGGCTATTTTCCTCCTTTCCAAATTTGACCCATGACTCCCCCGAAAGGAATGAAAGGAGCAGATTGGGGTGTGCAAGTAGCTCTCTTTGAACATGTCTGGCAAGTACAAGGAGCTTTTCTTTCCTTTCATTCTTTCCTTTGGGTTAGGAAGGGCAACCCCTGCCTTGGACTACAGAAGTGCTCTTGGTCTGCCAATGCTACAGAATGAAACAACTCTCCTGCTAGTCAATAAAGGGAAATTTACCACAGGACATAAATGTTTGGCTCATATGCCATTTAAACTAGACTACAAACACCTTCAAAAATTAGGATGATGGGAGTTTGTGGAAGGCTGTCTCTTCAGAGCGGCTGGAAAGCATTTCTCCCATAATAAAGCATGCCATAATAGTCATTTTCTGCTAGGTGAATAAGCACAAAGCACATCTTTGTTCATAAGACTTTTTATTGTAGCAGTTGTCATGAGCAAAAACATGAAAGTACTTGAAAATCCATTAAAATCACAATCTGTATACTTTAAAAAAAAAAAAAAAACAACAACAAACCACATCTCAGGAAAGTTTGTCTCTGAAGAGTTCATAAAAGTGAGAATTTGATCAGTATGAGACACATTTATGTAATTCAAGATTAGCGATTAACTGTTAAAATTTGGGCTTTCTACAACCAAGCCAGCTGTTTAGCAAAGAAACAAAATCCTTAAATCTCTGCAGCAGCTGGATGAAGCCAACTTGTGAGTTGCTCTGTGTGATAAGATGCCCCGAATCCCAGACTCTGGCCACTGACTGGCTGTGAATCAGATTACTGACTGTCTCCAGGGTGTTTTGGTTACAGTACTCTTTCCCAAAGGGCAACTGTCATTTGGATATATGCCTGCTTGTAACTGCTTTTTCTCTGGTTGTGTTCAAGTGCTGGTGCATGACTTTGTGCATTTCTTAAACTTAAAATTTCTCATCTCCCAGATCATGTCTTTTGCCAGGGAGAATGGACTCGCTTTAAAGATATGTAATACTAGTATTTATTAATAGTAGTTCTAGCAGTGGGACTTTTTTTTTAACAGAATTTTTATATTCAGCCAGATTTTTTTCACCCATCCAGGCCATGAATATGTGCCTGAGTTCCCAAGTTTAAACATCATCTTGCCAACTTTAAAACATTTGGCCAGTCAGCAGAAAAGGAAAAGCTGCTTGTAAAGCACTGGAATGCGTTTTCAATTAGTCACTACACTGCTTAAAATGCAAAGTATCAGGCACTGGAAGGGGAGGCAGGGGGGTGGCAATGCTGGCGGAGAGGGACAGCATGAGACAGGTCTGGATAAGAGACTTTATCAGCCCAGAACAGCAGTCCTGAAGTTTGAGGCCACTCTTTAATATATAAGCTTTTGTTTAACAACAGGCTCCCCAGGGACAGTGAGGTTTTCCTGGTAAAAGAGCAGTGTTTCTTTCAAATAATTTAATATTACTTTATATGAAAGAGCAATAGAGATGAGATGATGAGCGATGGAAAATATGTGTTGGGAAGCAGTTAGAAGTTATTTAGTTTGCTATTATTTCCTGATAACTTGGCTGTTGGGCATCCTGACTAAAAAATTGTGCTTTGGCAGACCTTCCTTGGCTCCTAAACTATTTTGAATGAGATAACACCTTTGAAAGAGGGTTAAATAACCAACCCAAACTACTTACTACACTTGGTTTATATTCCTTCCCTACACTACGAAGTCCCCAACTCAGTAGGTTTCTCACAGAGAAACATCTAGAAAACAAATCTTGTGACATAACAGAATGTTTTTAATGCTCAGTAGCCATCATTGCTTATGCTTTTTTTTTAAATGCTTTGTCCTGTACTTGACCTTCAAATGTTTGTAGCTAGCTGATCTGGAACTTTTTGGCTCTGCAGCTGTCTAAACTAAGGATGATGACATTGCTTAGAGATTCTTTTGTGTATGTGTGTGTATATACGAATACTGTTTTCAGAAGTATATATATATTTACTTTAACATGACTCAAAATCTTGGAAAGCTTGTACTTCTTTATCATATTAACCAAGGATTTCTAAGCTCTCGCTGGTGGGACGTGTTTTGGCATGTGAGACCCAAGTTATACAATGCACAGGATTTCAGCAGGTAGAGGAAACTTTCAGAGCCGTAATAAATTTGCCTAAGTAATACTTCACAGATGTGCTGCCTTTTTCTTGGCAAACAAGCTAAAGATCAGAGAGAATGTCTTCACTTAAAGCACAAAATAAAAGTTTTGAAGACAAAGTCCTTAACCAAAACAGAAAAAAAAAAAAATTAAGCTAGAAGATGAGAGCACAAGAGTTAAAACAATTTTACAGCGGGTTTTATTTGTTTTCTCCTACTATAGCTACATGCTGTATGAAATAAGTGAGGCTGTTTTGGAAAATCCATTGCCTGTCACAAGTTTTTCTGTGCTAAACTTAATCTTCTAGTTTTATTTTTAGAAAGCTTATAGTTGCTTTCTTCAGTATGGTAGAAAGGCTGGCAAAATGCAGGCCAGGTCTTGCAGAGAGAGACTTGGCCTTCCTTCCAGAGATGGTAAGTTTAAGACAAAAATTATAAAAATAATGGTAAATAATTGTAAATGAGAAAGCAAGATTCCTTACCCCTACTTTATTGTTTTCATACAGATACACTGGAAGAAAATAATGGAACGTTTTCCATGGGATGGCTGTGAAAAATATGTCTATAGGAAGTATAAAATACACTTGCTAGAAAGAAAACTCTTAACATGAAAACAGATTATTGGATTTCTGGGTGGACAGCTAAGACACACAGCATCTCAATGAAGCTCTGGCCAAGTTTTACAGTGTCCTGAAGTAGGGAACAGGGACAAGATGTTTCTGTTGGCCTTGGTTTTTCCATCTACATTACCCCTAGTGGTCCTCTACCATGTGCATCCACCTCTTGAAGGCTACAGATGTAGAAGCATCCAGCCTTCATGCCTCTCACCCTTGCAGCTCTCACTCACTCCTGTCCAGTACAGAAACTGAAATAAATGTAACCCTAAGTAGGTGTAAAGGGAGAGCATCATTGTTCCCTTCACATCTTGATGTGCAACAGCACCCAGACAGGATGTGACAAGGATCAAAACTGGATTTGCCAAAGGGATGTGACAGGATGGGGCATTTTTAATTATTTTTTTTTGTTTGCATACTTGATGAGTTTGCTACTTTGAGCCTGTTCATGAAAAGAAAACTTGCAGTAAAAAGTTTAAATCAGAAAATACATGGATCTAGTTCTAAAACAAGTAAATGGAAAAAAAAAAAAAAAAAAAGCATAGATAGAGTACTAACTAATCACATCCTTCCTGCCCTCAAGTAAGGATTAACCTGTGCAAAAGTGGCTTACAAACTTTTGGACAAACTTTGTTGTGTCCCAAGCTGACAATCAATGTTTCATCAGCTCCACAAAGAATCGTATGACAAGTGGCAACTGAATTTCATTTTCCATGGCAAGTATCCAAGCCATGTAGGTAAATAACTATAGATCCCCAAAGTGTTGACACAACCCTTATTTCTGACGAAGCGCTCAGGCATGTGTGTACCAGGTGAGAATCACAATGATTTTAAGAGAGTGGTGTAGCATCTGTCACCCCGGCTATTCACACCCCCAGATCTGTACCTGCAGTCTCACCAGCAGCAGTCCCTGCTGTCCTTATCCTTACCACACACCTCAAAGACAAAGCAAAGTTGTTGCCCAGGGAGGATGTAAAATCTAGATATCAGAACTTCAAGCCTTGTTTGCTAAAATCTGAGGATAGGGCCCCATACCACTATGTCCTGGCAGATAAAATGGTCACAAAGTGTTCTGGAACAGGGTCATCTTCTCTCAAGGGCAGATTGTGCTGCTTTTGTACCACAGGGACACCAGCAATGGGAAGTTCTTCTGCCTACAGCAGCAGAGGGCATCCTGAAAGCACAACTCAGGTTCCATCTCACCAAAAGGAGGTGGTGGTGGAAGACCTAATGTAGACTCCAAAGTTTATCGTGCTTTGTTATATACTTTGTAATGCTTTCACGAGTTTGTGATATCACCCACTACCAGATTTTTCATGTGGCCATTAAATCACTCCTTCATTTTAACATACATAGCTGCTTTTAACTATTTTTTTATTTTTTTTTAAGAACTGGTGGTAGGGAAGAACAAGGAGCATATGTCTCCACTATAAATAGCAAAGTGGAAGTATCTGTAGTTTGGGGTAATTTGGTTCTGATCGCACAATTTAGAAGACATTACTCTGCTAATTCTTTTTTTTCCCCAGAATTTTAATTTGAGGATTTCCAGAAATTCCACAAAATTGGTGGTGCTCAAGAAAAGGGTACAATCACTTGCAGGATGAATTGAAAAAAAAAATGAAAATCTTTAAAGGAAAAAATGCAGAAGAGAAGTTTTCAAAAGCAAGGAAAACAATGTCAGAACGTGTTACTAAAAAAAGGAAAAGAAAAAAAGCAAATCATGTAGATTTTTCTAAATAAACAGACACTGGCAGAGCAGTTACACAACTTTTCAGATCACCATAGCAATCTGGAGGACGCTTTACTATTTATTTTTCAAGTAGCAACAAAAAGAAGAAACGGATTTAATGGAATTACACAGCCACCTTTTCCCCTTTCAGACACACTGAGGTTATATCTGCCCTCGCATTATTATGCTTTTTATTATTCTACCATAATAGCAGTCTTGCCATAAATTAGAGCGCTTTCAGTCACAGCTTACAAGTCTATCAAGTCTATTAGATTTTAAAGAGAAAAGAGGGAGGGAGAAAAAGATGCTGCTGTATTCAAAGGGTTGTGAACTGCTTTTTCTGTGGGGGGAGAAGGGGGTGTGTAGATTGGGGGTGAAGACAAGGGAAGGAGGGATGGGTGGTAGAGGAGTTGCATTCCAATGTCCCTCCTTTAAAGGCATCAAAATAGAGAAAGGGAGACCCCCACCATCCTCGTGGAAATAATATAAGAGGCAAACCTCAGAGGTAGAAGAAATACCCAAAAGGAGATGACTGCAGCTTGCAGTAATCTGTAAATGATTGCTGGCAAAGACTGGAGGCTTCAAGCCTGAGCTGTGTTTGTTCCAAAAGAAAGCCAAGAAGGACGGTGTTAATAAAGAGAGATTTAACTGAGGGCTGTGCTTGGAATAAAGTGGGCTACAAAAAGGTCACATTTGATCAGTTGGAGCAGATTACAAGGGCTTTAAAAGGTAGTGGTGGAGAAATGAAACTGGGACTGTGAAGCAATATAGCACAAGATTGATTTTGGGGGTGGAGAGAAGCTGGGACAAGTGCTTATCAGCTCGAGAAGGAGGAAGAGCTGTGCTGGGTTTGTTGTCATTCCCACACTGAGTAGAGTACTTGCTGCTGTTGTGCTTAGGCTTCCCTGCCATTTTCTTTTTTTATTATTATTTTTATTGTTATTATTGATACGATGGTGTCTATAATCTCTGACTTGGATCCTCTGAAAAGCTGGAAAGTTTTAAGGTAGGCCTATGTTTTCTTCGTTGCATTTTTTTTTTAAAGTTCAGCCCTAAATTAACTGGAGCTTGAGTTATAATCGAAATGTGAGCCCTGGGCTTAAGCAAGAGAGGAGTTTCTGGTAATTAGAGCCCTTTTAAGATACAGCAAACCTTTAAGCAGATGTTTAGAGAGACTCGAGGGAGATTTTTAAGATATAGTATTTCTCAGTGTTACAGCGCAGTGAGGAAGGGTGGATTTTTTTACTTTTTTTTTTTTTTAATTTAAGGAGAGATTGCTCTGTAAATTCAAGTTAATAGCAAAAGCTCACACCAGTTGAAAATGCAGCATGAACTCGCAGCTTTCTTTTCTGTGCTGTGCAGCAGAATGGGTGGAAAACTTCAGCAAAAAGCAGTGTGAAAGTAGAGGGAAATAGTGTTGGGGGTGTGGAGGGGAAAATGTTCTTTCTGTTCTTTAATTTTGTTGTTGAAATTTCCACTTTTTTGTCTGTTCTTTAATTTTGTTGTTGAAATTTCCACTTTTTTGTCTCCCCAATGAATGTATTTGATACTTAAAAGTTTTTACTGATTTTTGCTTTCAGCAGTGCTGTTTTTTTTTTCTTTGAATAGTGAAAAACATAAATTCAAACCACCAAAAGCGATAAAGGGGAAAAATAACCAAAAACACTGTTATTGCCTGCTGCAGATATTAAAACTCTACAGTGTTAAGTGGCCGTGTTCGATGCTGCTGTAACTGCACTGCTTTGCTGATTGAGAACCTTGACACGTAAAAAGTTTGCAGATGGTTTGCAGAGACTTCACGGAAACAGCTGGGAATGTAGTTGGTTAAATAAGTTAAATATAAAGTTTTTTTCTCTCAACTGAGATGCAAAACATGAAACTGCACCTAATGTAGTTTTGTGGTGCTTTTTGCATTTTTAAAGGGAATAATTGCAAAGATTTTGAGGGGGTGTCTGAGTTGTAATTTTTTTTTTTATTTAATTTTTTATGGCGCTGAAGTATAAGGGAGGTTCTTGCTACGGTTCTAAATGGCTCCATGCACCTCCAGCTGAGCAACCCCTCAAAATCAAACCATGACATCCACTTACAGGCTGAGGTTTTCTCCCTTTTTTTCGCAGAGCGTTTTGCTTCCTTTTTTCAGAAGTTAAAATTTCTCTGACCATCTTCTGAGCCTGTGTGCAGCAGCGTGTGTGAGGATCCCTTCTGCTCGCCTGTGCCGTGTGAGAATTGGCTGAGCAGTTCTACTACAGATTTGGCTTTTAATTTTCTTGTTAAGTCATTTGAGACCGTCAGCGCATCGTTTCTATTTGACGTCTGAAACCTCAGCATAGAGGTTGGCGTGCTGCAAGCAGAGGGGTCTGAGTGGCATCAGGGGAAGGGTGGTCACGTCAGGGTGATCTGCGCTCCGAGTGACTCCTGTGAGTCATCCCCTGCGAGTGAATGCCAGGAAAGTGCTTTTGCAGAGCTCCATATGTGTTGTCTGCTGCGTGTGTGCTCCAGAAGAAGCTATTCTAGGAATTACTTTAAAAGTCTATCCCATTCGGAGATAACTTCTGTTTCCTCTGCTAGTGTAGTCAGGTGATAGCAGGTTTTTGCCGAAGAGAGGAATGACACAGAGGACTTGAAAGCTGAAGTGATTTAAGGAGGAGAGACTGCTGCTCTTTCAAACAATCCTGTTTTCTTTAAAAAGTGACGTGTTTGTATGACTGGAGCAGACATATCTCCCTGGTGTTCTTTTCCCTAAAGCGTGACTGAAGTTTAACAACTTTGTGTGTGAACCTGGAAATTAGGGATGTACAGACACGGAGTACATCATGGATGAGATTAAATCAATTTACATAGCACTTCTTTATGTAGTTACTGTGTATGATCACAGCAGCAAATCTGTATGTAGTGATAACTGTGGGATGCAGAGGGTTAAAAGCCCCTTTCAGTATCTAAAGGAGGGGATGTCAGAAAGAAGGGGATAAACTCTTTAGCAGGATCTGTTGTGATAGGACAAGGGGAAATGGTTTCAAACTAAAGAAGAGGAGATTTAGATTAGATTTAAGGAAAAAGTTTTTAAAGTAAGGATAATGAAGCTCTGGAACAAAGTTGCCCACAGAGGTGATGGATGTCCCATCCCTGGAGATATCTTCAGTCGGGCTGGATGGGGCTCTGAGCAACCTGATCTAGCTGTAGGTGTCCCTGTTCCTTGCAGGGGGATTTGACTAAATGACCTTTGAGGGTCTCTTCCAACTCAAATGATTCTACAATTCTATGAAAATGCAGGAAGAGGCAGTGTGTGATGTAAGTGAAATGATCATTGATAGTAAAAATAATAATACTCAGCTGGAAGTCAACTTACAGCTCATGGCTTGAGGTGCCAACTGTGAGACAATTCCACCTGTCCTTGCACATTTTAGTTTCTTTTCTCCAGACCAGTTTCCAGACAGTTTGATGCCTCTGAACTTACTGGCTAGTCCTCATATCAAGGGAGAAGGCAGTTAATAATTATAAGAAATAGAGGTGGCATGAAGTAATTCCTTAAGACCTACAAATATTGCATTAATCTCAACAGTAGTGTCCTATGGTGGCAAATTCCCAGTCTAATTTTCTTTCTGCATCCCTAGCAGTTTGTCCTGTGACGTAGTCACAGTTTGAGACCTGCTTAACTGGGAGGATCATAGAATCATAGAATGGCTTGGGTTGGAAGGGACCTCAAAGATGATCCAGTTCCAACCCCCCCTGCCATGAGTTGGTTGCCCCCCACCAGATCAGGCTGTCCAGGGCCCCATCCAACCTGGCCTTGAGCACCTCCAGGGATGGGGCACCCACAGCTTCTCTGGGCAGCTGTACCAGTGACTCGCCATCCCCTCAGTGAAAAATGTACCCCTGATATCCAGTCTAAATCTCCCTTCTTTTAGTTTTAAACCATAAACTCTATGTATTAAAACAAATACATGGTGTGTATATAGTGTTACATCTGGCCTGCCTCTTCTGTTGTTTCTGACTGGGTTGGGATGGCAAGAGGTGCAATGCTTTCTGGAGATCTTGGCACCGACTAGATTCATGTTAGGGCCTCTTAACACAGGTTAGTGTGCAGAACAAAACAACAAAACCCACTTCAGAAAATATTTTCTTTCATTGGATTTCTTGTCAGTGATCTGAATGTTAAAGCTATTGGAAAGTAAGTCTGTGAGAGCTCAGATTTTTCTTTTTTTTTCCTCCTGTTTCTCTTCAGATAAGTTCCCAGAATAACACCTGTGCTTTGACATTAACACACTTCTGCGTGATCTTCCTTTGTTACTCTCTATAGTGTGACTGGAGTAAGTGCAGTGCCTGTCGGGCTCCTTGGAGCTGGGAGAGCTTGGCAAAATTTCAGGCCTTTTTAAAAGACTTCAGAGCCATACCAGCAAAGGGTCTGCGCTCTGTGTTCAGAAACCCCATTTATCTGGCTCTGAAGTGATGTGGAAGGTGGGATCTAGTCCTGCTAGCATGCAGAAGAGGAAGAGACCAGCTGCTCTGATGTTAGAGATACCTCTACTCCATGCCCCAACCCCTCCCTGTACTTCTGTGACATGATCTTGTTCCGCATGGCATGGCATGGCATGGCTTTGGTTCATGTTCTGTAGGCATGGCTTTGGTTGCTGCTTGTGAAGCTGCAGCCTGCGCTCTGAGCCCCAGCAGCTGCAAGAGCAGAGCAGGAGCCTCGCAGAGACAGGCACAAAAAGAAAATCCCTCCAGGCCACATCTCTGCTTCTCTCCCTTAATTTGGCTCCAACAAGGCTAAATACAATGCTGTAAATCACAAATTACCTTCACAGGGAAGATCTTGCCCCCCCTTTGCATTCCTCCCTGAAGAAGTATGTGACATTTCTGTGGCTTATTGCTTAAAAAAAAAAGTTTTTTAACTTGACTTTGCAATTTCAAGGTGAGATCTGAAGGGCAGGAGTGAAGCAGCAAGTCTTGCTGTAATGCTCTCCATGCCAGTGACCCAAATTTCAGAAGTCCTACTGAACAGGTGGATACAGCTTGGCTAGTGAAATTGGGAACATATCCTTGTATATGGAAGATGACTCCAGACTTCCATTTCCCACCATACTTATCAGCCCAACAACCTGTAGATCATTTGGCTTTTCAAGTACAAAAGTGCCTTCCATGCTTGGCAAGTCAGGCCTGGAGGAGCAATTTCAGCCTTGTTGTGTTGGTGTTATGAGTTTGTTGCGGAAAAAGGTCCTTTCCTTTTGCACGCCTCCTATGGTTACCTGTGAAATAAAATAGGTTAAATAGCTTCAAGGTACAAAGTTGGGGAAGTAGGGAAGAAGACACATGCAATGGCTCAAATTCAATTATTGGCGTGGAACAACAACATCAGAGAACTCTAGCACTGCAAATCCTGTTACTGCTTTCACTGTGGGCTTTCTATGTCAGCAAAAGTAGTGATATGGTGAGGCTTCCTCTGTTGTATTCTGTGTCTGAGTGGACTGGTTTAGTACATGGGTCTTGAACACCAAACTGCTATTCAGAAAAGGAACAAAAAATTTTTTTACATGCTTTACTCCAAGGACCTGAACAATGTTCTCCACCCACTCCTCAAAAACAACACTAATAGAGTCCCAAATGTTTGGTTCTGGGACATAATGCTGGACTCCATCGCCACGATGAAATACAAATAATGGAATTTTAGACATCAGTGGAGAATACAAATTCCCTAATAATTGCCAAAATATGCTTGTTTAAATAAAAAAGTGCAAAAAGAGGGTGTGTGAATTTTACCATAACTAAAAGCACATTTTAGAAATGGTTTTCCAGTTAACATCTCTGAAAATACAAGATTGCACTGAAAGGGATGTTAGTGAGGGTCACAGAAGCCCTAAGTCATCACACAAATGAAAATGAACAGGAGGATGCTGTGACTAAGCTCTAATATATAAAATAAGAGCAGCAGAACATAGTCTGGGTTCCTCTGCTTCCAGTTTGAACATGCAACTCTTCAGTGAATAATACTGGGATGAAAAAATGGGGCCAGCGAACTTGGAGTATGGGTTTTTAATAACTTTCATCTCATGTGTTTTCTCTGTACTTTGCAGAAGACAACACTGGCAGTTTTTCATGTTGCTTTTGGTTGGTGGTGTTTTTAGGTTTATTTTTGTTTGTTTTGTTTTCCTTTTCTTAGAAAGGCAGGATATATGGAGTGATCGAAAAAGTAGAGATAACAGAAAATAGCAGATTAGGGTGTAACGCACTCCAGCATCTATTGTCGATGACTGGGAAAGTCATCTAGTCCTTCTCTAAGCCTGTGCAGATTTATTCTTGCGTCTTTATTTTCCTCTGATTAAAATTCAATATAGCTCTTTTCAGTAAGAGGTTATTCTCTACCATTTTACTAAAAACAATCCTCTTTTCATATTGAGCCTGTATACAAGCTCATTACATCTTGTTCATTTGGACATGAGTTGGTAAATCTTCCAGGTGCTTCACTGGGGATTTAACCATCCAATTCAAATGAATGCTCTTTTACAAAGGGGTTTACTTACTACTGCTGCTGTGCTCCTGTGCCTAATTGTTTAAAGTGCCCTAACCCTCTACCCATGTAATGTAAAATTACCAAAGCAGTAATGCAAGTGTTTAGCAAGAGGGTAAGATAGTAAACGTGCTGTCATACTCATCCCAGCTACCAGGGACTTACAGTTCAGGGACTACATAAGCAGTGATTTTTCTTTTCTTGATGAATGATTCCTCACTGAATTAGTGTTTTTTGCAGTTTTCTTAGTGTTTTTTGCAGTTTTAAATTTGAACCAACCCACAATGCCTTGCAGCAAAGAAATTCTGTGGTTTGAATCACTGGTTACATCTAAAAAACACAAAGCAATGTGTTGGAAGGGCTCTTTTAGTTGTGATTTTTGTCTTGCTTCCATATGTGGGGACATACTGTAGCTGTTTGAAGTGTTTTCATGGAGTTGTGGAATGGCTGGGGTTGGAAGGGACATGTGGGTCCATCTGGTCCAACACCTGTTCAAGCAAGGACATCCAGTGCAGGTTGCTTATGTTCAGATGGCTTTGGAGATCTCCAAAGAGGGAGAGACTCCACAACCTCTCTGGGCAGTCTGTGCCAGTGCTCAGTTTCCCTCCTAAGGCCTTGAGATGTTGAATTCAGTCTTCTTTCTCTGGAGGGCAGGAAGATCATGTTGTTTCTGCATCTATTGTACTCCAAAATTTAATTTCTGACTAGTGATTAGCAATGCTCAGTTACAAGGATATACATGTTATAAGATGCAGAAAAAATCAGGGTTTTCCTCTCCTACACACATTACTTTGTTGTATTTGCTTTCATCTACCATTTCACTGTCTTCAGCTTGATAGCCAGTGAGAGTACAAACTAGATCTCTGCATCAATTTGTAACTAACCCATTGTGAATCTTAAGGTTTGTCTAGTTCTGTGTTCAGTGGATCTAAAATAAGAAGGAAATTACTCTGTAAAAGGAAAGGTTGTGTAGAACTTACGTTATGCCTCAAAAGATAAGGTTGTAATTCAGGCTTTCCCCAGACTTTCAGACAGTTAGGATGAGTTACTTAATCTCAGCGTGCCTCAGTTCCCACCAGTAAAATAGAGTTGTTAATACCTGTCTTATCTATAAACTTGTCATGGCATACAGCTCTATCCACAGAGATGCCACAGCAATGAAGATTCACTCTTTGGCTGGGCTTCTTAACGCCTGCCCTCATAAAAATAACTTCTGATTGAAACTAGAACTTAACTCTTTAGAGAGCAAGTAATTCTATGCCCTTTCCTCAGTATTTCTGCCTGTGCTAGGCAACTCCTCAGACAATTACTCAAATACCCCCAGGTGCAACAGCTTTCTCTTTTTCCAATAAGTTGCTAGGCTGAAGCTGGTAGAAGCATGGAATCTACAAGTGAATCCTTTGTCTGAGATTTACCCCATGGCAAATTACTTACTTTTGTTGTTTTATTTTCCTTTTTTTTTCTTTTCTCTTTTTTTTTTCTTAATTCTTCTGTTCACTAAACCTTTATAAGAATTTGTAAGCTCACTTACTGTTCTTCTTTAAGAATGCTCCCACCATCCACTCATCCAAGTTCCATCACTCCTTTGTATGCATTTCCTTCTCTACATAGCTGCTGTTTTCTGGTCTCATAAATGCCAGTGCGAATAACTTGTCATAGCTTCATTTCTTTCTCTCCTTAATTTTCTTATTTCTCCCTCCAACCTCCCCCACCCCCCCTCCCATCAGCAGAAATGCAGCTCTACTCACCTGTGGTTCATCACCTTCTTTCAGAGATACCCAGGCTACATGGCACTTTCCTGGCCTTTGGTAGGATACGTACCCACTGTGCCTGTGTCAGGTGTAATTAGGGCAGTGAAACCCTTTTAGTACTTATTTTTCTAGCAGTTGTTATTACAGCATCGTCTAAATAACAGGCTTTGTTCAGTTCAAGAGGAATTCATTAAGGAACGAGATGCTGTACCAAGCACGGACCAGAGGAACGTGATACTGGGGATATTTGTAGTCTTTTTGCTGGATCTCTGCAAGAGCCTGAGGATTTTCTTTTGATTGACCTGAGCAGGAGCTGAATTTTTTGTGCGTAAGGAAAATGATCCAACTGTTCCCTGTGGACGTTGTCTGATGGGTATCACCATCACCCAGGGAAGCTGTTTAGACTTCAGGAGCTCTATTATTTGTGGAAAAAAATGCTTTCTGGTACTAAAAATAAACAACCTCTTAGTGTAACCTAAATGTTACCATCCCACCTCCTTTATATGAACAGCTGGACCTGCATTTACTGATGATACACTAACTTTCCTTCATTAAACAACAAAATTCCCATAAAAGTTATGGTTTTATGTAACTTTTTTCAGATACTTTTTCCTTGATTGTATGTATTTCTTTGCCTCATCATTAGTGGAACAGGCTCCTTAGATTTTTTTTTTTTTTTTTTTATTCCTTATGATAAAGTTGATGCACCCACTGTGTCCAGACTTGACAATTCATTACAGGACATTTGCTCTTCAATTGGTTCCAAGCTCTTGTTAATGTACCACTGTGCTTACTGGACCACTGTTGATCAGCAGATGCTGATTTTTATGTATTTATTTGTTTTAAACCAAGACTTAATTTTTAAGATCTTCTAAAGGTAGAAATATTAGGAGGCTCCAGCGATTTTCATAACAATTGTACTGTCTCTCTTCTGTTGAATGTATGGATTTCAGATTGTTGGAAAAAATCTATTGTGTCAGTTGTGCTAGATTATTTTATAATAGATTTCAAGCTAAACTGTCTTGGAGTTAGCTATTCTCTAAAAAAGCTTTACACATACTGACTATTTGTACCACCTGTTAGAAGATGAATTTCCATCTTCACGTAACTTTATGGCATTATTCAGTAGTGGAGGACTGATTCTCAGCTGAACACACCTGAACTGCAGGGAATGTTTATGTATTACAGCAGCAGATCAGTGGAGCCAGAACTTAGGTGGGACTGGAAATTTTATCTATTAACTTCTTGTGACAAAACATTCTTTTGAACAGCTTGATTATGTATATTCCACGCAAGTTTGTGAGG
Source organism: Numida meleagris (assembly GCF_002078875.1). Classification (NCBI taxonomy): domain Eukaryota; kingdom Metazoa; phylum Chordata; class Aves; order Galliformes; family Numididae; genus Numida; species Numida meleagris. Next base: position 5,634,524 of record NC_034409.1, read on the forward strand.
GAAAGTAAAGCAGGGAGGGGTTAACTTCTTTCTTTAGTTTAAAGAGTTTTAGTTTTAAATAGGGTTCTCTGTTTCCAGGTCTCAAAGAAAACAGTTAAGTGTTATAGAAAAGGCTCCAATTGAGTCTTTATAAAGCTGTGGACATTACAGTTCTGAAATATATGTGGATTTAAAGGTCTTTCTCCATACAAAACAGATTGTAAATATACAAGTGAGTTGATGTACAATCGTTACCCCAACACTGCATCTCCCATTACTCTCATCCTGAATCTGGAGGCAGTGGCTGATCCATTGGCAGATCTCAAGCTGAATCTTTCTGGTTCTGCAAATAGTAACTAAATTCACCTTCAGGCATTTTTAGGATGGACACAACATCACTTCTCAACCTTTAGCACTGTAATTAATCTTTACTTGAAGAAAGCAAGAGCTTAGAGCATGTTAACCAAAGGTGAATTCTAATCCTTAGGAGGTTTGCTTGGCTTTACAGGAGAATCCCTTTGAGAGGAAAATGTATGACCCATGTTATGGAGTTGATCATTTCAGTCAGTAGAGCTGTTGGGCGTGTATGCTAACTTGGTGGACATCCCTTCCATCACTCTGGTTTTAGGGAAGAACTGCAATCCCACCAGCAACAGGCACTGCTGAGGCTGGCGGGTGTCCTTGTAGACCTTGGACTTGTTCCTTCTTGGAAAAACTGGCCTTGGCAAGAGCTGTAGAATGCTGCTGACCAGTGTCAAGTTTCATCCAGACATGCCAAAATAAAGGATTTCTGTAGGCAGAGCCCTGGGAAAGATTATGGAAGGGGGAGAAAGGTATTAAAGGTCTCAAATAGGATGATGGGGAGAAAAGTATTTAAACGCTGACGTAAACTTTCATTGATTCCAAGAGGAATTAATTGAGACAGTATTTTATGTGACTTCTGGAGTTAGATTTCCAGCTGACATGAACTGACAGTGTACCTTGGAGCAAGTTGTTCTGGCTTAGACTATCTGAGAGCTGGGACCTGTGTGTTTTGGAGAAGACTTGACATCTTTCTTCTTCCATGGAAAATGTTTAGATCTAATGGGTGAAAAAATGTCTTGTTCAGAGCAGTTACTGTATGAATTACTTCCAGCCTGTTGATGACCAGATTTATTCTGTCTGAAGTCTAGACTCTAAAAGGCTCTTGGGAATAAGATTAACTTAGAGGGAAAAAATAACTAGAAATTTAAAGCCTATTTAAAAGAAATAACTGACCTATCTCTTTGCTCTTTCAGTCAGCATTCAAGTAAGCTACTCAATTTAGCAAGATCTTTCAACAGATCTGAACCTATAACATCCTAGTTTGCAGTCGGGGTGTGTAAACCAACTATGTAAGTTGCGCAGCAACTTTAAGTCACTGGGAAGTGGTGATAGGGGAAACCAAGTTTGCTGTATCAGACTAAAATCTCTCTGCTACCCTTTTGAGCTAGTTGCGATTTTCGCAAGCAGATTTTTTTTTTTATTCCTGGTAAGGCAGTTTGCATTTTTAACCCAGAGCAATGAGGCTTCTCTACACGGCTCTGGGACTGCTCTTACACTTAGTTCAGACCTCCCAGCTGTTTGCTGAACGTTAAAGCTACATCTGTGGTCAGTAAGTTGCTTTGTTTGCTGTGAAATTCTTTAAATCTGTGGTTAATGAGAGCTTACACTGTGTATACAGGTCTTACAAGTGCAACTCCGGAATCTGGTTACATGATGCCTCAAAACTGGCAACATCACTGTTTCATGTGCTCTTTGAGAACTTCTCTTATGAGAGAAATGCCCATGGGGCATAAAAATTTAAAGGCAGTCTATGTCCTCCATGCCCACAATCTAGAGAAAAAACAAAGTTACTTTTTTACAAAGAGGTTCCATAACTTCAATATACACTCTCTAGCAACATTTTCTATTGTAAATTTCAAGGGTTGCTCCGAAAGTAATGCCTCTTATTTTATTTTATTTTTTGCTCGGCACATCAGAGGCAGGTGGTGGTGGTATGACAGTAGAGGTTGAACCTTGCCACCAATATTCCATTGCATTTTGTTGCCATGTGACAGATGGCAGCAGAGGGACAGTTTGACAAAATAGCATCTGATATGGAAGTATGTATGAGGCAAAGGTGTGTCACTGAGTTCCTCCACACAGAAAAGATATCACTCATTAATGCTTGCTGAATGTTTATGGAGACCAAACAGTGGATGTGAGCATAGTGGTGCGTTTCAACAGTGATGACAAGAATGTGAAAGACGAGTTAAATTCTGAATGGCTATGCACAGCTGTCACACCATGAAATGAGGAGTGTCTTGATCAGCTCATCCATGTGAATCAGCTAATGGTGGCGACTAAGTTGAAAACACAGTGTTGTGTAGTTGTGAATTTGCTCCATCAATTATGTTATAACGCTGTTGTAGTTTCCATGGAACTAAATAGGAGGCATTACTTTTTGAGCAAGGTACGTACAGTCTGAATTTTCCCATTGTGATATGTCTGAGATGTGGTTATTGCACTTCATCATCCTTTCTTCTTTCTCTTATGCGTGGTTCTGCATAGCAATACACAAGAGAGCATCCAACAATAAAAACAGATGATTATTCATATGGTAACAAAATAGCAAACAGGACTTGATCCACTACCAAAAAAAGTTCATATTGTTCACATTGGTGTGGTCGAACTGAGGTTGATCTGAAGCAATGAGAATGAGCAGAGACAAAGTTGCAGGTCCAATTCCAAGAGGCACAATTTTATCCTATTACAGGCAGATTAGTACAGTTGCCAAAATTATTTTTGCTGCAGTTACAAATACTTACTGTATCGAAATCATAGCAGAAGAGTCCTTAGCAAAGACTTCACTTATGGGGAAAAAAAACCAAAAAACATTGTAGTCACTGTTCAAAAAATAAATAAATAAAACACCTTAAGCTCAAAATGTACCATAATGTACAGAAACCTAGTTGTATTAATCTGACTGTATTAATCATTGCCTTGCTTTCCTGTTAAGCTCTCTGCAAGTTGTTACAGGCTTGGTTGGTTGTTTCTTATGTATTGGCAATTCAGGTTATGGATTAAATTTAAGCAGATATTATGAAAATGCATGTTATAACAACAAGGGAAACAAACAAACAAAATGCTGTGATCAAAATGAGCCATGTACACGGAGCTTAAGTTGTGGACATGACAAAATGCTGGACTCCAGGTTGCAACATCACAAAACATGACAATTAGGAACACAAAATGAGTTCTGCTTTTTTTTTTTTTTTTTTTTTTTCCCATTTGTTCTTATAATACACAACAGCAGTTGGACCACACAGGAAGTTTGCACAAATTTACAGGGTGAAAGTAAATGGGAAAGCAGAACTAGTTCAGGAGCAAAAGGCTGGGCATTTCTTATTCCTTCTGCAGCTGGAAGCTTAGTGTGGCACTGTTGAATAAAACCAGGTTTCCAGGGAGGAATCTGTATAATCAGTATGTATGATGCTTTCTTAAGATGTGATGATCTGGAACAGGGTAGTTACCTATATATGGTAGCTTTGTATCTTCTCAGTAGAAGCAGCCAATTCTGAATTCCTTGAGGAAGATGATAAAAATATGCTTTGACTGAGGGGTTCCAGCAATAGTTAGATAATAATTTTAGACTTCCTTATGAGGAACATTTAATTACAGAGGCAAAGAGTTGTCCAGAACAATGAGCACTTCTCAGAAATGGCGATTTAGGCTTTTGTTGTTTGAATTTTGTCATTACACAAAGGGAGGGGAAAGTCTTGCAAGAGACTGGAAAGCAATAACCCGCATGAAAATAAGCTTGTAGGATACTGTGCCAGCAGATACCGTGGAGGCCATATGCTTAGAACTGGGGAGATGAAACCGAAAGGATTTTAATGGGTGATGAGAACATCTACAATTAGATTGGATTAAAATGGATGGGGAAGGATCTAAGTGCTCACACTTCAGCCAACTATTATCTGAGGTCGAAGAGAATCTTTCCTTTTTTGGGAACATATCCCTATCCATGTAGGCTCATTGTATCTCTCAGGAATAGAAGGTCATGTAAAACAAACTCCTGTTTGATCCCATGAGACAGTTCCCGTGTTACACAAGAGTGTTAAAATCCTGCTAATTGAATTTTCTCTCCTAATGCTGAATTCTAGCAGCATCTACTTTATTGATGCAATGTATGAGTCAAAAGGCAGAATAAATCTTTCAAGCCTCATGTTACTGAAGAATATACTTTTATTTAGCAGTATTACATGTGATATCTTAACCACTTTCTGTACCGACAAGTTCCACAGAGTAATTTTGCATTGCATTAAAATAATTATCCATCACGATCTGAACTTCATGTACTGTCACATCGGTAAATTGTATACTTTAGCAAGCCAGCATGCATTCTGAAATTGTTATGGGAAAGACTTGCATTAGGAAAACGTAGATTTCCTCCTATGATAAAAATCTCTGTATACAATAGCATTACTGCCACATGTCATGGGGACACTGTGTAAATTACAGAGTTACAAATTTGTCAGCCCAACCAAATGTCTGAAGGAATAATGTCATATTAGTTATATTTCAGCTGTAAGCCTGGTCTGTTTTAACCTTGATTTGTGTGGCAGCTAGCCATACCAACAGCTTGTGCATGGTTGATAATAAACAACTTTGTCTTAGTGTTACAAGATTCTCATTTAATTCTTGGGAGCTTGATGCATTGATGACCAAAGATAAGATAAATTCAGACATATCACTGGGGTAAAGCATCAGATTAGGCTAACCAGAAAATACATGGTCCTAAAGGTTCCGAGATCGTTAAGATCTTTTGTATGTTGTAATGCAAACTTTCTCAAGTTGGATAATGCGCTAGAAAATACTGAGACAGCAAATTGCATTATGCACACAGCAAGCCTTAGTATAACTTGGTTCTGTTTTGATTTTCATTCGATTTTACCTTTGTGTGGAATGATCTGTATGTTTAAGCAAGAAAACTGTTAGATAGAAAAGCTTTATTAATTTGCAGTTCTACATTTCCCCCCCCCCCCCCCATATTGTCGTGCCATTTTAAGGATGAAAAATCATTGTGGAAGAGCTGGAACCACTGAAATTTGCTTTTCTTTGTTTTGTATGTGGGGGAAGGCAAGGGGAGGCTAGTCCTTGTTGTTTTGTTTTTATTCTTGATGACTTCAGTATTTTATCGGGGGGGGAGGGGGAATTGTTTGCTTTGTATTATTTATTACTTCATTATTATTAATTTCACTTGTTATATGGCTTTAGTAAGGTTGCTCCGAAAGTAATGCCTCCTATTTATTTCCATGGAAACTACAACAGTTAGAGCAAAATAACACTGCTTGATAGAACAAATTCTTAGCTACAAAACACTGCTTTTCAACATAGTCACCACCATTAGCTATGTATTGTCACAAGGGATGATTTTGAGCCTGTATGCTGTGCTCATAAAAAATCTACACAAGTGGAAGTGACCCACTGTTTCACAGTGTTTCATCACCCATCACCTCACCCTGCTCATGTCCACTGGTTGGTCTCCATAAAAATACAGTAATTGTTGATAAATGTCAGTGGTAAAATTTTTACCACATGGAGGAATTCAGTGACACACCTTTGCTCCATACACAGTACCATGTCAGTTGCTCCATACGCACTTCCATGTCATACGCCATTTTGTCAGACTGCCCCTCTGCTGCATCTGTCACATGGCAACAATATTTAATGGAATATTGGTGGGAAGGTTCAACCTCTACTGCGATACAACCAACATCTGCCTCTGACATCACAGGCCAACATAAAATAATAGGAGGTGTTACTTCTGGAGCAGCCCCTGTATTTCGTTTTGTGCTTTTGAGGATTAAAAGCATCCTTGTCTGAAGCAGTATATCAAAGAGGCCATCTGTCCCTACCTGACGGCCTATTGCCATAAAAATTACAAAAATATAACCTAGTGCTAACACAGCGCATGCTAAGATGCTTGTGATGCCACTTACATGTCTGCTCCCAAACAAGTTTGAGAAGGGACTTTGATGTTCGTTCCTTACAGTGCCTAATGGGATACTGGAAGCTGGAGAAAGTTGGAGAGGGGCTTTTATCAGTGTAGTATCAAAGTATAGTGCAGATAGGACAATGGGTAAAGGCTTTGAACTAAAGGACAATAGATTTAGATTAAGTTTCAGAAAGACATACTTAGAGGGTGGTAAAGCACTGGCACAGGTTGCCCAAAGGAACCATGGATGCCCCAACCCTCGAGCTGCTCAAGGCCAGGTTGGATGGGGCCATGAGCATCCTGATCTGGTATGGGGCAGTAAGCCCGCTACAGCCTGTTGGAACTGGATAGTCTTTAAGGTCCCTTCCAACTCAAACCATTTTATAGTTTTGTTTGTTTGTTTTTTAAATCATCAAAATCAACCCTGCCGCTATTAGGGATTTGGTTGCATCAAAAAAAAAAAAAAAAGTAGCATCAAAACCCAAGCTGAATCTTTTGAGTGGTTCTTTCAATTTGTGGTGAACTGAATCAAATATTAGGAAGGATTCTTAAATTAATTGCCCAGCAAACTCCTCCTTCTTTGTAGCTTTGCATTCTTTGTTTGCCAAATAGCTGATCATAGAATCATAGAATAGCTTAGCCTGGAGGAGACCTTAAAGATCATTGAGTTCCAACCCCTGCCTTGGGCTGGTTGCCCCCCACACTAGATCAGGGTGCCCAAGGCCCCATCCAACCTGGCCTTGAGCACCTCCAGGGATAAGGCATCCACAGCTTCTCTGGGCAGTCTGTGCTAGGGCCTCACCATCCTCCAAATAAAGATTTTCTTTACAACATGTAATCTAAATCTCCCCTTGTTTAGTTTAAAGCCATTCCCCCTTGTCACTGTCAGACCATGTAAAACGCTGGTCTCCCTCCTGCTTGTAAGCTCCCTTCAAGTACTGGAAGGCCCCAGTGAGGTCTCCCCAGAGCCTCCTCTTCTCCAAACTAAACAAGCCCAATTTTCTTCATAGACTTTTCTTCATAGGCGAGGTGTTCCATCCCTTTGATCATCCTTATGGCTGTCGTCTCATCTCTCTTTCCCTCTCACGGGGGAAAAAAAGTACTAGCTTTTGGCATCAAACAGAATCCTCTGCACAAACATGGCTGGTAAGACTGGAAAAATGCTTAGTCTTTCTTCTTTGATTTGGCAACTCTTCATTTCCCAATTATGTTTTTTAAGAAAGCAACAATAGTAGCTATGAAATTTCATCATCTGTGTGGTGTGGTTCATTAGGAATGGGGGAACAAGAATAATAACCTTCATTATGAATTTGATATTTGTGTCATGGAGAAATAATGTTGTCCATCATTCCAGTACGGAGGAACCATTAGGAGCAAAGGTAATGAATAAATCCAGTATTGCCAGTTTTCATAGTTATAAAATTCCGTGGTTCTTGGAAACAAAATATTATGTTAATGAGGATTTTTGGTCTATGAAAATGCAAGGAAAAGGCACTTGTAAACAAAGATGTTTAAGTTCAGAAACTTTTTCTTAAGTCAGAGGGTAAAAATGTACAGATTTGTTAGTATTATTTTTCTTTAATATGTGATTTTCTTAGTCACATACTGAGGCTTTCTTTATTTCAACCCTAAGATTATTGCAAAATCCTAGGACTTGCTTTGAGACCTACTTTTCTTTTGAGGTTGCCAGTCCAGGATTTTCTGAAACAGGAACATTTCTGACCTCGTAAGGTAAGAGATGACTCCTCTAAATTCCCCGTGAACTTCAGACCAAATGCTCACTTCTGCTTCAGCTGTGATTATTTTAATTTTCCAATCAGTCTGAACTACATGCAACACAAGTAATTATTGTTTCGTGACTTCAAGCAGAAACATCGGTCCTGTTTTGGGGATAATTTTTTGTGTTATTACATCTTATAGAAACTAAAGCTGCTGCCCAGCATTCATAGAAGACATCAGATTGTGAAGTTTTCCATCAGCACGCTTCAAGAAAAGATTGGAAGTCATTTAACTGTGGTTATTCTATATTGTCAAGCTTATGGCTTGCAGTTCATAGTTTTAAGACTTCATACCAGTAGTGATCAAACTCAGTTGCGTGTCTCCAGTTTGTGTGAAGACAATGTATTTATGTTTTTATTTGTCCTGGAAGACTGAGCCAAACTAAATGCTTTATAATCAGAGCACTGGGTGGGGATCTTTTTTGTTTAGCTGTGTTTGTCCTGGAGATTGTTAGGCTGATGTATTTGTTTAAAAGAAACAAAATGAAAATGAGAGGTCTATGGCCAAGTTTTCAAATTATCCTCTTGCTCACTGGCCTTCATTAAGACAGGAAAAGTGATGGCTAGGGCTCCAAAATCTTTCATGCTCTCATTTTTTGGAATTCAAGCTCCTGAGGGAGTCTGGCCTTTTGCCCACATCCTAAGTCTAGCCCAAGCACTGGATTTTTTCAGATCTGAGCAGTATAAAATTGAGACACCTATTTGGAATTTTTAAAGCCAATTCTTGTTGCGGGCATCTCCTTCGAGGTATTTAGCTGCCTTTAACTGCTCTTGACTTAGAAGGCCATTGATGTCTGGATTTTATGCTCAAATATCAAATATTTGGAAAAAGAACCCCAGTTTTGGGGCATACACTTTCAGTGTACTTTCGAACCTCTCCCAGCATTTCTTCTGTGTGAATCTTAATTGTTTCTAATACTGTACTAACCTTTACGGAGAAGTTTCATTTGGCAAAGAAACGTATTTGCTTGTTTGGGGCAGGCTGAGTTTTACTGCTTCACTTCAGTTTCCCGGTGTTCTCCAAAATGACGGTGGTTTCTCTGGGAATCTTGCCAGTGTTACGGACTTCAAATGGCGATAGTAAGATTTGTATGCTCATTCAGGGCTTACATAAGGTTAAAGCTAATATTTGTGGGCATGATTAAATGTATTTGGTATTTTGGGGGGAGTGATGTATCTAGCTTATGAGATATGCTTGCTGGCTTGCGGGGGTTCATATGAAATATAGCAGCAACTCAACAAGGTGAGTTATTACACATAAATCAGTAGACTAGTGCCTGCCTTACACCTCTTAACATAAATAAGGGAGTAATATATTTATCTACATACAAGTAATCAGTAAACAAAGGGTTCTATTCAGATACAAAATAGATTTTGTCATTCCTCTGCTTCAAGCCATGAGACTTTCCAGTTAGACGCGTGCGGATGAGTTAATATGTTTGACAACTGTTGCAGCAAAATAAATAAACAATAGTAAATAATAACACACAGCAGAAATTTGGAATGTGGGGGGGTGAGTATCCACTTTTGAACTGTGAAGCAGAAGCCCGGTACATCCTATCTACAATTGGTGGTAAATTTTGACCACAACTGCACTAAGCAAAAGTGGCATATCCTAAATCCTCCAGTTTCTAGAGAGACGTGACACTGATGGACCAATTAGCAGCCTGGCCAAGTGTTGTCCTTCTGCACATAGACTGTTTTGATTGGTAAATGGGTATTTTGAGGGCCGAGAAAGAAAAGGATGCTGATAATACAGGTTCCCAGAAATAAGTGGTTTTGAAGAGCAGAAGGCGTTTCTACATCTTTCTAGGAGAAGATGATCACAGCTGGAGAAAAGATGTGGGAAGTGGGCCAAGTTCTGGAGATAAAGGAGATGTGTGACGATGAATATTAGGAGATGCCTGGAGATGCTGGCTGGTGCTGTGGTTTAACCCCAGCAAGCAACTCAGCAGCACACAGCCGCCTACTCACTCTCCCCAAGTGGTAACGGGAAGAGAATTGGAAAGGTAAAAGTGTGAGAACTCCTGAATTGAGATAATAGACATTAAGACATCCATGTTAGACATCCATCCTTAATAGACATTAAGACCCCATGAACAAAAGATGACTTGTGTGTGACATGATCCAGTAGGGTACAGCTTAATGTCCGTAGTTGCTAAACAGCTCCTGGCAGCCCTATGATGTTAGTAGATATTCAAGCCTGCATATACAAGGACACTCCTTAGGTGTTGGTATGCAACACTTCACAAAGTAAAAAATGAATTCTGGCTTCTAAATGTTATAAATTTAAACATGTCATGCATACATATGCATGCACATGCAATACAGGCTCAAGGATGTTGTGGAATTACTATAATTCTCTAAATAGCATTTATAGTAGGTTGCAGGACAGTAAGCAGCAATGTAATCATAGGCATTTTCCAGAAAAGATTGGGGTTGTCATTTCAATGCCAGTCCACTTCCCAAAAGCACAAATGAAGTATGTAATATCTTTGAATTAACTGGTACCCTGTGAAGAGTGGATAGGATTCACTACACACCTTTTGTGCATTTCCTAATTAGGTTTTTGAATATGAATGAGTTTATGTGGTATTAAATAACATATTTTGCTTTGAACTCAAACCTTACTCTAATCACATTCTAGCTTTCTCTAGTACTCTTGGGTACAAATTACTCCTCTTTCTCTCTCATTTTCCTCAAATAATCTATTGTGGATCATTAGCAATGGGAAGAAGGTCCTTGGAGAAGGGGCACAAGTCTGTGACATAATTGATTACCTCTCAAAAATGTGTATGAATGAAGATTGTTGCAAAAGTTAGTGAGTATGGAGATAGACTTTCCACGCTTTGATTACGAGTCTTTTGACACTTGTGTATGCATTTTGCAGCTAACCCATTTTAAGGACAAATTTGAATGAATATGATGTCTGTTCTTTGTAAAAGTGAGCTCGTCTTGAGTATTTTAAGTGGCTTAACTTCACATAGGAAAAACCCAGCAAAGTAGGTTTAAAACCTTGGTCTGCATCTTGAAGTTGCAATTAGGAGTGACAGCTTAGCTGGTATTCAAATATCTTCCTACAGAAAGTTAATAACCATTTTCCACATGATTTTCTCAGGGCTTTGAAACTCCTTCTACTGTAGGCACCTCTCCTCCAGCTGGTTGTCCTGACAGCCTTCAATACTGATGGTCTGCAAAGTTAGAGGAGAAGTCTCTTTTCCCACCACTCTTAGTGAAATTAAATTAATCCATAAATCTGAGCAGAATGCAGGTGTCAGACCCCAACCTCAAAATCTCATCCTGGATGGTAGCTTAGATATGTGGTATCTGTATTAGTCCTAGCAGGAGAAAGCAGTCAAGCTTGCAAGCATGGCTTGGGCACGGAGAACCATTTGGTCTCTGTTCACATAAAAGGAATTCTCAAATTATATTATAAAAAGGACAGATTCAAATTGTTACAGCTTCAGCTTTTCTTGATGGAGCTGAAAGAGGTTGGATCTTCTGTAGTCAAATTGCAGTGTTGGCTGAGATACCTGACTCCCGAACCAAGACTGCCACTAAAAGCATACCAATGTTGACCCTGAACAAAGTAGATTAGATTATGAAGTGCGTAAATATGCCTGTCTATCAACTAAGACATTTTAAATTAAGTCAAGTGAAGCTACTTTGTAACCACGGTCATGTCTCTAGTACAGTATTAGGGTTGGCGGGATTTTTTGTATTTATGCAAATCTGTCAGAGATTAGTACACATGTAACTGCTAAACAAATGAGTGACTGCAGTTTCTTCCTGTCAAATGATGACATTCACTCAAGAACACTCAAGTTTCCTCTTTTTTTTTTGTGGGGAGAGGGGGTGGTTGAATGATTTTTTTTTTCTTTATTTTGTTTGGTTTTGATTGTTTTTTTGTGGTTTTGTTTTGTCTGTGTGTGGTTTTTCTTATTTTTTTTCCTTTTTTTTTTTTTCTGAGGTACAAAATCTAAACAAGATAAGCAGTGCACTGCTTACACCTCGGCCCTTAAAAACTGTAGCCATTGCAAACTGGAAACTGCACTTGATCACTCTTTGGCATACAAATACATACACGCTGTTACCCATTTTCAAGTAGTCTGGATGCGCTCAGATCTACATAAGCTACAATCAAGTCATGAAGGACTAATGGATAGGATGTACATTTAACATCTATGCTGTAGCTGCTTATCTTTAGGAGTCTGACCTTTGTGGTGTCCAGGTAGATGCAGTATTAAACTGGATGACAGTCAGCAGCTACACTAAGGCCATTCCCACATACACACATGAGATACTCTGCTGCACAAAAGGATTTTTTTTCTATTAGTGCATAAACTTGGTGCATGAGTGAAGTGTTTGAAGTTTTCTGTACAATTCCATTGATCACTGGCTGGAAAGAAATCTTTCTTAACTGCTTGGCTTACAAAACACTTCACTGTGAGTCATACCAAGAGCGTAGTGTGTATATAGGAAATGTATGAACGCTGATCTGTAATGGTTAACTGATGAAGATGCAGGAATTCTCAGCTTTTCTGCATACTGTTTCTCCTTTGTATGACGAAGGTTATAAGAGAAGAAACGCTTTATGAAGAATCTCGTGGAGTTGTTGAGATCGTGGAAAACATTAGCAGAGACAGTGTAAGGGTTAATGTGCCTAAAATGTTGTAGAAAAAAAAAACCAACCCTTTCTCATGCGCATATTTAAGTTAGCAATCATACATTCCACAGGATACTCGTAACAAACACCGCATGCCCTCTCCTCCTAACCCCTTATTGCCCCGGGCTATGCCCTGCTGTTGAGTTGAAGCCTTTTTTCATCATGCCTCGATTAATACTAGGTGCTAAAAGCAAATTGGTGATAACTGCTGGTCATGACAACCATTGTGCAAGCTCCTGCCAATGGCAACGCTAGTTCTTTCCTGTTCTTACCTGCAGCCGCCTTCGTATTTTAATCATGGGCCCCGAGCAGAAATTGTCAATTAGATTGAGCCTTGTGGTGGTCTTTGAATAAATGTTCTTTAGCAGATAGATTTAGTGCCTTGCTCCTCTATTCCCTGGTTTCTATGTGCAATATACCTTCCATATACACTAAAATGAAGTATCTTCCTGGGGAAAAAAATCTATCCAATCACACACCAGATAAAGTGGCTACTCTGCTGAACTCCAGAAAGAAATGAGAGGGCTTGATGAATGCCTTGAGGCCAAAACAATGATTCTCTTGCTGCTTTCTCTTGGAGAAAAAAAAAAAATAGTAAGATGGAAAATCTGAGTTATTTCAATTTAAACAGTACAGAGGATTGTGGTGAAAGAGGCAGTCACTTCTTTTATCACATCTACATTTGATCAGTATTTCTTGAACAGTTTTGTCCCAAGTGGGATAAGGAAAACTGGGATCTTCTGTGTAACTGGCTACAAATTATTGATTAATGGGACAGGATCTTGGAGGATGCAGTGTCGTTCCACTGACTCAAGAGAACTCTGGAGAGATGCTGGATGCAAATGCAGCTCAGTTGTGCTTCAAAGTATGATTGCATAGTGAGGGACTCACCCATCTGAAAAATCGCAGACAATTTGCACATAATTATATCTTTTAGACTTGAGTGGGCTGTGGAAAGGAAAGATGATAAGAATCTGGCGTTTGATTGTGTCTAAGAAAAGTCTAGTCCAAGGCAGGGAGGGACAGAACATCATTGTGCATCAAACTAAAGATGTTTTTTTAGCTTCTGATTCTTTAATTTTTTTCCAAATAAGTTTTTAGTTATATCTTTGATTCCAATATGAAAGTTATTGAAGATGCTCAAACTCTGATGCAAGTCAAGGGAAAACAACCCACTTGAATGGAGTGTCATGGCTCCGGGAGAGCATTGAGGTGAGTCGAGGATCAAGCAGTACTATGGGGCAAAAAAGGAGAAAGGAAGAAATGTATCTAACACATTTATCAGTAATTGACCATCAGTGGCAGAAGTGTGCACACAGATGGGAGTTGCTGACCATAGCTAGTTGATGCTGGGGCTTAGAGGTGAACAATGGGATTTGTTGTGCTTGGCAGCATTCGTGCACCTTCTAAAGCACTCTTTATGTGTAAGTGTACGGCTGGAGGAGGCAAAAGATAAAGGCAGTAGTTGTTACTGTGATATGAATGGGTATAATTAGGTGCCTTGCCCAAGGTGACGTGGAAATCCTCTGTCAAAAATGAAAATGGTAATCCAGGTCTCATGGAGAAAAGCCTGCTGCAATAAACACAGTGTTATCCTTCCTCTTCAAGCTGCTGCTTTCCAGCTAAGCCCTCTCCTCCAGAGCCCTGGCCTCTGGAGCAGTGGGCTTTGGTTTTTACCTCTAGTAATGTAACGAGTGAAAAAAAGGGGCTTGGGCACGAAGGATTAGTGTCTGTAAGCTCCTGACCACGGGCGGTGCAGAGAACAAACGTTTCGTACTGGCAAGTAGTTCAAAGGTCCATCTAAGGCTGTGGGTTTGTTTTGTGTGTTTTCAACGATAATTAATTTTTTAATTAATATTTGAACTTTGGTTTGGGAAGGTCTCCTGTGTGATGCCAACTCTGGCAATTTTACGTGAACTAAAATGGAGGCAGCATTTTCCCGTGTTTCCTCTGCAATTACAAAGCAACTCTCTTGTTTTGTTTGAATTTTCCTTTGTCGTTATGAAACACAATGGGCTGATGGCTTGATATTAAAAGCAATTGTGTTTCCATTCATGCAGATGCCAGCCCGTTTAGGTGAATTTACTAAGTCCCTAGACATACATTTTTATATTATTGCTGTCTGTGGGCCGTGCTGAGCATTTTAATTCTCGGAAAATAACCTCTGTTTTCCTTTCATCTCTTCATTAGCTCTTTCATCACGCGGGCATGAATTTAAATATATATATATATATATCTTAAAACTGTATGTAATAAAGATGTTTTTATCATTCCAATTTGTTGAGCTGTGCTTTTACAGTTGCACGGCATTCGGAACCATAAAATGGCACAATTATTTTTGTGTTGTATTGCTTTGTACCCTGCGGTTCCATTTAAAGCAAAGCAGAGAGACGTTTTTATAGGCAGTACTGAAAGCAATGTATACGGATCTTGATGTCAAGCGTATTTTATTGAAGTAAGATTAGAAGGAGATCTGATGACAAGTTCTGCACTACTGAAGTGAAATCAGAACGATCTGCACATTGTTAAATCAAAATTAAATTAATACCAAGCTGTGTTTTTCTTTTTTCTTTTTTTTTTTTTTTTTGGTAAGGATGAACCTTATGGCCTATTATGATTGTTTTAAAGTAAATATTCAGAGCTTTTTGGATATGCTGGCACACTGCAGCATACTCAGTCCTGCTATACCAGCCAGGCCTTGGATTTAGGGGAATTGAAGTAGGTGTATCCGGTATCTGAAGACTGAAGTATCTTGCTATTCACTTGGATTAAACTTTGTGAGTAAATCTAATTTCCTTTCCATGTAAAATTGCCCTATTCGGTATATTTCAGGTAAAAGGAGAAAAAAATAAAAAAAATAAAAACTTTTTTTTTAATGTGAAATCCTCACCTATTTTGTCAATGTTGTGAAAACAAGCTGTGAAGGTTTTCCTTTTTTCAAGAGGGATAAACTTAAATTCAGTCTGGTTTTTAAGCCAAACACCTGCGGATGGAAGTTCTTAATATCTGCAATGCACAAGGAAAAATAGGAAAAATTGAGGGTTGCTTGTATGGTTTTTCATTTGTTTATCAGTTGGTTGGGTTTTATTTTGTGTACAGTTTTGAATTTTGCTGGAAGGAGCTTCCTTATAAACACAGTTTTGCATTCCAATTTGCATTCTGTATTAATAGAGGTGATTCCCAGCTGCAGCCTTTCCTAGACTATTTATGCTTAAGGATGTGAAGGAATTGCCTCTTAAATGATGGTCAAGTTAAATATCTTGCTTCAAAACTTCATGAAGAGCTGCTCTGCAGAAACACCTTCCTTATAGATTGTACGTACACTCAAACTTCAGCCACGCTGCAGTACTAGCTTCTGGAAACTATAGTTACTTGAGGTTCTTTAAAAAGTGAAGCTATGAAGTAGCATGACTCAAACTTCTCAGTGGGATACAGCAAGAATTTGAGCATGTAAGGGAACACCAGGTTCCTATGTTGTGGCATCTAAGCATGTTCAGCCTGGGCTCTGAACATCAAACTGGATTCTTATTATCATGTTTTTCACCTCTCTTTTCCACTAAGGGCCAACAAGACGATCAGGGGGCTGGAGCACCTCTCCTATGAAGAAAGGCTGAGGGAACTGGACTTGTTTAGCTTGAAGAAGAGAAGGCTGCAGGGAGATCTCATTGTGGCCTTCCAGTACTTGAAGGGAGCATGTAAACAGGAGGGAGTGCGACTGTTTACGAGGGTGAATAGTGATAGGACAAGGGGGAATGGTTTTAAACTAAGGGGAAGTTTAGGTTAGATATTAGGAGGAAGTTTTTCACTCAGAGGGTGTTGACGCTCTGGAACAAGTTGCCCAGAGAGGCTGTGGATGCCCCATCCCAGGAGGCATTGAAGGCCATGCTGGATGTGGCTCTGGGCAGCCTGGTCTGGTGGTTGGCGACCCTGCACTTGGCAGGGGGGTTGAAACTCGATGATCTTTGAGGTCCTTTTCAGCCCAGGCCATTCTATGATTCTTTTCCATGAGACAGCAATCTTAGCAATATATTATCCAGTACTAGCAATGATTTAAAACCCAGGTACCTTTGTCTACATATGGTGCAGTCACTGCCTGATATATGTGGCACATAGCATCTGTCTTCACCTTTTTGTTTTGGCTGTTGCCCTTCTTGCAGCTTTTTGCTTCCTTTCTATTTAAAGTGTGAAAGATAGACACTCTCCTGCTCGTTTTATTGATCTGATTTCCCATTTTAGACCTATAGATGTTGGCTATAAAATATTCCTACTTTCTTTTATTAATTTTCTAACACGTGGAGTTTTGCAGCTCAGCCCCAGACTCCCCTCACCCTGTGAGGTGAACAACATGGAGATTCTGTGCAACATACTCCTTAGATCAAGTGGGATTTCTAGTTCCAAAACTTTTTTTATTCATTGAGGAAAGAAAACATGATTCTAAGTAACAACAAGCTCTGTTGTATGGATGCATGAGTTTTGCCTGTGCCACACATAGTGTACTGAAAGATCTTGGATTTGGTTTTATCTTTTTGTTTTGTTTTAACAAAATCTATTAAAAATTAAATTTAAACTGTAGCACTACTCCTAGGTGAGGACTAGTAATACTTAAAAACAAATTTTCTAACAACGTGTTTATCCAGGGGGGAGGAAGGAAGAAGAGTTGCTTTAATTTAGTTTTATGTTCCCAGTTGTTTGGGTGGCACAGCAAGAAGGTCTCTTGCCAAACTCAGGAGGAAAATGTACTAAATGACTCATTGTTTTGTTTTAAATTTTTGGCAGCTGTGACTTGAGTATCCTAGGCCCACAGATTATTAGTTAATCTTTGGAATTTTGCCTTTTGTTTCAGTTTTTGTGGAGAAATTTGATATGCAGGGAAATTGAGGAATTTACCACCCAGAAAAGAACCAAGCTCAATGTGTTGGTTAATCGCAGCCCCTGCAGTTGGCTTGTCCATTTCTAAAGGGTCACGTATTGCTTGGGCTCAGAAAAAGAATCAAAAGAAAAGACCAGGATGACCTATTTTGGGGAAAACTCGGCAGACAGTCATGGTTCTGAAAGTTTGTAGTGACCTCTGTC
This sequence comes from Numida meleagris, assembly GCF_002078875.1. Classification (NCBI taxonomy): domain Eukaryota; kingdom Metazoa; phylum Chordata; class Aves; order Galliformes; family Numididae; genus Numida; species Numida meleagris. The sequence continues at coordinate 5,652,021 of NC_034409.1, forward strand.
TAGAAAGTACCACAACTGTGCTGTTCAGTGTTAATAAAAACGTAAGAACAAGGTGTTTGGGAAGCCGCTGTCCTCAAAATACAGAACGTTTGTAAGGAGTACAGGGGGAATGAACAGGACAGCCTCTGAAATCAAATAACCAGCTGTAGCAGAGTTGTCTGTCACCTACTGCAGGCAATACACAGCAAGGATGTCCTGAGGGAAATGATGCTCTCCATTTTTGGTTTCATCTTTTCTGACCATGGCATGAAAGCAAACGGGCTTTGTAAAAGCTGGGGGCTTCTGGCTCCTTGTTTGCTTTTTGGTGCCAGGTGACCTCCACCCTTGATGCTGAGTGCAGTTCTCAGTCAGGCATGTGAGTGCAGTACGTGTCAGCCATTGCACTGCACACATACGTATGTTTTATTTATCCTTGGGACATGCAGGGTGAAAGACTTCTCGAGCCCCTGCTGTAATGCAGCATGTCAACTTGGCAGCCCTGCTTAGAGAAGAACTCAGCCTCTTCCTTTCCTCACCCGTACAAATGCTCCATTTTGGCACGTGTGTCAACAAGTGTGATCAGGTGTAAAGAGGCATGAGGCACAGAAGTGACGTAGCTGTCACATAGGATGGACTTCCCGCAGCCACGATGGCACCTCCTGTGGCATTGCACTAACTGCCTGTACGAGCCCATTGGCACCCCTGCACTTGTGAGGTCTGGCTTACCAGATAGGAAGGAGCATTTATGTTTTTCAGTAAATATTTACGCTTTGACCCCAAAATTGCAATGGCACTGCTGCATTAACTCAGCACCTTCCTTGCGTTTCCATCTTCTTGGCATGGGACTGTACTGTTGTTCATCCTGCTTCTATTTCAGAGCAATTTGGAAGCCAGCCAGCCATAGGTGACTTGATTCCAATTGTCAGTGTCAAAATCTGCAGAGAAGGAGACATTCCCTGCTTTATTGGCTGCTGCTAGGAAATCATTCTGGTAGAACAGACCCTGAAAGTAATTGAATGGGACTGCGACATTTCAGACTGCTTAGAGGGCTCCACTGAAGACAACAGTCAAAGAGAAACTTCATAAAACGCCACATAAAGTTAACAGCAGCAGGTACTGCCACTTGTATTTGCCTTCCCAGCAGGTGAGGAAGCAGTACAAGTGCTAAATGTTGGAAGTTATCAGAGATGAATGAAAACAGAGGTTGGTCAGTAGGAGTTTGGTTTCAAATCATTAACAGTCGAACAGAATTGTAGAATCACAGAATCGTTTGAGTTGGAAGGGACCCTTAAAGGTCATCTAGTCCAACTCCCCTGCAATGAACAGGGACACCTACAGCTAGACCAGGTTGCTCAAAGCCTGGTCCAGCCTTATACTGAATGTCTCCAACAGTAACGTTTGAAAAGTAGTGTACAGTTGTATTTTAGTGTTTGGGGAGAGCAACAGCAAAAAGGTGTTAAAAGTTAATCAACCTCCTCTGCTCATAGCGCACTGGCTGGAGAGGTTCAGTCCTCTTTCACAAACTGATGGATTTGAGACAACTTCTCAGAGGCTGGATGATGAGAGCCCAGGCTGGAAGTAACACACTTTTTGAAATATGTCCTGTCTCAGTCCTGTCCTAGGGGCTGATAATCATAAATCAAGCCTCTGTACGGCAGAAGAGGGTTACTCCCAAAGACAGGGTTTTAGTTGCTTGTGAACTGTCAACATTTCTCTGCATTCTGCCTGTGATGTACCTATGAAGGACTTCATTAGTAACTTCCAGCCATAGAGCTGTCAGTGTTTCACTAGTTCAAATTCAACTCAAAAACAAAGTCAGGGCTTCTCCGTAGCTATGCAGGCTATTTTTGCTGTCTTCTGCCATGACTGAAGAGTAGGCAGATGTCTGTGCTGTTTTCCAGTGGCTGGGACAAAGCTTTCTGAGTGATATGGAAGAAGGAAATGAAGAGAGGGCACAATAGGTTTCCATTTTTCTGGACTTGTCTATCTTCTTTCAGAAGTTACACTCCCTCCACCAAGCATAATTCTTTCTGACCTCCATGAAGCTGTAAGTGATTATGGGTAAAAGTCCAGAAATCCCAGAGCATGAAAGCTCAAAGAGTTCAGATCAAACAGGGTATGGTGACAAAACTGCAAGCAAAGGGCACAGAGCAAAATTCCAGCTATAACTGCTGTATCAAGCAGTTATTCAGACAGTGAACAATTGAGAAGCTATTCACATCACATCACGTTTTCTTAGCCATGTGGCTAGCATGTCACTTTGTCTTTTGTCAGGAGGCAACCAAAAGCAGTGAATAGTCTCTACTACTTGGGAAAGAATTAAAAACTCTGGGTAAATGAAAGCTCATTTAGGGTGGTGAGAAGCATCCAATAGTTAGACATGGAAGAGCTAGGAGGACCCTGCCTGTCCTCTGCAAGTACTTCAGTCTGTCCATTGCCTGTGGAGAAGGCCAGGGAAAATTAAATTAGAAGGATTCATCTATTTTTTTGCACAGTGAAAGCTGAGTAAATTGGATTCAAGCACGGCAAAAACACGGTACAAGATGACATCTTTTGAGAGGAGTCTGTGCTTCTTTGGGGAGATTCTTTTCCTAATGTGGATGCAGTTCTTTTATTTCCAGCTGTGGATGCAACTGCAAAAAAAAGAAAATAAATATTGCCTTTGCATTACCTATCTGAAACGTGAACAAGAACTAAATCAAACATTCTTAATCTAAAGAAAGCATCTGGTTCAAATATTTGCTTTGAACTTGGTTTCTTCTTCTACAGAAGCTACTAGCCCTTCCACAGGTCTAACACAGGGCTTCCAAAGTCTATGGTTTTCTCTCTTCCTTTCATTTGCTGTAATTGCTCTGAACTCTTATGTTGAAAAACCAAACGCAACTCCACCCACAACAATAAAAGTATCCCAGCGTCCAAAATCTGTGCAGATTATAGACAGATAATGGACTCCAGCTTTGTGGAGCTGTATAAGGGAAAGCAACTAGTCATGAAAAATCTTCATTTAGCCACTGAGACTTGCAAGGATATCAGAAAAAAAAATTGAAATTGACCTCAGTCTATGCCAGTGCAATTGTTTGATTTTAGTATTTCACTCTATGCAGAGCAGGCAAGTAGAAGGAAGCAGTTGATAATAAAGTCTCCGAAATGTTCTACTCAAGAAGAATAATTCCTGTTTGCTCAAATTCTTGAAATGCAGCATATTTTAATTGTGATTTATTTTAAAAATTGATTTCCATGTTTCTGCTGAGTGAAAACCATGTGATGCTATGCTTTGGGTATGAATACTAAGGGCACCTTCTGTAAGTATTCTTATGTGGCCTGACACAATGGCTAGCACAGAGGAAGAGCATGTCTGGTTGCCTGGAGAAGTTGTGGATGCCCCATCCCTGGAGGTGTTCAAGGCCAGGTTAGATGGTGTCCTTCACAACCTGATCTGGTGCCTGATCTAGTGGTTGGTAACTCTTCCCACGGCAGGGATTTGGAACTAGATGATCTTTGAGGTCCCTTCCAACCTGAGCCATTCTATGATTCTGTGGGATCAGAGATCTCACCCCAGACTGGTTGTAGGCATCTCACATGGTCCTGGGGGAGCTGTTTAATACCTAGAGGCTGCTGATTAGCATTAGAAAAGCAGGTTGATGGTAACTTACAAATTACGAAGATAAAACTCATTTGCACTTGCATGGGGCTTGGGCATTGCAGAGAGGAAAGCACATTCCTGAGGTGGTACTGACTTCTCAGCTAGAGTCTGTTCTACGAAATTTGACTGAGCCCACTTCTATATGTGCTTTAAAAAAAAAGACTAGGTGTGTTTCTTGTTGGTTCCCCTCCACCGCCAATTTATGGTAGTTCCACTGACAAGGAAGGAGCAAAGAGTTTTGGAAACAAGGGAAACTGTACTTGGTTTGAAACATGGTGTATCGTACACGCTAAATTACTTTGTATGAATAACTAACATGATTATGTTTTTATATTAAAAACAGTAATTCACAGTCACAAAAATCCATTCCCTGAAGACAGCTTAATACAAAAAGGCTGATTTGGCAGTTGTGTATTCTGCCAAACTGTTTTGTAAATTAGATATTTATTTTGCTTTTTTCTTTTTCCTTCTTTGGGGTATTTCGGAAAAACAACAGAGAGAATACAAACTGGGTGTCTGATTCTATAAATTCCTGTGTGAACAGCTAGACTCAGAAAACCCGGATAGACCCATCTGTGCTATGTTCTGTACAAAAGCAGCTAAATTCAGTCCATACTGCAATTTAATTAAAGTAAACTGCAATGATTATAAGGAAATCATTGAAAAGCGGAGGGTGAGAGTCTCTGGAGATTAATCATGTTTGTCACTTAGGAACACTTCCAGCACAACTATAGAGTTTGGTGTCTTTAGAATAAGTAAATCTGTGGAGGTTACGAGGCTGCTAACATCTTTCTATTAAGAAGTGATAGTTCTATGTCAGAAGTGGCTTTTCAGGAGAGAATTTTGTAGCTGGAAAGAGTTTTCTAGGAATGTGTGCTGGGTATAAGAAAGAGTCCAGTTACCCTGTTACAGGGAGTTGCATCTCTTCCCAGAGGGCTAATTTGAGGTAGATACTGCATTTTGCAGTAGGAATGTGCCGTGATACCTACATGGGAAGTACATGAACAGGCAGTGAACACCACTTCTGATGGAGTGGAGGACATACACAAAGCTTGAAAATGAAAGTGAGGATTAGTGTCAGGGTTCTGCGGTTATAGAATAGCTCTCATTTCCTGAACTGAAGCGCTCAAAATTCAGGTACAAAAATCCATTATTTCATAATATGGTGTTGTTTATGTTCTACGGCATTTTTCATTATGTATTAAAAAAAAATCTTTATTATAAGGGAGGAGGGATTAAAAAAGAATCATGCAGAACTCGTTAATAGCATCCTTCTCTGCTTTCTACCTGCAGCTTGCTTTCCATTCAACAAGGAATTGTATATGTTTATGGAAAGGAAATTAAATTCCTTATTAAATTATGTTTTTCTGCTTTTGGGTCTAATTTAATCAATGTTGATATATTGGAAAAGTAAAGTTAGAAATACTTACGCTACTACCACGGATATGCAGCCTTTGTTTATCAAGGTTGTCCTGTGTGCTTGCATTTATAACACTGAGCATCTATGATCAAGCCACAGGGGAAAGAGTTTAAAACGTGTTGCAATTTCAGAAGCTGCTTCTTTTTTTTATTTTGCTTTAAATTGGAATTGTAGCAGTAGGTCTCAGACAAACTGGAAGACTAGTGTTGTTATATTCCTTTTTCTCTAAACTTGCTGTCTTTCTTGGGCTCCACCTAAACATTCACTTCGATTTCTTTGGTGAGTCTTGGAAGCTGCAAGAATCAAGTCCTTCCTAGATAAGTAAATTATCACTGTTATCTACATGAGACAAAAGCTGGGGAGGAATCTAAGTCATCCAGACAATGTCCAGGCCTGAAGTCTGAGTTTAGTGTTTCAGGGAATGGAGAGGGCTGCACTGATCTACTTATTCCTGCATTAGAGCAGCCAAAAATGGCTCGTGTTATTTGAGACTTGAGCCTGTGGAAACAATTTAGAGTGAAAATGTAGGAGGAAACTGCTTGCTTAATCATCATCTTTCCACATCTTCACTGAAGAAGAAAAGTCAAATAAATCCAATTTGCATGAGGTTTTTCATGCGTGCAGCTCCTGCTGTGAAGTAGAAAAATATTTACTCTGTATTTAGAAAAGCCATGATAGCCTGTCAGTGGCTAGTTTAACACCTGTAAGTCCACCAGCTCTTAACCAAGTCCTGTGAATCCAGGCAAATAAAGCAATCTTATTTCAAAGATAGTAAGTTCAATTCTAGTGGCTGTACAGAGTCTTTTATCTTCCATGCTCAATCTGTTACTGTGTTCTCAGCACTTATTTCCAATATCATGCCCAAATACTCTAAATTGAGATATGTCTCACTATAGAGAACCTTTCCAGAGTAGTGGAAACATCTATTAAATATGATAAAAATATTTTTTTCTGTTTACAGGGTTGCTTAAAGACTTTTGTTTATCACACACTGAAGAAAAAAGCATGACGATACCTGCTTTTACTGACTCATTTCATGAGCAGTTGCATGATTTTAGTTTTTCTAAATACTGTCCTTTAAGGACTTTAGATGCTTTAACTTAAAATAGTTGCAGTCTGGGGGAGGAGGGAAGGTCAAGAGGGAAGAAATTAATCGTTTATATTGAAGTCTTAACCACACCTTTTAGCTTTACCTGCTTTTGGGATTAGAGTGTATATTATTATCATGGGAAAACTTATTTTCCTTTTCCAGAGCTGCAAAATTTGAACTTCTGTCTTTGTGGATTCCTACAAAAAGAGTTGGGTTAACCAGAAAACATTATTACAGAGTCAAACAGCTGAAGTTTGGTAGACTTGCAATGAAATGGTCATGATGGGAGCTGCTAAGGGAGTCCTTAACTGCAGTTAATTTTAAGATACTGTTAAAATTAGTGACCCATTGCCAAAGCAAATATTGGTCAGAAATCCTTTTCTACTGGTGGGAGAGGGGAGTTCATGTGCTATATGGGATTTTCCAAAGGGAAGATACACAATTTAAAGACCTTGAAACACTGCTTCAAAACTTGAAAATTATCCTTGATGTCACTAATATATCAAGAAAAACTGAGTTTGTGAGAATTTAGGTGTGTAAAGGTGTGGTGCTGCACAAGGGACGGTGCTTCTTCTGTGGTCAGCAAGAGCAGAGAACTCTTGGAAACTCTCAGAACGTTTTCTCAAACAGTAACCCAATCGTTTCTTGCCAGTGCTAATTTTCTCTGAAAGGCAAATAAACCCTCCAAGAAATGGAATACAGAAAAACGCAGGCCCTCTGCACGACTTCATCTAGCAATGAGAAAATGTTATTATCTGGAAGTGAAAAAATTGAACTTTGGGAACTTTGTTTAACAATCATTTCTCTTCCTGATTGAAATAAATGAGCCCAAAGATTTAGCCCCATGTTCACTCTTCAGAGAAAGGGCTTTTACATTGATTTCTTTCAATGAGCATAATTTTTTATTTTGATGTGCAATTAGGGCAAATTCAGCTTATTTTTTTCCAGCTTTTTCTTTCACACAATGCCCCTTAATTAAGCGCGCTATGCAGAGACGGCAGGTAACCCAACGTGCAAGGCTGAGAATCTGCTGTGATCAGAACTAGAGCCGCAGCTCACAGCAGCCAGCAGCACTTTTAAGAGTGTAAAGCTGCAAAATTGCAGGTAAGAAAGCCAAAGCCCATAATGGCTCATTTCAGAGTTAACTGGTGAAAGCCAAGCAAGGGCAAGCCCTTGGCTGTATGTGCAAGCTGGTAGAAGTAGCATCGTGTTGACTGGCTAGCGGTTGTGTATAGCAAAGGATACATCTAATTAGGAACATCCAAAGCTTGCAACTTGTTGGAATTAAGCAGAAGTTCCTCCTGCTTGTCAGCAAGAGCTGTGCTAATTGTGTCTACAGTAGTTTGGTTTCCTGCACTGGATCCTGGGCTGAGAGCCAGCGGGAACCTTCAGCTCCTTCTGTGGCTTTGGGCATTCTCAGTTTCCTTTGCCCTAATATGTGAGTAGTTCTCATGTCCCCTAACAGTGTGTTAATTCTTCAAAGCACTTTGCAAATCCCTGCATGCCTGGTTCCAGCTGGCCGCTGTCGAAGCACGATGACTTGGGCAGGGAGCATGTGGACATCCACCTGACCAATTGATGCTGTAACACAGCTGGATCAGAAATGTTTCTTGCAAGCTGTGTCCTGAAGTACTGTCTTTGGATGATACTGTTTCAGAGCAAAGCAGATATAAGAGAGTATGGGTGGAAAAAAAGCAATAACTGTTTTTTTCTACTGTGCTTTAAAAAAGATGCAGAATTGAGAAAAAGAGTGTCCAAGGAGCCATGTCCAGGTTATTCAAAGGCCATCCTTCAGCTGAATTCTGCCAGCTTCTTCCAAACTCTTAAATTCCTGACCAGGTCAGGATTTCTGTTTTTTTTTTTCTTACTACAAGGACTGCTCCAAAAGCAATGCCTCCTGTTTTATTCTATTGGCCAGCGATGTCAGAGGTGGATGTTGGTGGAATGGCAGTAGAGGTTGAACCTTCCCACCAACTTTCCATTACATTTTGTTGCCATGTGACAGATGGCAGCAGAGGGGCAGTCTGACAAAATGACATCTGACATGGAAGTGCATTTGAAGCAAAGGTGTGGAAATGAATTCCTTCATGTGGAAAAAAAAAAAAAAAGACACTCACTGACATTCATCAGTGCTTGTTTATGGAGACCAAGCAGTGGGTGTGCACACAGTGAGATGGCAGGAGGTGCGTTTCAGCAGTGGCGAAAGCAGCAGTGGATCACTTCCACTGGTGCAGACTTTTACAAGCGAGGCATGCGGGCTCTTGTTCATCACTGTTGAAAGTGTATAGCTAATGGTGATGACTATACTGAAAAACAGTGCTTTGTAGCTGAGAATTTGCTCTATCAGTGTTATTGTGCTCTTTGTATCTGTTATCATTTCCATGGAAATATACAGGAGGCATTACTTTTGGAGCAACCTACGTACATACAGAAATGTTTCTTGACACTTAAGAAAATATTCAAAAACTAAAAGGAGATCAGTGTCAGGGAAAAGGAAAACAGGAAGGAAAACCAAGCTCACAAGAATGGGCTTTAAGAATAAAACCAGGAGAACTTCAAATTCTGGGATTGATTGAAACTCCAGCAATAACCCATTCTCAGCTGATAGATGTTTTGCTGAATCTACAGCAGGGATAGCTGTAACACAGGGATGAGAGGAGCCCTGGAGGAAAACACAGTTGGAAAGACTTCTGAGTTTGCAGAACTTTTTTTCCCTCTCTTTAATATATCCTGACCGCCACAGTCTATATTTTCTTTGTTCAAAACTGTACAGTAGCTGTCTACAAACTGCTGTAAATTGCAGTTACCTGTTATTGCCCTATAAATAATTGAATAACCTCTTCCAGGCAACATGGTCAAGATGCAGATTTCATTTACTTCCAGGCCAGGAGTAAAGATGGTTGAATCCACACGGCTCACTATCTGTGACTGGAGGTGTTGCGTACGGGTACATAAATAGTTTACTGAACCTGTCAGATTCTCTGCCTGGAATGAGCATGCCCTCTGGCCTGCTACATGTGCATATATGAAACAGTTCCCCTTCAGTTCTGAGGCATTAAGGAGTAATATATTTTCCAATTCTTCTGTGGAAGTAGGTAAAAGACATTACACATATTGTAGCAGAAGTCAACGTAGACTTGGAGTTTTTTAGAGGGGCTTATGAGAAAAATCCTACTTTTTTCCCCCCCCCATGCTGTTTTTAAATGTTATAAGCTAATTGTAGAGCTGATGTGTAATTGTCACTGACAAAATATTGAAGGTAGGGATCTCCTTTCTCCTTATTGCAAATAACAGTAATGTGGATAGAAAATAGGGCTGAAGTGCCCCCAGATGTAAAGTTCAGTTTGTGAAATCAAGCGTAGGAGAATCCAAACTCAAATCAGTCACCTGAAACACACAGTCAGATGCACGTGGCCTGCAGTACTGATGCTGGGAACCGAGTGGGCACTCAGTACCAAAGTCACTTTTCAAATGTGCTCCAAGTGCTGCTCCATAGAACCAGACCCAGTACACAAAGGCATAGGTTTGTATCCTCATTGCTGCTGAGGATTTCACAAACTTCTGTTTGGAGAATTAATACCGTAATAAGGAGTGTGATTAAAACAAGACTAGCTTAAATTTTATTTAAAGCCAAGATCCAAAGTCAGTAATGTCCCTTGAGTAGCTTACCTGAGCCTTTCAGAAGCTTTCATCTCTGATTTTCAAAGTTCTTATATTGCTTTCTGTTAAAAGGAAAAGAAAATGCTTTCGACTCTGATCTACGCTCATTAAATAAAACTTTATATAATTTTCTCCTCAGGTTAGTATGTTTTGAATTCTTTCGTCTATTATATTAAAAAAAAAAAAAAGATGAAGAGAAAAGAGAGATTTTAGGGGTGGGATATGTTGGTGAGAGGAGAGAGAAGAGAGAAACCTTCCTTTCTTTGAAGAGAGTTTTAAATAAGGTAACATCCTCTGCAGATGTCCCGTCCTCTAAATTGCTTTTTCAGGATAATTAATAAAACCTTGATGCCACTATTTCTCCATTAACACTACCCCTTTGGAACTGTAGATGCTAAAATCATGTTGACAGCACAACTTTTTCAATTGTTGCCATTAGAAAAGGCCAAGATAATAGAAACAAGAACACTCCATTTGCCTGTCAGTCTCTGAGATGTGAATGCTTTAATGCCTGATCTCATGTAATCTGTAAAATTCCTCTCTGTTTTGGTAAGACGTTGGGTACCTACCACGCTGACACACACACACACACACTTGTACTTTCCTGGTAATGTTCCAGAATGGATAAGGATTTTCCTATCATACTTCCCTTGCAGTTTTGATTAGATATAGTATTTTTCTACTCTTGCTGTTGTAAACTCTTTATGTAAAGCATGGCTGCACACTGCTAAACAGCTGTTATCTTTCTCCTATGGATGCATTAAGCTGTTCTGTTTGCAGAGATGCTTGTGGGTGACTTTTAATGAAAACTGTAGAGGTGTGCAGACACTGTCCAAAATTAGGATATTTGCTTGGAAATTGGCCCTCTTTGAAAAGTCATTGAAGACATTTTGATGTTATAAGTCCATGGCCATTTAATATGGCCCATTCACGATTGAGACAAACAGTGCTTCCATAGAATCATTAAGGTAAGGTTGGAAAAGACCAGTAAGATCATCCAGTCCAACCATCGACCCATCCCCACTGTGCCCACTAAACCATGTCTCTCAGTGCCACATCTACGTGTTTCTTGAAAATCTCCAGGGATGGTGACTCCATCTGTTGTTCCAGTGTCTCACTACTCTTTCTGAGAAGAATTTTTTCTGAATATCCAACCTGAATCTACCCTGGCGCAACTTAAGGCCATTCCCTCTTTTCCTAAAAGTTGTGTAGTTCCTGCAAGGTATACATCTCCAGCATATAACCAGGTGTGTAGTCATCACATAAATAGTTAACCATAATTCTGATCCAAATATGTATTTGTATTTATATTATATTTGTAATAGTAGACAAGATAAAGTGAAGCCCAGAGCTCATATCATAGCAGTGACATAGCTGGTGTCCGTATCACTGCTCAGACACAGTTACTGTGTGACCTGTAAGTTACAGGAGTTGCTATTGCTGTATCAGAGGCCTATAATCTGTTAGTTTTTGAAATAACATTCCTGTATAGATAGGTATAAGCAAAGGCACTGTATCAGTGCATAATAGTGTGCAGCTAATATTTATAGAAGTGTTCCATGCCGCTTAATAGTTTGTCACTTTTGTTGTGAGCTCACATAAAATCTATGGCTGCTGTAGGGCAAAGGTATAAAACTTTCATGAGTAATATAAAATATACAAAATGTTGTTGTTAATATTTAATACAATTTGCAGCAGTCAATGAGCACAATCAATGTTTATTAATTAAGATGTTCTGTTGCAATAGCATTTTCTTCTTTTTGGTGTATGTTTGTCTTCAGGGAGAATTTAGCACGTTTTTTGACCCTTTTGGAAAAAAAAAGCAGGGTGTTTAACAGTATTGTTGGTAACATTTTACATTACATGTTTGCCTTTTCTTCAGCGAGTAAACACAACTCTTTTAGTGACATCTATTTAAGCACACTACTTGATAAGAGAACTGGGTTTTGGCCAAGGTATTTAATAAGATGTGTCGCAATTTGGGTTGTTTGTAGCAGCCATACTGACGCACTGCAGATAATCTAGTGTTTAGGGGGGGAGGGTTGCTTGGCTAGGTTTGCGGATTTTTTGTTTTGTATTGTTTTTAGTTTCTTAACACGGTTTTTTATACATTATGAGGGTTGTGGGTAGCAGTACGTGGGGTAGGAGATCAATTTACTCAGCTGATACGATGATATGATCTTACGATCCCTTGAGGTGTGTCTTGCTCTACTCAAGTCATGTACTGAAAGGTCCCAAAGAGGCACTTTGGCCCAAGGTGCGGATATGCCCATGCTGGGGATGCTTTCCCTGGAGCCTTGTGTTCTTTTCCCGCTGCAATCACAGGCATTGCTCCCAGCGAGGAGGAAATTCCCAAACCAAATGCTCTTGTAGATTTAGCAGTTACCAGTGGCATTTTAACTAACCCATTGAGACCTAGTTTATCAAGATTGCATGAAAGCCATTATCTTAGTGGTTTTTGTAGGTTGCAAGTGAGTCGTTGTGGTGGAGAGGCGCCAAGAGCCTGTTTTGGCAGCAGATGTAGAGTCTGATTTAGGTGGAGGTGGGAGATTTTCTGTCACCTGAAGTAGGTGGTTAATCTCCCACCGCAGTTTTAATCTGTCTATTTTTCTGTGTTGTGTTTCTCTTAAATAAAACTTAGCAGCTTTAAGATGGCTTCTTGCTGGGAGTCACACTACAAAACAACTTGCTAGTCTTCTAGTTAAGTGTCACACTAGAAAACAGCGTAGTGGACTCTATCAAGAAAAGTTAGTGACTATGCTTAATGCCATCACCAAAATGGTGTGCAGCCTGTTAATGTCTATGCTTTCATTTTCATCCTTGTGCTGAACTAGTTGAGGGTTGCTCAAGTGTATTTCATATTTTTTGCTCCTCTCAGACATTATTGAACTCTCCAACTACATTAGAACTGGAGCACTTCACAGTTTGTCGTCTGAATTCTTTGCAAGTAAAAAAGGTTTTACAGAATAGTCTTGAGGAGTAAAAGAAGTGCTCTGAAGCAGCCAAAAAGCAGTTAAGTAAAATTAATTTATTTGTCTAAAATCATCCCTAAAGTAAACATAAAAGCCACGATACTTTACTTAATTTGTTCTCTGGGCTAAAAATGTCTTGAGATTACCAATGATCTTAGTTGTAATAACTTTTATATATATATATATAGCTGTGCCACATTATTTTGAACTGTACTGCTAGGGATTTATTGAAATATATCAACCTTATTGCTAATATTTCACAGACGGTTCTTCATTTCAGCAATGTAGAATTCAATTTAGCAGAAATATGATATTCCTTCTGAAATTTTAAATTCCCAGCAGATGTATAATTCAATTAAGTCCAGAAGATTAAAAAAACTGAAGTCATTCTCTATACGTACACTCTTTCTGCTCAGTTCCAAAATAATGAAAAACTACAGCTGTTCAGTTTTGGTTCATCTATCGCTTTGTACAGTTTTTATGGGTTTTATGTGTAATCACATTTGCAGAGAGAATTTTTATACAGTCTGCTCCATTTTGCACAGTTATTATCTTTCCACATTAAAAACAGATTGTAAAAACTGATATACAAGCCTTGGGCCCACTCCTTAAGGAAAGTAAAGCATGGTCATTAATCATAGGAGGGTATGGGGGGAAGAGGGGCTCATAAAACTTAATTGTTCTGTTTCCTTGTGTTACAGCATGGCCTTTGTCTTCTTGTCTTCCTTCCATCAACACACTTGTTTATTTTAAACTGTTTGCAGTCCATATATGTAGAACTAAAATGGTCATTTATTTTTGCCTGACTTTAGCAGAAATTGGCCATGCACAATTACCCAAACAGCAGTTGTCTGAAGGCAAAGGAGTCCTTTTGTGTAAGCACTAGCATGTTGAGAGCCCTACCGACCCCTTCAATTTTGGCTCATGTTCCTAAGCCAGAAGACAAGGTCAGGTTTCCATGTTAAATGCTACAACAATGCCTGTTATCTGTGCAGATTTCTTGGGCCTCAATTTGTCTGCTTTTGAATGTGGCTGCAGAACAGACCTGTTTGAGGGTGCCACTTGCACCTGAGCAGTAATACAGTTTGTTGAACTGTAGTGCCTACACTCTTGCTGCTCCACAGGTACATATGAAGCAAAGCTTGAATGTATTCGTATCACCTGTTCCTCAGAGTTCGCATTTCTTTTTTTCTAATCAAATCAGTTTGTTAAAATATTACCTTTCTCCATCTCTCTGAATTCTCAATCCATATGGGAACAAACATATATTTCAGCCAGGCTTTTCCAATACAGAATAGTTTTATTTTTATTCTACATTCCAAGTGTAGGGCATCAGAAGGGTATTAAAAATAAATAAAAAAAGAAAAGTTTACCCTATATGATTCCTTCCAACAAGAAAGCATTTGCAGCTCTATCCCTAAGCAGTCAGTCAAAGGTAAATAGCTTAAGCATCAGTGATCACCACTGCATCTAATCAACTACCTGATTGCCCAGACGAATCCTACACTGCTCAGTATTGACCTCATGAAGTAAAAATTGATTCACTGACCCGTCACTAGATTGTTTTCCAAAAAGTGTAAGGGACTTACCCATGCTTCCTAGTGTTGAAGGTGCTTCTTATCTGTATCTGCCTTTGGCAGATGACAGCGGGTTTTTTCTCTTTCCCTCCCCCAGTAAAACTGGAATGTGCAGCTGTTGCAATGGGAGAACCCAATTATTTTTTGTTTTGGTTCTGTTTTAGCTAAAAGAAATCTGGCTTTGGGTAGATAAATCAACTGAGCTAGTAAAAAAAATTAATGTTGGCGGGAGGAGAGCTGTTGGATGAAAGTGTGAGCAATCTCACTAGGTGAGATAGGATGTAGATATTTGCCGTAGCATGTGCAATAACACAGGTGTCCTGTCCATGGTGACTGCCTCAACAGATGTGAGAGGATTTTCAGATCATAGACTCTGCATTCATCTGTGTTGCAAAGTGGTAATCGGATCCCCTTAATAATTGTAAGGGTAAGCTAAGGAAGAAGAAAACAATATTTTCTGTTGACCTGTGATTTTTATGCATGTTAAGATCTCAGCCATCATTTGGGTAGTGTTCCCAAATGAACATTGTTCTTTTTCCTCCTCTTAATCTGTGTTTTTTAATTTGAAGTTTGTTGCAGCTTTGTAGTGATTCAGCAACCACCTATGTTCATTTTCTCAATGAAGTGGTGGTGGTGACCTTTTTGTAAATCCCATTGAAAACCTTAAAAAAATGCCTATGCCTTCATGAAGCAAAACTTATTAGTACCTCCTGTAACTTCTCATCTTCTTCTGAACCGTGACCTATAAAACATGAAAATCTTTGAGCTACAGGTGGTTAATGACTGCTTCCCTTCCTCATGCAGTCTGTCTGCATTGTGGATACCTCCCTGCACATTTTGAGCCACCAAACATAAACACTATCTTCTTCTGATGCTGCTATTCCTTTTTTTTTATAGTCCTGCAGGCTTTTCTTGTACTGTAGTATTTCAGATCAACCTTCCTACATACAGGTCACAGCAACTGGAACTTGGACAACCCTTGCTGCTGTCCTCTGGGCTCTCCCTAGCTGGCTCATAGCTCTGTTGTAATTTGGTGCCCAAAACCTCGGTAACAGTTGTTGCTGTAAGAGTTACTTCTATGAACAAAAATTCTCAAGTCCCCCTGGGAAGTGTAAATGCAGTGACACTGACATTCTGTTTGTCCTTCCTGTGATCAAGGTCTTTTCAACTTTTATGTAGCATCTCCACATGTTCCTCCTAAAGCAAAACACTCTCTTCCCACCATGTCCACACCGCACTGGTACACCAGGACTTAACTGCCTACAAAAACAGTTGCTTCAGCCTGACCAGTCTAATCTGCAACAAGAACAAATAAATATTGTCCAGTAGGCTGATAATTTATTTTCTGTTTTCTTGTTGAATTTGGTGTATTGCAAAACTTTAAGTCATGTGCTTTTAGTGGGAAGCTGACCCTGTTGATGCAGGAAAAGCTTAAGACCAGAACAGAAGACGTTGAGAGATTCAATCCATCTGTCTGACTCATGAGACAATAAAATAAGCTGCTTTTCTCTCTTTTTTTTCCTATTAGCTAATCTGTGTTCAGACATTATCTACGTATCCCGACATGTTGCCTTTTTCCTAAGAGCTCTCTATGCAAGATCCTTTTCACAGTTCCCTCATTGCTCTGCAGCTTTATTGTCCAGCAGGTGGATGGCAGTACCGAGGTGCTTTTTCTGTATGCGATGAGTTTCTTGAATGAATATATAATGCTCATCAGTAAATACTTCTCAGTTTTTGTACAAAATCTGAACTTTCTTCAGAAATGGGTTTACATTTCATAAATTTTAACATGAACAGCAATTTAGAATTGTAGAATCGTTTGAGTTGGAAAGGACCGTTATAGGTCAGCTCGTCCAACCCCTCTGCAATGAACACTGTTACTGTAAAAAAAACTTCTTCCTTATGTCCAGTCTAAATCTCCCCTGATTTATTTTGAAACCATTTCCACTGTCCTATCCTATTACCCAGAGTCTGTCCCCATCCTTCTTACAGCTCCCCTTCAGATACTGAAAGTCCACTCTCAGGTCTCCCCAGAGCCTTCTCTTCTCCAGGCCAAACAGCCCCAGCTCTCTCAGCCTGTCCTTGTAGAGGACGTGTTGCATCCCTTGAATGATCGTTTAGATTTGTGATTTAATTTAACTGGAGAACAGATTGTGCAACTGGAGCCAGGAAATGGAGCTGGGTTTCTTACCTTACCACCTTTTCAGTCTGGCTCTTTGTAGTGCGGACAGCGTGATTCACTGTCAGCTTATAAAGGTTTTCATGGCTGATGCCCCCAAACAAATCTCTATGCAATTTACAATTTATCAGGGTCTTAGTGTAATTTCTTTTTTTTAAAGTTGATAAAAGTTTTTAAAAGCTTGTGAACCTCTCTTGTAGTGGGTATAGGCATCAACCTTCACACAGCCCTTGTGAGCTGTGAGCGAGCAAGAATCTGGGTTGAGTTCTGAAGGATTTCTTTTGCAACTTCCCGTGGTTAAATGGGACTCTGTAAATGATGAGCACCTTCAGGCAGATTCAGGAGCATACTGCCAAATTAGTAACAGAGATCGCCACAATTTGTAAGTGACTCTCTCCTTTGTTTTAAAATGTTAAATCTTTTATCTCTCGTAACTGGAGAGAATGAGACAGGGTAAAGCATCCTGCTACGGGCATGGTGCTTCTTTCTTGTATTTTTATTTTTTTACTGCTGGGTACGCATTAGGTTTTCAATTACTTTCCTGTTTACATCAAGAGAAGAAAACAATGCTGATTGTACCCTCAGGTAGTCAGCCTTTAGGTAATCAAATGACAGCAATTAATTCCTTCCACACACAGCAATGCTCTTCGTCCTAATAGAAAATAAATACCGTCCCTTTCCATGGTGCAGCTGAAGAGGGGAGGAAGGATGGGACCCATCTGTATTCCATCTTTCCAAAGATTTGAGGTACATTTGAGACTGTTATGGCTTTGACCTGAGTAAGCAAGAGGTCTTACTCACCCCCAGCTTGAAACTCCTGTGGGTTTTTGTTTGTTTGTTTGTTTTTCTTTTGAATTGCAGTGTGGGTGACAGTCTGCATTTAGATTTACTTAACTGGCTTGGGTATTTTTTGGACCAGTATTGAAAAAGTATTGCATGCTACTATTTTCAAGGATCCTGAATGTGTTTTCTTACAAACTGGAAAAAAAAAGTCTTCTGCAGCTCATTCTCATTTAGTCTATTTGTATGCATAAACGATCAGTGATACTCATGCAGAGATTCCAGCCTATGCATGTACTGAAAAAATTAAAGAAAATTTAAAAAATGGAAAAGCATAGGGTTTTGTTTTATTTGAATTTGTTTTTTGTTTGTTTGTTTGTTTTTCTTGTTTACTTATGTTGTTTCTCCTGGTTTAATGCAGGAATAGTGCTTGAAGAAAGACCCTGTTAGGGACATGAATTTAATATAATCCTTCAGGACAGGACAAGGGGAAACGGCCATAAACTTGAGCATAGGAAGTTCTGCACCAAAATGCAAAGGAACTTCTTCACGGTGAGGGTGACAGAGCACTGGAACAGGCTGCCCAGAGAGGTTGTGGATTCTCCTTCTCTGGAGATATTCAAGACCCGCCTGGACGCCTACCTGTGCAGCCTGCTGTAAGGGGCCTGCTTTGCAGAGGGGTTGGACTCGATGATCTCTGGAGGTCCCTTCCAACCCCTACAGTTCTGTGATTCTGTGATTAGTTTGGCAGACAAGGAATTAAAAAATAAAATCTAACTCCTAAAAAGTCACGAACAATAACAGAAACAGGCAGCAAGCAGAGCTCTGTGAATTTATGAGACCTTCTTTTCTATGCTGTGGCTAATTTAGTCTTATATGCCCTCTTACACAAACAAACTTGAGCATGGTATACTTAATAATGCAAAGAGTATTGGTGCTAATCACTTGGAAGCTTGTGTAGCTCTCTGCCATGTTTATCTTCATCATATATATTACAGTGAAGTTTACCTTTTTTTCCCTTAATCCCTCAACCCTTAATCTCTGTAGCTGGACAACTGAACCTCCACTCCCAGCATGCTGGCCATAACTAATGTCTGCATTCAGCAGCTTGCTCACCCTATGGCTATCCCCAGCAAGCTTGAGAGAAAAAGTTGATTTTCCATGCAACTTCACCCATCCTGTGTTTTGTTTAGTGTAAAGAGAATAATTATTCTTGTGCTTCAAGTGCAGCTAGGAGTGACCAAAGCCTCTAAGTCTTTTTCTCCTTAGCAGGAAGACTGCTATGGTTTGTGCACATCAGCTTTGGCTGCTGCTGTCTAATGCGTGAGTTGTAAATGTGAAGTGTCCTGACTCCTTCAAGTGGCTCAAGTGCTGGGAAACTGCCTTGAAAGCTGTCAAACCAGCCAAAGTGTTGCTCCTCAGACATGATCTGTCAGTAAAAAATCCTTTCAGCCAGAAGTCGCCTCGAATAGCAAACTTGTTACCTGGGCTATCTGACCAATTTCTATTCATAGGATGGGAGAAAAGGAACGTACAACACTGGGAAAATTACCTGCTGGAAATTTTTTGTTGTCATTCTGTTCTTCTCCTGTACTGCTCTCCTTCTTTCTCCCCTGCTGAGGATGTTGCTTGACAGATGTTTCCTCCTTATCTCACTCTTTCTTTATTGCTCTGCCAGTAGTATCTGACTGATCGAAAGTGGGCAAGCTGGTACTTACAATAGCATCCCTGGCTGATAACTCTTCCGCCACTTTTCTTAGGAGAGTTGGAGTCATCACCCTGTTTGTCTGATTTCTGGGCAAATAAAAGCAAGTAGGATAAACCACCTTGTGGTGACTATTATTCTTATTTTGCATGGAATTTTAGTATCATCTGAAAAACGTTAGGTAAATCCTTGATCTTAAAGGCTCTGAGTTATCTGTTTTAGTTTAAAAATTGAGCTAGACTGGTACATGAGTTGAGCTCTGATAATAATGTGAAAAGATTTGCAGCAAAAGCTGAAGACCTTCTGTCATCTCTGTATAACAGAATTGCTGATCACGTTGGAGATGTAACCCTTCTGCCTGGCTGCTTCTTCCTGTTCATGGGAGCGCTTAACCTGGCAAAATATGTGCTGGATGTCTGTGATGCTGATTGTAGTTCGATGAAACATCATGCAAACTGACATCACAACTCCTGTGTAGGAGGATTAGTGGGGATACAGATGAGACACAATGGTCCTCCCAGACATATTGCTCCACTGCAATTCAGTAGACAATTTCTGAGTTGATGACTCTCCAGACTACCTGAAAAACACTAAAATTACCTGTGTGAGGAAGTTTTGCTGAGTGAAAGATGGAGATTCAGATTGCCACAGTATCTAACGCATTAGAAGTGATCCCTGTGAGGATTTTCGTCAGTGTATTTCTTTTACCACTTCATTTGCTATATATCATTGCCAATACACCTTATTCATCTGTGATTAACAGGATAATTTCATTCTTGTCTTAACCGGGACTCTGCATAGTAAGAAAAATGTAGTGATTGTATTGCTTTACGTGATAAGAGTTATGTCATGTAAGCAACTGGGGAAATGGTCTTACTGCATGTGTTTATTACAGTGCAGTACTTTGTAAAGTCCATTTGAATTGAACCAGGCTTTTGAACTATTGATTTAGCTGGCACTTTGTGCACTGAGAATAATAAACAGTTGTACTACATAGGCAACAGTCTGTAAGAGATGGGAGTCTGTCTGCTTGTGTATGTAATGCAGCAACTGGTGTCAGCTGCGCTGACGGGAGGTAGGAAAGGATACAGCAAAGCATAAATTAAAAATAATGCTAATAATAAAAAAAATGCTTAATGACAAACTGCCTAAGCAGGAACATAGAGGGCATTTTGTCCTGAGGCCAGCTTTAGGAAATCCCATAATATGGTTTGTAACGATGTATACTTTGCTGAAATAATTCACACTGTTCAAATAGAGTTAGAAATTGATCTAATAGGAGAGTACTGCATGTATTTCTGTTGGGTAGATATGTACTTGTATGGGCTAACCTCCTTCTGAGAGAGATATCTTAAGAACAAAAAAATATTGTCGAAATTTTTTAGACAGTGTAAGTATTTGTAGGTTATTTATGAGGCTTGCAGCATGATAATAGAGAACTTAAATCTTTTTGTTTACTAATGTAGAGGAATCAATTTTTCCCATCTATCAGTGTGTGGAAGAGAAGGGAGCAAGCCCTAGGATGGAGCAAATGTAGGAGGTGGAAACACAAATCTCATGTGATGCTAAGGTCACCAGCAGTATGGGATAATGGGGACAGTACTTTCATTTCTGAGACCTCCAGCAAGTAATGAACACAGATCAAAATGTCATCATTCTGTTCACTTAGCTGGTTTTTCCTTTCTTGTTTTACTCTAAAAAGCTGCCTGAAACCACATCCATTAAAAGCGTAGGCACCAACTTTGTGGAGGACGGTAGGCCTCACCATGTGCCGCTTTGGAGGCAGGGTTCCTGTGGGTATTGTGAGCACTGCTGGAAGACAGCTGGTGTGTCTTCACCAACTGAGACGTACAAAGCCAAATCACAGCTCTTTGGGTAATAGTTTTGAAATATGAGCAGATTCTTGTGGTTTTCAGTGATCCAGCCTGGATTTCAAATAGCAGTATTTTCTTTTTTTTTTTCTTAATTCTGTAACACCAGCAATGTTTTTTCAGTCTTGCTGATCTGCTGTGACCAGAAAATGGTGCTGTTCAGCTTCATCGCTGCTGGGAGGGTTTGTGCAGTACCTCCATGCACAGGGTGGGTCCTCTGCTCAAGTCCACTGCAGCTGGAGGGAACAAGCCTACGTGTTACCCTGGCAGCTGTTGCGCATTGGGGAACGTCGCTTTGAAAGTAATGCCTCCTATTTCTTTCCATGGAAACTACAACATATACAAAGAGCGCAATAACACTATTTGACAGAGCAAATTCTCAGCTGCAAAACGCTATTTTTCAACATAGTCAGTGCCGTTAGCTATGCATTTTCATCAGCGATGAACTAGAGCCTGCATGCTACCCTCATAAAAATCTGCACCACTGGAAGCAACTTGCTGTTTCACAGCAGCTGTGATGGCATCATTGATTGCTAGGAAAATGTTGCCCATGCAGTCCACCTTTCATCGGCCTGAACAGATGAAAGGCAGAAGGTTCCAAATCTGGATTATATGGTGGGTGTGGTAGGACAGTCCAGACAAGACTGGCAATGTGCTCCATAGTCTTCAAACTGGTATGGAGCCTGGCATTATCATGTTACAAGAGAAAAGTTGTCGTCTTCTCTGGCCTCATGGTGGAAGCTCAAGCCTTCAGCTTAGTCAGCATTGTGATGTAGCAGTCAGAGCTGATGGTTTGTCCAGTTCCTGGAAATCCAGAAGGTTTACCCCTTTCCTATCTCAAAAGTTAGTGTACATCACCTTACCCACTGAGGGCTGTGTCTTGAACTTTTCCTTCAATGTGGAATTCACATGACACCACTCTATGGACTGCCATTTTCACTCTGGGTCGTAGTGGTGACACCATGTCTCCTCACTGGTAATGATGTGATCCAGGAAACTGTCACCTTGAGCCTTGTATTGGTCCAATAGGTCTGTTCCTGTGTGAGCATTCGTGGGACTCATCTGGAGCAAACTTCATGATATTCCAACATTGTCACCATCATTTCCAATGCAATGAAGCAGATATTCAGCTCCATACACAGTTCCCTGGTCATAATACACTGATACACGTGGAGGAGCTGATTGAGATGCTCTTTGTGTTGTGGTGTGACAGCTGTGCATGGCTGTCTGGGCTGTGACTTGTCTTTCACATTGCTGTCACTGCTTTTGAAATGCACAGCCACTGCCTCAGTGTGCTCACATCCACTGTTTGGTCTCTATATATGTTCAACAAGCATCAGTGAATCTCAGTGGGTGCCTTTTTTTCCGTATGGAGGAATTCAGTTCTACACCTTTGCTTCATAAGCACTTCCGGATGCCATTTTGTCAGACTGTCCCTCTGCTTCCATCTGTCACATGGCAACAAAATGTAACTGGTGGGAATGTTCAGCCTCTACTGCCATACCACCAACATCCACCTCTGACGTTGTGGGCCGACATAATAAAATAGGAGGCATTACTTTTGGAGCGGCCCTTTTACTTTTATATGTATTTCATTTTAATGATTTTTTTCCATTCCAACCTTATGTTAGAATTTGAAGTAACTGATTCTATGTTTATAGAGAAGCTCAGAATTAACACTGACTTTTTTTCTCAATTCTTTTTTCTTCCTTTTAATGGTGTTATGAGCATTTAAGTGCACAAACTTTGTTTTTCTTCTTCATTTGAGTTTGCCACATGCTTACATTTAACAATGTGCTTAAAAACTTTCTTGAATAAGAGTTGGCATCCAGCAAGTCTGACTGTCACTTCTAACAGAAGTTACAGAAATTAAGGGCTTTTGGTCAGTTTTTGGTAGCCAAGGCATTCTGTGGCTCTGGAATCTCTGGGTGAAGCTGTTGGACCATACTGTGTGTACAGAGTTCACGGTTAACTTGTAATAACTACTTAAAAACATATTTGATGATATAGCCTCCATCATTTGATGATATGGTCTTCATTTGTCCCTTTGTATGCAGCACAGATGAGACCACACCTCAAATATTGTGTTCAGTTTTGTGCATCTCACTGCAAGGATATTGAGTTGCTCAAGCACGTGTGGAGAAGAGCAACGAAGCTGATGAAGGGACTAGAAAGCAAGAATTATAAGGAGGGAATGAGGGAATTGAGGCTGTTTTGGATGGAGAAAAGGAAGCTGCAGGGTGACTTCATCAGTCTCTACAACTAGCTGAAAGGAGGCAGCAGTGAGAAGGGTGTTGATCTCTTTTCTCAGGTGACAGGTGATAGGATGTAAGGAATTGGCCTCAAGTTGCACCAGGGGAGGTTTAGATTGGACATCAGGAAGAATTTATTCCTGGAGAGGGTGCCAAGCATTGCAACGGGCTGCCCAGGGATGTGCTGGAGTCCCCATCCCTGGAGACATTTAAGAGATGTAAGGATGTGGCACTAAGGGACATGGTTTAGTGATGGGACATGGTAGGTGGATGATATAGAAGGGCTTTTTCAACCTAAATGATTCTATGATTCTGTAATCATCCTGAGGTATTGATCACAGACAGATTTCCACCTTGCTCCAAATCATGTTAGCTGCCAGCTAAAATTTAGCCACGTGACATCTGAAATCTGGTTCTGGTTTATTTCAGATCCCCTTCTTGTATTTGGGATGGTTTTATTGCCCTTTCTCACTGTAAGGTGTATAGAATGCTTTGACCCTTGCAGTGAAGTTTTCGGGTGTAAATGTCTGAATACGATAAATGTTGTATGTGGTTATTTCTGTCATGTCGTGTGAGCCAGCTTTGTTTGCTGCTATTTTTCATTTTTTTCCCCTCTGTTTCCCTGCAGAAGCAAGGATTACATAGTTGAACTGTGTGCTGGCCACTATTTTTCCTTCTGTTGTCTCATCAGCTTTTTACGCCAGTGAATACTTCTTAACTGAATTTGACAGGCAGAGAGGTCTAAGCTATACTTAATTTCTATCAATCGCATGAAAATAGCAGACCTTACATAGGAGCAAAAGTAGTCTCTGCAAGGGCAGGTCAGCAGAACAGCCTGTATTAGCTATTCAAATGTCTGTGCGGGAGGGAGAGTTTGAGACATAAAGCGATAGGAAACCCATGTTGCGTCTGCCACTTCCCAAACCACCCACCTGCCTCCCACCTCTGCCTTCAGATGGATCATTAAAGGCAGGCAGGGCACAATTCTCCACCTAGGCACACTGTGGGGTGACAAGAGTTGGGGGAGTCTTACGCTGAAGATGGGTGGCAGCTGGGGAAACTTATTTCGGAGAAAACATTATTTTTGGACTGACTTTGAAGCAGGGGAGGGCAGGGAAGTGTCTCTGCTTAAATGGGCTGTGCTGCTGCCTCTGCGCGTGTGTGCATGCTGATTAACTGCATTTCTTTGTAGCTTGGTAGTGACTTCATCCAGGGGAAATGGAAGGACATGCAGTTAAATAACGTTCTTTGTGTATCTGTAATTTCTGGAACTGCCTGTGAATGCTAATGCTGTTATTCGGTAATCTGTTTCTCGGCTCTTGTAGCAGGACTGGAAGTTTTGTGAACTTGTGGGTGAATTGCCCAGCGAAACCTCAGCAGGTTGGTAAAGGGCACGATCTGGTTTTGTGCATCTCTTGGAAAAAAACTCCATTTATTTGCAGGGAAATCATAAGGAAAAGGATGACCCTAAAGCTTGTCTGGAAAAATAAAAATCTAAAGACATAAAATCCCTCACATATGTGAATTCAACGCCGAAAAGAAATGTAAGGCAAGGAGATTTTTTTCACTCTGAAATCTGTGGTTTTGCTTTTTTGTTGTTCCCTACTTCTGGCTGCCATTCTGCAAGATGGAGGTGTTAATCTATACATAATGAAACTTCAGAGCACTCGCTTACTATATCTGTATATAGCTCCAACTGTTCTTTGAGCTCCCTGTGAATGCATCTCACATAATAATCAAAGGAAATAGCAGAAAGTCTGTAATTAGAAACCTAACAAGTAGAACTTAAACGGTGATAGCTAAAAAAGCTACCATTCACACGTGTTGACTTGCTTTACACAATTCAGTGAGAAATATCCATGCCTTTGCTAGGGTAGAAAGCACTTTAAAACAGAGTACAGGAATCTGTGATGCACATAGATCACTTTGAAAATCAATCTTCTTTTATTTTTTTTCTACTGAAAGCTGTCCTGAAGGTGGAAGAGCTGTTACACTCTCCGGTTTTTTTTTGGGGTTTTTTTTTTGTTCTCCTCTGTGTAAGTCAGTAAAGTGGAAATCCTTCCAGTAAACAGACTGCAAGATTAGCACAATTAAAGACCTAGCTAATACCTGTGTTGAGTCAATAATGGAACACCTTACATAAAGGTACCAATCATTCCTTATGGACCAGCTCCACGCTTATTCTTACTTTCTGGCACATTGTGTGCTTGTCACTTGCTAGACAGGAGAGAAAACATAGTCTAGGCAAAAAGTACCTTGAATCCGTGGCACATACATAAGTGTAATTGAAGTGGCAATTGGCTTTTAGCTTCATATTGCAACATACTGTACTTGCTACATATATACTGTGGGTTCACTATTCTAAGTGGCTCGAGGGAAAGTTTGACTTTGTGAAACAGCCTGATAACAGGCCTGAACATCAGATGAGTGTTTTCTTGTTTTTTCTATCTTTGAAAAGATATGCAAAATCTTATGCATGTTGATAGTATTGGAGCTTGAGGGGAGAACTTCAGTTGCTGACAAATAATAGTGCAACTGTCAGCGTTGTGTATGGGGGCAAACATCTCCAGAGTTTGTAAGTGTTTTTAATTCCTATTCCTTCCTATTTAAAATACAAAGCTTTTAGGAACCTAATAGCCTCAGCATAGCTGTGGGGTGTGGATTTGGCATTAAGGAGCATTGCTTGGGTGAGTCACCATCAAGAACGTCCTGAAGCAGCTGGGGTTCCCTTTGAGGTGTCTCCCATGGTCCCAGCCAAACCTGGCCACATTTTGCTTATGAGACTTGACGAGATCTTAGCCTGGGGTGGGAATGGTTTCTACAAAGATCTCCATAGATTCAAGGAATAGGACGGATTGGGGTCAGGCTGATGAGATTTAAGTTGACGTACATTTCCTGAAATGAAAAGGTCATGTTTGCATTGAAAAATAAGTGGTTTTTTTTGTTTATGGGGTTTGTATCGTGGCTTGAACTTCACTGATAGGTAGTATGGTCCTCCAAGGTAAGGGAATGGAGTCATCTTTGAGTATCAGAGCTTGTGTAAGGATATCAGGTGGTTACAAATCATTCATCTGATATGGCCCGGTTGTTCAGATAATGACAGTCTACTCCACACCTCCCTCATCTTCAGTATTTCCATGTTTCATGATCCCTGCCCATGGCTTCCATAAACTAATATACAAAAAAACATTGTGCCTCTCTCTGGGATGGCTGAGCAGCTCCAGTACCACCCCCTTCTCGATGGATTCAGCTAGGAGATATGTTGAGATCTGACTGAGAAAATCTGCTCTTGTCCCTGCTTAAATCTAGATAGACAAGGATTTTCAATGGGGTAAAACTTCAGTGAAGTTTTGTTGGTTTTTTTATTATTGTTTCTTGAAACTTTTTTTTTTCCATTGGAAAAATTAGAGCATCACCTCAAAATCCCAGCTGTGCTCTGTGCTATGTGTAAATGCAACAAAAAGAAGCTTCTAGCAGAAAGAGAATATAATATGCATGTGTGTATATATGTATATATTTTGTGTATGTAAATATTTTTAATAGGTATATATATAGGTGCATATATATATAAAATTATAACATAAGTGGAGAGAGTTATCACTAAAACTGGCTCCACAGCTGGAAATAAACTGTCTCTACTGTGAACAGGTGGGCTAGAACTTTCTGTTTGTGCATTTGAGACTGCTTTTAGAGGACTTCAAGTGATAACTATTTTTGTTCTTCTCCATATTTTTCTCTTGGGCATTCGTTTGTTAACACCTCTTGTACTTGCTCCCAGTTTCCACCAGTCATGGAGGTGTGATCACTTAAGTCAGATCTCATATGTAACAAGTCCCTGACATCAGTTTGAAATACAATATATTCATCCTAGGGTGTGTATATTAAAAACCCTAGCAATTTTATTCAATATTACTGCATTTCTGCTTGTGCAGTTGGTGTGGTCGCTCTGAGGAACTGGCAACAGAAAGATAAATCTTCAGTTTTCATTAAAATATTATGAACTATTGGAAGCTGTGTAACCAAATGGTACTATTGACCAACGCTGCAATATAAATACATATTCACTTGTTATGCAGTACTCCTCCCTAGAGGAGAATACAGCCTTCTCCATTTTTGCCTTCTTTGATCAAAACAATTGAAACACCTGTAGCATCTAAAGATGAGAATATTCCCACTTGAGTGAATGTGATAGCAACAGATCTCCATTCAATAGGCAAGCGAGTTGTGCCAAACATTTTAATAATGAGATAGGTTAACCAGGTTATAATTGTCTTTAATTTGCACTTGCAGAAGATGCAACATTTACCTGAACCTGATTGGCACTGGGAAAAATGCAAAATTCTGCCGCTCCTTTGAAAAGAATCAAAGAAATAACTTCAGATCTCATATTTGAAACAGAATATCCTGCTGATTGACCACACGTATTGGTATCAGTAAGATTTTTTGATCTATAGAGCTGAATGATCACTGCAAGTAGTGAACACGCACACAAAAAAAGATCAACTCCATGGCAGGAAACATGTAGTTTTGCATTTTTATTTTTTTCTCCTCTTTTCCAGGAGCATCTCAGAAGGCTCAGCCCTTTTCCCTGCTGAATGCATGCTGAATACTTGCTTTTCTCTCTGTTGTCCTCAGAGACCTGGAAAATTTTGTAACTGAGGTTATCTGGGCTTTTGTCCAGTTTAATCATTCTTAATAATGGAAAGAAGAGGCTGTCCTTCCCATCCCACCCACTGTTGCACCCTTTTACTGCAAAAATCTCGTTTGCCTCGTGAGTGAGAAATGGATGAAGAACACATTACCTACCATAGGCCTGTGCACCAGTCCTGTCATTTAGAATTATAGAACCACAGAATGGTTTGGGCTGGAAGGGATGTTAAAGATCATCTAGTTCTAACCCTGCTGCCACGGGGAGCAATGCCTTCCATGAGATCAGGCTGCCCAGGATCCCATCCTTGAACATCTTCAGGGTTGGAACATCCAAGAGCACTGTGCCAGTGCTTCACCACCCTCCGAGCAAAGAATTTCTTCCTAACATCTAACCTAAGTTTCTCCTCTTTAGTTTAAAAACATTTTCCCTTGTCCCATCTCTGTCAGACCAAGTAAAAAGTCAGTCAGTTTATGACTTCCCTTTAAGTACTAAAAGATTGCAAGGAGGTCTCCCCAGAGCTTTCTCTTCTCCAGGCTGAACAAGCCCAGTTCCCTCAACCATTCTTCATAGGAGAGGTGCCCCAGCCCTCTGATCATCTTAGTGGCCCTCCTCTGGGCACACTCCGACAGCTCTACAGTCTTGGGCTGGGGGCCCACTTCTCTTGAACTTGTTAAGTAGGGTTGCATTTTCTTACTCCATTGTGTCCTACAAACTTCCATCTTTCTTTGCAGAAGTTTTTGCAGGAAATACCCACAGGCTTTAATTTCATAGTTACTGCTGCATTTTTAAGTTATTTTTCAACTTCTGCAGTGAATGGCTTTTGCTTTCAGTGTTTCTGTTCTGTAGGAGGAAACTGTAGGTGGTTACAGCTGTAACGTGTGCTCCATAATCTCAGAACATTTGTTCAAAAATTTCCCGTTTGCTCTGTTTCAATTTTTAACCAGTTGAGCAGCATATTCCAGTGCCTTGCTGTTTCAGTGCTGTGGGCTCAGTTGTGTTCCACCAACCCTCGGAGCAATCAGCAATCATGACAGGACCTTACCAGACCTCTCTGCTACCAAGAAGACAGTGGGATGGGGGATGAAGGTTGTGCTGAAAGCCCTGCAATCACTGCTGATGGGAATTGAGGAGAGAGGCTTATCTAGATTTTGTTTTGTGTTTGTTTGGGTTAATTATTATCCTGAGCTTCTGGCCAGCCCATCCACAACCCACATTTCAGCTGAAGCCCTTGGGGCAAGGCAGGTGTCCTTTTGAGGTTGTATTAGGGAACAGTGTCAGTCTTCATGTTGGTAGCCAGCAGCAGGAAAGCCAAAATATTGACTGGGAAATGTGTAGCAAAAGGATACAGCTTCCTAAGAGCAAGCAGAAGGCATGAGCAGCAGGCAGTTTGGATAGGAAGAGGGACCGTGGAGAAGGAGCAAGGAGGGAAGAGACCATCGCTTGCCCTGATTTACATCCATCCTGACTGTTTGGGAGCATGTGGATGTTATGTTCTCATGCTAATGTTCTCTGCAGGTTTATTTTTTTTCCCCTCTTGTTGTGATGATGTGATATTTGCAATGTAAGTTTCCTTGATACTGTTGTTATAGAGACATTTCTTCTTGTGCCAACTATTAAGAGCTATCATGTGCAATAGCATTTGAGCTTATTCTTTTCCTGGCATTAGCAGAGAGATTTATTCTCTTTGTAAATGTTGAAATGTTTTGCAGCTTAGTTATAAATATAGTGAAATCATGTTGCTTTAGTTCCAGCATCTGGTAGGATCACTTTAAAATATAATTGAGTAAAAATTAGACTTTAAACAGCAATTTTGTTCCTATTTTGCTACTTTAAAACCCCAAAATCCAACTTTTTTGTCTCGATAGCTATAAACAAATCTCTTCTTTCTTTCATGAAACTAAAAATAACTACAAATGCGGTCTCTTTTCCAAATTGCTTGCAATTTATATTAGCAGTGACTTCAAGACTTAAAGCATGGATCTGCCTATTGAACAGCCCCTGAACAGAGGGATTCAGATTGTGGGCTTTGTCAGGAAGACAGCCAGACACGAGACTCTGGTTGCCTCTTGTTTACTATTATTAATGTTCAGCTTTGATTATTTGGTAAAGAAATGAAAGTTAGATGAAACATGTATGAATCTTGTTGCTGTATGTACAGGTTCCTGCTCTGTCGGGTGTGCACCTGGGATGCAGGAATCCATTCTCTGCTAAAATGAAGTATTCAAGATTCAAGAGGAATCTCTTAGGGAAGTACACAGCAGGTCTGTGGTGGAGTCTGAAATTGAAATAAAGGATCTATTTATTCTCTCTACACTTTTTTCTTTCCTGTTTTTTCTCCCTTTCTTTTTTCCCTCTTTTTACTACCTTATTAGGGGGAGCCTTTGGACCAAAAGGCTTTTGAAATTCTGTCGCAGGCTTTGCCTTTTCAAATCTGCTCAATTTTTGTGCAGTTTTGCTCGGTGTTAACGACAGGTATGATTCTCTGTTCAAGAGATGAGGCTGCTTGGAAGTAGGCTGTGAGCTGTGTTTTTCAGAGCACTTCCATGAACCAGTTCTGAGCTGAGTATCTCAGTTTAACCTTTTCCCTTTTACAAGGGAATTCAAGCTTCTAAATTCCCCATATATTTTAAAACAGTTGATGAAATTCCTGTGATTTCTCTGCAAGAAGGAACTTACACACAGAGAGCTGGAGAAGGGAACTGCCCTTCTTGCTGCTGTTTCAGAGATCCTTGCTCATGAAGTTCATTTCTGAAAGAGTGAAATATTTTGAAATACTGTAGTGGAGTCACCTTCCCTGGAGGTGGAAGGAAAAGGGCAGATGTGGCACTGAGGGACGTGGGTTAGTGGCATGGTGGGCACAGGCTGATGGTTGCTGTAGATGATCTTAGAGGTCGTTTACAACCTCAATGATTCTATGACCGTGATTTTCATTAGCTCTTATCTGTAATTTGTATTTCTAAATAAAAGCAGCAGGAAAAATACTTGAAAAATATCTGAGCCTTAGGTCATTATTTTTTTTTCTTTTAATAACTTGAGGGAGACTGAAGACATATATGGGAGAGCGGTGGTATTACCTCAAAATGCATTTCTTTAGTCCCAGCTAGTACTTCAGGTACTTCGGGGGAGGCTCTTCTTGACAAACAGTGTCTGAGGTATGAAGAGATTTGTGGCCATAGTCAGAAACCTCTTACATCTGTTAAAAACACATAAAACATGGACCCTGCCACAAACGTTTCCTCTAAACCTAATTCAAAAGCGGATAACGGGCAAAGGATGGATAAGGAAACAGCTCAGCTGTGATCCTGCTACAGGTTTCCCAATCCCATGGTTTAGATTACATTGTTCGTAATCTACCCGAAGACTTCAGCCCCTGGAAGACAGAGACAGAAGAAAAATAAAAGTAGCATAGCTTAGCAGTAGCAGTTTGCTATCTTTTTGTATCACAACACTTATTTTACAGCATTCAGAAAAGATGCGTTGCGCAGAGAATTTTACGTGCCATATCTTCATTTAAAAGCTGTGGCACACGTTAAATTTAATTACTCTCCTTCTATGGCTTAAATTGAGGGCAGCTTCAAAAATGAGGGTGGCTTCTATTAAACTTAATTACTTTTCCCTGCAGTCTGCATGGTTAGTAATCATGGGTAGATTCTAAACAAAGATACAGCAGAGAGATTCTTTTATGAGAATAGGGCTGGAAATCAGCCTATAAAGTGTAGAGAGATGCCAAATACCTTTTATACGCAGCTTTAATTTATTATTGTTATAGTTAGATAATAATAATAATAATAATGTTTCAGTGTGATTAAGAAGGGATTGTTGGGGAAGGGGTGTTAGTTGAATTTGGCCTTGAAACATTTAAGCGATGAATTCTTCAATTTCTTCAAGTTCCTTTGCAGATTTATGGGGTGAAAGAAGGTTAATGATAGAATTTTTTTTATAATGTCTTCTATTGACTATAGATGGCAGATCTGACAGTTAAAATGAAAATTGTTCCAGAAGAAACTTGAGTCAAACTAATTATTGGAGATGTTATAGGGATGTATAATTATATTCACCTTTAAAAAAAAAAAAAGGGGGGGGGAAAAAGTTTTATTACAACTGTGCTTTTTAAAGAACAAGTGGAGAAATAAAAGCTGTAATTTTTCTTAATTATAGCTAACTGTAATTGCACACGACTGCAATATGCAGCACATCAGCAGCAGATTAAGAGATCCTGGCATATGTGTAATGTACAGAACAACTTTGAGCAGAGGTGTAGTTTTATGAATACAGTTATGTATAATTTCAGTCTCTTACTTTGGATTCCATCCATGTTGATTTTATTTTTATGGCTATTGTCGCAAGATAGTTGTCACTGGCACAGTGCTTCCACAGTGAGTTATCTGCTCCAAATGAGTCAAAAACCTTCAAAAGGAAATCTTGTTTTCTTTTATGCTGATGATCTAATGTGACCAGGAGAGATTTTCTCAAGTATCCTTGTGTATGTATTGATGCAGATAGGTAGCTGGTGGGATTTTTTTTTTAATGCATTCAATATAACAAGCACCAAACTCCCAGGATTTTGCTATGTGGTTGAAAATCTTTGTTAGCTGTCTATCCACATGTTCTTAGATTCAAAACCCTCAAAAATGTAACCCACCGAGTCTTCAGCCCATGCCGCTTTGAACAAAATCTAGGGATGTGAATGCCTAAAGGTGGTAGATTCTGATTTCGTCTCTTTGCTCCTGATTTACAGCTTACCTTTTCCAGATGTGTGCACACAGCTCCTGGTTTTGGCTGCAATTTTGCCTGTAAAACTTTGAGCCGTTGTTGTGTACTGAACTAAAAAGGGAATGTGGATGCTTGAAGGAGGCTGATGAGCATCAAGACCACTGGTTGTATTTCCTATTGCAAATCCGATCATTGCTGAAAGAATGAGGATCAGTGCATGCTATATTATTGATGAATGTGAGTGTGTTCTTGTGATGGTAATTTCTGTATCTCTCGAGCACTTCAGTTGCTTTCAGATTTTGTCTCAGTGTGCCAGGATCCTCTCTGATGTTCTCAACCTGTTTTAAGCTGTTCCTTTTACCCAAAAATAAACAAAATCCATCTGTCACTGAATGCTTTCCTTCCAAAGAACAGTTTTGCAAAATGTTTCAGTCTTGGACCAGAGGCAGGTTTCAGAGTTAATTCAGCTTAAACTCTGTGGACCAGAAGGCATCTTTTGTGCTGTTGGGTAGATTTGGGTCTTTGCCCTGGTTTGCACAAATTACAACACTGAATGCAAGGACCTATACACCTAAGTTTGTTCAACAGCCTTGAGTACTGTGTTCAGTTTTAGGCCCCTCACTACAAGAAAGATGTTGAGGCCCTGGAGAAGGGCAATGAAGCTGTGAAGGGTCTGGAGCACAAGTCTTAAGGGAGTGGCTGAGGGAACTGGGATTGTTCAGTGTGGAGAAGAGGAGGCTCGGGGGAGACCTTACTGCTCTCTACAACTGCCTGAAAGGAGGTTGTGGTGAGGTAGGGGTTGGCCTCTTCTCCCAGCAATAGGGTGAGAGGGAATGGCCTCAAGTTGTGTTAGGGGAGGTTCAGGTTGGATACTGGGAAAAAATTTCTTCTCAGAAAGATTGGTAATGTATTGGAACAAGCTGACCAGGGAGGTGGTGAAGTTACCATCCCTGGAGTTGTTCAAGAAATGTGTAGATGTGGCACTGAGGGACATGGTTTAGTGGGCAATATTGGTGGAAGGTGGACAGTTAGACTGGATGATCTTAGATGTGTTTTTCAACCACAATGATTCTATGATATATGTCCATCCTAAAGGAGTAGGAGAAGGCTTTATAAAAGAATGGTGTGCTTTAGAAAAAGAGGTTTCATCAAGAACAGGTATAAATGAAAAGTGTGAGGAATCATAAAGAAATCGGGTGAAATGGATAATTTGGATCACATCAAAACCAAGGGAAATGGATGGCTAGATACACAAGCAAGCATGCTAAGATGTAAGTATAATAGAGGTTAAAGTCATTCTTACAAGTATCAATAAGAAATCAAAACTTGTTGTTTCAAAAGATTTAATGCACAGAGAATCTTCCAATAACTGCCACATTCTAAATCGAGTAGACACTTCAAATGGCAGCGCCAGAGCAAAAACGTATCTATTACAGGGCTGCTAATAAGCAAATGTGAGCAATATTTCTTGACAGGAGGCTGTGGGTGTTTTTTAATAAATCCACGTTAAGTAGCAAAGGGATAAAAGCTGAAACTCGAATAGCAATCCACTTCAGCTACCACTTTCTCACTTGAAGTATAGATGGATGCATTGACCCCGATTGGAAATTCTTTAAGGATAATTCTGGTTAGTAGAAGCTAATGTGAAATTAAATGTGTATACATTTGTGCATGTGTTCCTGGAAAAGGTAATGATACCATTCTGAATGCTTAACATGATCCTCACTCTGTTAATAGTGTTGCTTGTGCTCTGCAATAAACTATTATTTCTGTGCTACTTCTGTAATTACATTTAATAATCAGCTCTCACAGTCCAATAGTATTAAACGTAGGAGTCTTTTCAACAAACTATGATAAATAACTCCTTGCAGAACTGTTGTACTTGAGGAAGCTTTATGGCTCTCTTTGCAAGATTTGTCATTTTCTTAATGCTGCTTCAAAAAGCTTCTGAGCTTCGCTCCGGACCATCACTGTATTTTCCTTTCCCCCTCTCCCTGTGAGTGGAGCTGGGTAAATGAAGCTTAATGTGCCATTTCCAAGCACTGTGACACTCCTCCAGGGCTGGTTACATTTACCATTGCTGAAGTCTAAATAAGCGAGTTTTAATGAGCAGGAATGCTTGCTAATAGCCGATTCAGGTCCTTAGTAGTCCATGTTATTTAACTGTGGTGGAATTACAGTACATAAATGGTTGAATGATTAATAGATGTACCTGCTATATATTGCAGCCTAATAGTTTGTGCCATTAAAGAACTACCTTAAACATCTTCTGGTTTGGATGTGGCTAGGGAGAAAAGAACTTGCTTGTATATTTATTTCACTGCTAACATACGCCTTAAAACACTTCAATAATTTCACATCACCACCAATATTTTGTACAGTAACATGAATAAACTCATTGGAGAATGTTGGTACATGTATAATTTGGCTTCCCGAAATGGCCAGCTCAGCAGCTTTGCTCTTTGCTTAGGGCTGTCAGAAACAAATTCAGGCTGGCCTTTTAAGGTCACAAATAAAGCAGTGGATGAGATCTGATTTTCTTTCTTCTCCTGTCCCGTTAATTTTGGTCAGTGATGGAGGGACCAGCAAGCGTGATTGTATTTTTTTTTAAAACACTTCTGATCTGCGTACAGGCAGGTGGCAAGGGGGAAAAAAAAGCTAAAGCTAACAGATGAGCAACAAATGAACAAGCATGAAGAAATAATAGCATCCAACATCTGTTGCGGTTTGCACTGAGATGCTCCAGAAAATACTGCAGTATTTATGGAAATAGTATAAGGGTTGTTTTGAACTGCAGCTAATGGGACAAAGGCTGCTGGCTGGCTGGCTTGTTCCCGGAGTCCTTTCAGTACTTTCCTGTTTCATTACACGCTTCAACCTGAGACTACTGTTTTTTGGATCATGAGGAGCAAATGTGAAGTAACCAGTAGAGAAAAAGGCAGTGACTCTATCAGCAGGTGGATTAAAAGACAATGTGGGCAGATTTCTGAAGGAGATGTTGGCAGTACTGCAACACTGATGCTCTGGGTATGGAAGGGTTGTTTGCTGTACCTTCCAAATCCAGCAAAACCTCCTTTAAAGATAAGTATCTAAGAGGTAGGCAGGCTTTTTTTCCAAAGTCATCAGATACTGCCTCAGAGCTGGTTTAAGTAGCTGCAGAATTTTTTGAAGCTGCTTTCTGTTTCCGTATCTGAGCACACAGGCAGAGGAGTTTGCATCTGCCCCTGTCCCAGCACATGGCCACATCTGGCATCCCCGCTCCTATGCAGCACATCAACAAGGGCCAGCTTTGTGAGGTTTCCAAAATTAGGAAAAATCTCAGAAAGAGTGGTGAGGCATTGGCACAGGCTTCCTAGGGAGGTGGTGGAGTCATTGTCCCTGGAGGTGTTCAAGAAAAGGGTGGATGTGGCACTGAGGGACATGGTTAGTGGGCATGGTGAGGATGGGCTGATGGTTGGACTAGATGATCGTAGTAGTCTTTTCCAACCTTTATGATTCTATGATTTGATGCCCTCATTTAAGTGGAAAAACAGAGAGAGGTGGCTGCTCTCAAAATGGAAATTAGGAAGCCCCCCACAGCCTGGAAAACTGGTTTTCTTGTTGGGATTTTTGTGGTGGTGGTGGTTTTTTCTAGTAGCTGCCAATGCAGTTCCTGTAGAAACCGCATTGTAGGTGAATTGAATTCAATGAGCAAGGCTTCATAGATGTTAGTTCTTCTAAGGTGCCTATGTTTCAATATCTCACTTCATACCAAAAAACCCTCAGCTTCACAAAACTTCAGAGATTTCTGCACTGGGTAGGAACATGAATAAGTATGTGAATTCTTAATAGCTGAAATATCCAAGTTGTTCTGATTCAGTAAAGTATTTTGAGATCAGCATGAGATGCCATTTCCAAGCATGGCATCTTCTCTGGGTTACTTCTCTGAAATATGTTTAAATAAAGCTTCCAAATTCTTTGAATGGCTTCAAGTCTGTGTTTATTAGTGACAACACAGAACATCAGGATATCCCAAAGTTTTGAGCTGCTAGCATGCGTAATTCAGGGAGGCAGGGTGGGGTGAGGGCATTCAGTGGAAAACAGTTGTTAGGGTGTGTTTTTCTTTTTTGTCATTCTTCATTAAACTGAAAAGATCAACATCTTACCCAACCAACTGCAGCTGACTGATAGAAGCCACTTTGGGAGATGTCACATTGAACGGTTTCCCACACCCTACACAAATATGAATATGTCTTAAATATCAGAAGGTATTTACAGCAGCCCTGTACAACTAAGGGAAGAATCTAGGCCATCTCTGTCTATCATTGTCAAATAATTGAGAAATGAACAATTTCACAAATTCATAAATAATTTGTGTCTTTCTTTATATGCCTCATGCATCCTTGTGTTCATATGACTTCTGTAGAATTAACATCCTTAAGTTTTACATCTGTACAGTTGAGTATGACTGCAAATTAATGCTGAGATTTCAGGCACAATTCCCCTCCCTTTCTCTTTGTACAGTGGATATGAGGTGGTGGCCAACTATAACACCACAACCAGTGGAAGCGGTGACATGAACTACATGTCAGCCAAATGCCCAGCCAGGTCATATATTAACTTTAATGAGCATACAGGGAGGACCATATGCTGTTTAATATGGTCTTTTTTTCTCATTTTATTAGGAGAGAAGGTATGCTTCTCCCATTGAGTTCTTACAGCTCCCTGGGGCAGGAGGAGCCTGTGCATCTCTTCTTTCCTTCCCATGCTATCAGGGTGAGGATGTAGGAGACGGTACCACAGAAGATTTCTCATCTGTGTTCCTCCTGCTGCTTACCATGCCCCAGAGAGCCAAATTCTGCACCCCTGGTGCCTCCTCCCTTCATTTCCATGTCATTAACTTTCAAAATGCAGCACTTCCCTGAGAAAACACACAGCAGCAGCAGTCCCTGTGCTGCAACAGAGATGTACACATCCACAACAGCAGGAGCTGACCTTGGAACAAAACACCAGAATAGGATCTTTCTTCTCTCTACCCTGGCATTTTTCCCCTCATGTCCATGAATAAATTGCATCCTTTCTGCATCCCTGTCTATGACATGAACATGCTGCTCATGTTGTAGATCTATTACCTTGTAGTTTTTATCTTACTTTTAAACACCAGGGAAGAAGTCATGAGAGAGAGGCCCTTTCATCTGATGCCCTTGCTGGGTATTTGGCCAAGAGGCCAATCTTGACCTGGGATTTATAATGTTGTAAGGAGTGAGAATTTGACCTGAATTATGCTTTAGTGTCTAAGTTATAAGATTGCTGAATTCATAGATGTTTGTGGGGGATGTTAAAGTGAAACTTAAATCTTTATGAAATACAGAAAATAGTCACAACGAAGAGGGCATGTGTGATCTAAGGTATTATTTATATATTGGATGCCCTCTGGAGTTCCATCATTTTGATGGCAGGCTCTTATCAGTAAATACACAGAGCTTTCTATCCTTTTTACCTAAGGAGGAATGAAAAATTCAGAAATAGCGAATTTAGAATAGTGGAAAATGCAGCCTTTAAATGGGAGGAAAGCAACAAGCATGTTTGCTCGTGTCCTTTATCTCTCTCAGCTAATCTTGCAGAATGTCAGCTTGTATAGAAATAGATTTTTACATATGAACTTGTTACATCACTTCCTAAAAAAAGAGTATTTAGCTTGTACTTAAATAGCACATTCAGAGACTGTTTATGCAGTATTTCTGCTGCAAATGTGTGATACTTCTTAACTAGCTAAACTCTATATGAAGTCTTAAAACTCAATGTACTTATTTGCTGTATGTCACGTAAAAGAGCAACATACTCTCTTTTTTGAAGATTTTGTTTTATTTTTTAATATGAAGCTATTTTCTACCATTATAATCTTTGCTGGTTACAAGGTACAGTTCTAAAAATAAAATTAAAAAATTTAATAAAAAGATATATATTCTAAAAGCTCATGAGGCAGAGAAAGCAACGCAATCCATCCAATTTGACATAACAAAACCAGAGTTCAGGAGAACATCTAACATGTTCTATCCAAACAGAGCTTGTTTATTTTGATGCACTCCAACAAACCCAAGAAACGATCCAATTTAAGATGAGTGAAATATCTTGTGTCTCATAATGGTATTTCAATAGGCACTATTAATTCTTCCAAGTCAACTTGGACACAGTGCCCCATGTGATTTGGAGAAGAGCGGAGACAACAATGTGCCTTTGGAGATGCCATTTTTCAGCTGAAATGTGAAATCAATGTCCTGACCACTTGTGGTCATTAAAAATCCCATGGCAGTTTTCTGTAAGAGTAGAGGCATTGACTCCCAAGTCTTGGTGAAATTCCAGCTAAGTAATTATATTCCTCCTGATACAAGTTTCCTTTTAAAGCTAATTTAATGTTCCTCTTCAGCTGTTCTCCCCTGCTTTAAGTGGAAAATCTTTCATTTCCCTTTGTAAACTTTTCTTTAGTTCTGCTTTATACTGACAATTAGTAGCCGTCTTTTCTCTTGCTGCACCACTGATGCATGTCTGAACAGCAGCAGTATGCATGCAAACAGGTACACATGCAATTTTAAATGTTCTTTATTGACGGTCTGGTTAAAAGCCATTGAAATTAATGGGATGCATCCTTTTGAGCTGGTGGTCACAGAATTCATCAACACTACAACTGAGTGGAATCACTCAGCTGTACAGCTGATGTCCTTCTTTGGACATGCTAAAGGGTTTAGTAAAGGGTTGAAAGTTTCCCCCAAGACAGAAATATCAAATGATCTTTGTTGGGTTGCACTGGTTTTTTTCTTTGTATTTTGAGCTTCACAGAAAGTGAGTATAAGTGGCAAGAAATAACTGCTGCCACTCATACCAGGGAATAAAATGTCCTGTGGTCTCTTGTTCTGAAGAAGACAGGGCCTTCAAACAGTGACTACTGCCTCAGATGCTTAAGACCATGACCATGGAACATGGACGTTTCCCTTCACAAATTGGAAGACTCCTGTATTCTGCATTTGGGAGTCTTCTGTTTGCATTTGCTCTGCTTTCTTAATAGCACACCATACAGATCGCTTCTTCAGCTTTGCTCTTATCCTTATGTCCCTATCCTCGTATGCCTCATGTGCTGTAGGCGGGCTTTATCTGCTCTTCAGAGTGTGAGATGTTGAAGGAAGAACACTGACACGATAGCTGAGATGTGTTGCTGGTTTCTTTTCGCATCTTCACCAGCACCCTGATACATTGCTTGGCTTGAATCTATATGCTTTTCTTTTCAGAAGAAAAATCATTCTCGATAGAGGCGTAAGACTTTCCAAATCACTGAGGGCCGTGATCCTGAAGAAGCAAAAATTGTTTCTAAGCGTAGTACTGACTCACAGGAGTTGAACTGAGTGTTTGCTAAATTTCCTGGCATGCATCTAGCAGGATACATTAAAGATTACTCCTGCCCTGCCTCTTGTGCCTCAGTTTACATCTCGGCTGAAGCAGATCATAAAGCATTATATCAGACAAAAACGTTCCACTGTTAAAACCTCAAAGCTGTGTTGTGCTAAACCCTGCACGTAGGTGGGTAACAACAGCTGCCAGTCAGCCTCTGAGAGAAGAGCACCATATGATTTCTCAGCGAACAAAGCATTTAATACAAACACCACACTTTCCAAATATTCTGAAGAGTTCTCCTGAGCAACTTTCTCTAAACAAGACCATTAGGCAGCAAAGTCTGTTTGCTCATCTTTATGCAGATCTTCCCACTTCCACTTCAGTATAAGGTTTTGACTAAAATATTTATACTTCTCTGCTTTGGTACACATCCCACTCAGATCCTATGGGAAGGATTTTTCAGCCTGTGGAGAGAAATGGCAAAATATGAGTGTAGGGTGGTATTTGGTTTGCCCACCCTGGCTTTTGAGATTAACTATGTAGCTCTCTCTGGAGGCTGCAGAGCTTCTTCAGTAGATCAAAGAGCCTTGCAGATCTAGAGAACAGTTTGAAAATGTTCAGTTTGACTTCAGGAAGGCCACAGTTTACAGGTTACAGGGCAGCATTTTGAGGCATAGACCTCCCACCTGGCATCCTCCTGGCTTCAACACCTTCCATCGGTGGACCATCCTGCCCCAGATCTGTCCTTCATAGCTGAATGCAAAATACGTGGAAATTGTAAATGACCTTCCTGGAAATTCTGTGACTGTAATGTCACAGAACTTCTACCTAACACCTTTTCCAGGCTCCTTAGCCTTGTCCTCTTCTGTCCTTAGCACTGTTGTGCATTAGCTCATCCCATTTGCATTGGCACTGATTTCAGTGGGATTTGGGGCATTCCGGATGAAGCATTTAGGCTTATGCCTTCACTCTTTTTCAAGGTTGTCCTTGTATATCATAGGCAGCACATGAAAATACATGGTCTTATATTCATTGTCCTTTTGAGTGTAATCTTTCTGTTTTTATCAAGATTTTTTTTCACTTGTGTTTATTTTATGTGTCATTTGGGAGTAGCAGGAATCTGAAATTTTGTTGTATAAGTCTAGCTTCAGTTTCTTGAAATACTGCAGAACGAGTACCCGTTATCTTTAAATAAACTTTAAGGGTATTCTTGATGAGTAATTTGCTCCATAAGATTTTCCTTTTTAAACTCCCATGAAATATATTTATAGAACAGTGCTGCTATTCCTGATATTTATAGCACACTCACAGTGGACATTAACCATCTTCACCAGTCAGTGTGCTATTTATTTCCAGGATCATTATGTTTGTTTTCTAGGAAAATAATATTTTTAGCTTATTATTCTGAAGTTTTTGGTTGGTTGATTGGTTGTTTTTTTTTATGTCTTAAATGATGATGAGTTGATGAGAAACCGAAAACTGAATACCTGGGAAGTAATCAGGCCTCTTCTCTTTTATGTGCAAGTTACAGTTTTGAGTTTGATCTGTATTTCAAAAATCGTTACCTTACACATTTTTGCTTAAAGTTGGAATTTGATCTGCCCAAATGTGAAATTGGCAACACAATTAATTACATTAAAAATGTATATGCTAAAGGCCTGCAACATCTGTGTTTAAGATTCTGGTCACATTCAGATATTTTACCAGAGTATTGACTATTGCATAATTATTTTCAGAAGGCTGGCATCTCTTGCAGAGTGGGTTATTTAACAAAAATGAAAATCTTTAGAAATTTAGATGCACCAATCACTCACTGCTCTGCTCAGAAGCTGGCAATGCAATTTCAGTTTAACATCCTCTTTTGAACATGAATTCTTCTGCTTCTTGCTGCTACCTCTGATTTGCCTGGTTGTCTTTTTAAGCTGGATGACCGTCTGCTATTTTATAAACTGTGGTCCCATTCCCTAAAGCAATAACGTTTGTGCCTGTTACAGAGCAATAGTAG
Source organism: Numida meleagris (assembly GCF_002078875.1). Lineage (NCBI taxonomy): Eukaryota > Metazoa > Chordata > Aves > Galliformes > Numididae > Numida > Numida meleagris. Next base: position 5,693,883 of record NC_034409.1, read on the forward strand.
GTGGCTAAGAGCTAGGGAGTCACTTTAGAGGAAGAAACAAAGAAATGCTCAGCCTCATTTTTTAGTACAAAAAAGCATTTGAATGAAAGGAGATGGTGACTGTGATTAGAGGTGGAAGGGAAAAATTTCCTGAATGTTGGAACCATTTAGTGATCAAGTTCATTGATAGCTTGCAGAAAACTCTTTGAATATATAAATTATAAGTAGAGCTTGGAGAATAAAGTGATACCAATATGCATGAAGGTTTAATGACACTAACATGCCTAACAGCTGCAGTAAATTTCCCCATAGAAACCAAATCTGTATTGCTCCTCTCTAATTTTATGTTTTTATCTCTTTCCATTCTCTTCCTCTTTCTCCTTTCTCTCACCTTTGATGCCATTTACATCACGGACTTTGCTCATCACTAGTACCTGCTAAGAGCTTACCTGGCTGCACCTGCTGGGTGGGAGCCGGCACTTCTCAAAGGGCTTATGTATGTGTTGGTCTGCTGCTGAATGAAGCATGCAAGAAATTGGTGTAGACTGTATTTTATTCTGTATTTTATTCTCTGCTTATTCCTCTTTGCATTCAGTGAGCACTTTTCTGATCTGTACTTCTTGAAGCAAAAATCTAGCATGTTTAAGGAACCTTCTGTGACCACTGAACTGCACAGCTGAGACGCAACAAAAAGGTGTTAGGTAATGGTCTCAAATTGTGCCAGGGGAGGTTTAAATTGGATGTCAAGAAGAATTTCTTCATGTAGAGAGTGGTCAAATGTTGGAACAAGCTGCCCAGGGAGGTGGTCAAGTCCCCATCCCTGGAGGCATTTAACAGATGTGTGGATGTGGCACTAAGGGACATGGCTTAGTCATGGGACATGGTAGGTCAGGTTGATGGCTGGACATGATGATTTTGAAGATTTTTTTCCAACCCAGATGATTCCATGATTTTATGATTCTGAGTTAAGAGGGATGACAAGGACATTGGTGGTAGATCTGTAGTGTATCTGTAATGATAATATATTCAATTGTGCTTTAATATGGCACACCGGTTACAGTAGCTCACTTTTGATATCTCACACCCACAAAGTAGATTCAAACAAGTACACTGGATCAAAAACACACATTTGGAAAGTAACTGTTGCCTAAAACCCAAGATAAGAGGGTCAAACGTAAGTGCAGCATTTTCTCAGGGCATGACATCATCATGAATACATCTAATGCCTTGTCTAATGCTGCAGAACTGAAAAAGGGAACTTTTTCCACTGGAAAATTGGCCCAGTGCTGCATTTTAGCTATGTAGGATATCACGCAGTGCTGGCATTTGAAGGAGTGATAATTTTATGCTTAAAAATGAGTAATTGAGCTATTGAGAATTTTATTCTGAGGAAGTCCTTAGATCACACACACCATCATCTGTTTTTCACATTCTTGTGTATATGATCATGTAGACTTTGCATCCATCAGTGACGCATTTGCATATAAAATTGTGTGTGTGCCTGCACTCCTATAAAATACAAGTGGTATAAAAATGTTTTAACAAATTATAGCTGTTTTAAAGAGAAATTAATTTTTCCTCACTTTGTGTCTTTCAGAGAGACTGCCACAGATTTATCTGGAGCATTACCAAGGTAAGCCAGTGGCTCTAAACTGACTCTGGGTATCAGTGTCTGGAAGCTGCTAGAAGGCCATATGACCTTTTGGGACCGTGACCATTTTCCTACAGAAAACTGATGGGATGTTGAGAACTGGGGATGTAGGGAGGAGAAGGAAAGATGACTGTGAAATACGGGAGTGAACGTACTCCATAGCCTACAACAGGTCGGAGTTTTTTCAAGGCTTAGCACAGTTGTGTTCCTGAGAAATAGAAACCCCAGCTGTGGTCCTCTGCCAGCTGTGTAATGATACCCACTGCAGGTGGTTTGCCTTTTGCTTTAAATTTCACCTGAGGGAAGAGGGGAGGGAAACTTGGAGGCTGGGGAGAAAAAAACACTGTGATCTTAAGGCATTTTCATTTGGAAAGCAGAAAAGCTTAGTTCAAATTCTTCTGTGCTGGGAAAGCTTTTCATAAAATAATAGAACTAGACAGGACTCCTAGGCTGCAGTAGAGGTGTTTGAAGAGAGGCTTGCCTACATATTGTCAAAGGATGCATTAAAATGCTGTTATCATGCAGATAGAGAAAAGGATGGAGAGAAGGGGAAAAAATCTGATATGGTAACCTGTCACATAATAGAAATGCCTAGTGAGCTAAAAAGTGGTGGTCTCATGTCTCTTGCCTCTTCTGCCATCAGTTTTGCTCTGTGTAGTTTGGGGGTGTTTAATGAAGTAATGGCTTGGGGTGTTTTTTGTATCTTTTGATTAGCAGCAATATTGTAGTTCATACAATAGGTAATGTTAAAGGAATAATTCAACACAAAAATCAGTTTCCTTTAAGCATGGTAATACACGTGAGTTATTTCTGCTTCAAAGGCAGAGAAAAATCATCTACCTTTATGGGATTCAATGTTTCATTAGTTGACTCATCTGTATTGATAAGCTGCATAAATGCAGACTTCCATGGAATGGGATGTTTTTTCCACCCCTCTGTAATGTATCACTTTGTTTTGTAGGTTCAAAATATCAGTTGTTCATTCATCAGTTGTTCATAGGTTCTTTTTATGACTTACCATCATTTGATTGTTCAAGCAGTTACAATGGTCAAGTTTCACCAAGGATGTGAAGGGCTGCCCAATGACCAGGCCTATTTAACACAGGATTTTATTCTTCCATATAAAAGAATCACAATTCTTCATATAGAAAGAAAAAAAAAAGGAAATAGAGATTCAATGGAGTAGCTGTCTCCTTGATCTGGAATGTCTTTTATTGGCTTTAGTGTTAAAATATTTCCAGTTTGCCTGCATGCTCCTAATTGGTTAGGTATTATATGACTAATATACTGGAAACACACAGTCGTTGCACTGCTGAAATGAATTCCACTTTAAATTAAAGTTAAAATGAGAGATCCAGGTGCTTGAATAAACATCCAGTTTCATACTTGCCATTAATGATTGCCTAAATGTGTTTTTTGAGTTATTACCACAAGCCTTTAATTTCAACCATGGCAAGATGTCGCAAGTAAAAATCAGATTATACAAACAATGTGCAGAAGGCAATGTAATTATGTTATAAATATTAAAACCAATGATCTTGTCTAGATTTTAAACAAATGTTTGTGGCTGCATGCAGACTGGCTGGTCCTCAGCTTTCTCTGGGCTTCACCTGTTCCTGCATTTTTCTAAGCAAGAGGTTCCTTGGGGCTTTTAATCTTCTGTTTTCATGTATTAATCTAATACTTTATGTTCTTCATTCAAACATTAAGTGAACCATTTTGCTGTTATTAATTCATAAGTGTGAAACAGTCTGATTTCCTCACCACCAGCGCATCCTTTCCCACCCCCGACTCTGGAACTACTTTATATCGTGTATCATGACACGGAATGATAGATTTAATAAACATGGTGGTGATGGGTTGATGGTTGGACTAGGTGATCTTTATGGTCTTTTCCAACCTTAATGAGTCTATGAAAATCTTAATTTCATTTCAAGGTGCAACAAGTAATAACCACTTTCCCATAGTTATTCTGCTAGTTGTGTTTGATCCAATGGGGCAGAAAAAACACTCATTATTTCTAGAAATCCAGCTTCCATTTATGCAGCGAAACACAATGCTTTTTCTCAGAGCAGTAATGTTTTGTGGATATATTTGTTCCCAGATTGATCCAACACACTTCAAACAGCTTTAAAACTGGTGATAAGATCTTCATTGCAAGCCATGTGTGAGTCTGTGCTTGAATTTTGTCTGGCTATCAGAAGGATTTAGGCACTGGTGGCATTAATTAGTTGCTACTATTAAAAAAGCCAACAAACAAAAACCCTGGCAAAACTAAACTTCTGAATTTTACATAGTTGAATTACTGGAGAGAAGTTGGGATTTTTTTTCCCAGAAAGCGATATAAATAATAAGAATTTACAAGGAAGAAGAATATTTCCTCTTCTATAGTAATCAAGATAGGCTCCTAATGTGCCTATAACAAAGTGTCTGTGTAAATGGTGGCTTTTTAATGTAGTCATTTTCCACCAAATACTGCTTCTTGGTTTCTAATGATTATATTAAAGAGGAAGAAAAAATTACCTTACTTTTTGCTACTGAAGAATGTGTTTCATTCATAGAAAGAAGAGGGAAATCTGAGTTAGTGGACATCATTTATAAGGAAACTTAATAGATTAACTTTGCCTGTAGAAAGATACAAGAATATTCTGTACGATGATATTGTGTCAGTTCTAATTTACCAGTTATTTCTGATGATCTGGGGAAGCTTTGAGAAGGAATTGGAAATTTCAACTTAAAATATGATGAAGAAGCTTTACCATTTTTATATTAAATGACATTATTATGTCTGTGAATGTATATTGTTTTTTCGAAGAAAGGATTTCTGTGTGCAACAGCACATCAAAGAAAGGATCTTCACAAGGAAAACTTTATAATAATATTAAGTTGTTCATTGCATGACCTATTTAGAGTACTCAGATATTTCTTGTTGTAGACTACATAATTAAATTTTAAATGGAACATGATAAAGAAATTATACTGGTGATCTCTAGAGATTTGAATACCCTATTTGGATCTTTACAAGAGTGTAGCAACGGCATACTTTAAAATTTAATAAAGGTCTGGCCTATTTTTTTTTTCCTTTCAGTTGTGCTATAGCTACTATGGCAGTCCTATTTCAAACTGTATTTGCTCTCCATATTATATACAGTATACCTACGATAAGAGACCAAACTAAAATTGTTAAAAGCATATATATCTTAAATTGAGAAACCCACCTTTTATGTATGATGCAGAACAATTTATGAATAAAGATAAGTTCCTAAAGCCTTGTGGTACCCTAGCTTACAGCCACCCCTTCGGAGACCATCATTTGAGCTAAGCTGGTAACATGTCCGGAGAGATGTAATTTAGTGAAGTAGAGTGCTCGTGAACAGTGCAAAGCCCTACGGGCACGAGGGGGATGATGTTTGGAGCTTAAACGAGAAAATACTCCACTGCAATATCAAAGGAATGGTTTCAGTCTCTAGCCCCTTCTGTTTGCTTCTGTGAAAGGTACTTTATATTTAAAGAAGAACAAATATTTTAAATATAGACTAACCACATGGATTATTTGTTTGCTTAATACTAGTTTAGTAATGGTAACAGAGGTAAATTTTGTGTTACTTTTCATCTAAAACGTAGTGGCTTGATTTTGCTGTTCGCTCGGTCAGAGTAAAGTTTAAATGGTTGCTTCCTCTTCTAGGCCTTTATTAGCTACTGATTTAAATAATAATTTGCATAGATAATTTTCATAGGAATTAAAAAAGAAAAAAAGGAAAATCTCTGCTCAAATCCTGAGCATAACACAGGAGAACTTGGATTTTGCGGTAAAGGCCATCTTAGAACTGTCATTTGAACTTTTTTGAAAGGATGGGACAAAATCTACGAAAAATATGACAGGAAGAATACATTGGTGTGCCAAAAAAGTATACTCAAAATTTAAATCGTTAGCTTCTTTTATAATCACAGTAATTTGTGGACCTCATGTACTTCAAACCAGCAATCTGGAGTAGGCTACAAACTGTAAGCACTCTTGATGTAAAGTTTTTTTTCTCTAATGTTCCATAAATTTCTTTAATGATGTCTGAGTTCCATAAGACATATTCCTGTACGTCTACAGCATTTTGAAAATAGAATTTGAGTACTGAAGTTACTTCAGTACTTTTGAAAAATGTTAACCTGCAACTTCACCATTATTTAAATCTAATGCAACTAAGCTTTTATCTAAAGGGAAAAGAAGAATTGACAACCCACCATATGACAAGCAAAATGAAATCTCTTGATCACTAACTGTCAGCAGTCTTTCTAATATCATTGTGTTAGGGAATGATATGTCTTCCAAGGAGCTAAGTACACAAGGTTTTGAATCATTTCTGTCTTGACAGCCTAACCCAAGTAACTACTTGTAAGTGCTTGGATGAATTATAAAATCTATGTGGTTCTGTAGAGTGAGTTAATAAAATACCCATGAGCATTTTAATTACTATGAAATAAAAAGGATTTTTTTTTTCTGACAGTAGTAAGGATGTGGACTAAATCCAGGTCAGTTGCCATCTTCATGGGTATTGCATGGAGCAAGTAGCTGGGGTTGGCCATCTCTGCTCTTCTGGTCCCCTTCTGATTAAAGTCTTCTGACAAGCAATTTCTCTCACTCTAAGAACACCAGGTTATACCTTTTCCTGTTTGTGCTTCATGTTGGATGGATGGATGGATGGATGGATGGATGGATGGATGGATGGATGGATGGATGGATGGATGGATGTCCTTTCACAACACCTGAATTGCTTTGCTAGTGATGTCAGGCTTGAATATCTACAGCATACATCCCTTTGTCCCAGTGTACAACACAATTTTCCTTACCTTTATACAAGACTTACTGAAATTTATTCTTCTTTGTATAAAGCAGGGATTTGGTATAGTCCACTTGTGACCCCCTCTTTGAATGGAGACATTCCGCTTTCTGCCTCTAAGTCCCTTCATGAAACTCACTTTCATTTAAAGGCATATAAATAATAGGTCATGAAAACTGGGAAGCAGGCAGTGGTAGCTGATAACATTAAAATCTCTTGAATGTCAAACGATATGTAGCTAACCAAAGTTAGTCTTTAGAAATGATATCATCGTGTATCTTTTCTGAAACCACATCATTAAAAGGAAAATAAAAAGATTTCAGCCCTCGATATTTAATGTTCCAAAGTCAACTGTATGAAAGAGCAGGTTTTTCACAATTTGGATGCCAGCCACTTTCTGAAGAAAATCATTATTTTAAATTGAGACTCAAATTTAACTAATCATTTTAAAAAAACCTTACATTTGACTTCCTCTGTGCCTCAGATACTTATTTCTAAATTATACTTTCTTTCATCCATCCTTTGGGCTATTTTTCTGTATTGCAAGCAGGACTGCCTATTATCCATTATATGCACTGTATAGCAATACCCTGACACTGTTTGGTCTTTCTGAGGGGCAGTAATGTAAATAACAGTCATGATTTGAGATAGCACTGGGTTTGCTGTTGTTGTAAGGTGAATCTGTTTTTCTGAGGAAATAATATTAAAGTTCTCTTTGCTATTCTGATTATTATTTTTTGAAGTAAAGCTCCAATGTCATTAAGAGGTGATACGGTGTTATTCATCATGGTAGCTGTTGGAATTTTTTTTTAATTTTTATTGTTTTACATCCCTTTCAAAATATGGTTTTTACAGGTGATGTGAATGTTAAAACACACTTATGTGCAATCTGATCCCTTTCTAAAGAGACATTTTTAAAACCTTAAGAGGAGTCTAAGGAGCACAGAGGTGATTATCCATATGTGCTTACTGATGACTTGCATTCAAAAATTACAAAGGTACCAATGGTAGGATTCACGTTGCCTAAATTTAGCTATCACAAACACACTCTGTCTAAAGAACCAAGGGAGAAATGAAAAGAAATAGGTGCATTATCTCAGGACAGGGTGAATAACCTTGGGGAATTGTTTTTCTTTCTCTGCTGCCTGAAAGTAAAGCCTGGGGGAACAGCGTTAACTAGATGTTTCACCTGATGATAGCTTTAATTTAAGGTGAGTACTAGCAGGCCGAGTTTTAGAAGTGTTAAAGCAGCAAATGATGTAAGCTGATGCCTGCTGGAGTTTTGAGGACATTGGCATGCTTAACCTCAAAAAACTTTCGATATTTGGTACTTAAGTCCTAAATATAGAGTCTGGGAAGGAGGGGGAAAGTCAGACAAAAGTGATTGTTGGACTTGATACAGCTCTGACCCAGAAGGCAGATAACTGTTTTCACCATGCAGAGCCCTCAGAAATCACTTCTCACAGTCTTGAAATGGCTCCTAATTACTCCTAGCTTTTGAATCTTAAAATGAGCATGAGTGATTTTGCTCAGTGACCTGGGTTTTGAACCCACCACCATTTCTCACCAGCAATCCTGAGCATCTCTCATAAACATTAATGGATTTGACAGCAGATCTTTATTTTAAAAGTCTGGTAGGGCTTTTATTTTTAATCCCTATTGTAAAATTCTAAAACTAGAGACATATTCTCTTCTTTTTTTTTTTTTTTATTATTCACCTTTACCAGACTTCCAAGCATCTTTTTAACTCGTCTTACAAAGACTTGCCATCCAAATGTGCCCAATGAGGATAATGTGCATCAGAAATGAAAGGGCTTGGATCTCTTCATTTCCATTCCTGAAGGTGAATTCCAAGGTCATGATTATTTTTATTTATACAGTGCCTAAAGAGTGCTAAATACTTTATGGAACAAATAAAAGACCTCTTGTAAAAAGCACGCATTCCTATAATCTAATTTTAGTCTCAAATCAGGCAGTATGAATGCTAAGCAGCAGGGCTTGAAGTAAAATGGAAGGTATATGAGGGCTACACTAATAAGATTGAGCAGTTATTTAGGTTCATTATCTGTTCCACTTAATAGTGCTGCAATATCTTACTGGTTAAAGTCAAATTTACATTGGTCTGGGGAGAAGATTTGACTGTAGTATTTCTTGGGTTTACTCAAAAAAATGAGCCTCTGAACAGTAGTTTGAAAGAAGACAGAGAAAGGGTCCATTGCAGGCGGGTACTGAGTGGTCAATCCACTGTCAGAAACAGTAAAGGGAGCAACCTTAAAATACAAATCCTTTACCAAGCTTTATTTTCCAGTCAAAATGCTTGTTAAAAAGTTAGTCATTCTGTATCTCCTTTGCTTGAACAATGTTTAAGCACTGAAGATTGTCAGAGTAAAGTTATGTCGAAAGTCACTGGAGAGAACAAAACTTTTTGAGAATGACCTCAGATGTAAATGCACGTTTTGGGGGAAAAAAAAGCCAAAAAAAAACCCCACACAAACGTGTACACATCTGCTTCTGTAGCAGCAGCCCAGCAACTGAAGTCTAGTAAAGCTTTGTTGACATGGAGGAACTTTCTCTTAGTGACTTGTGCCATAGGCATGTGATTGATACAGAGCTTTATCACAGAATCACAGAATGGCTGAGGAAAAGACCTCTGGGTCCAGCTGATCCCACCAGGACCCCCAGGTCATTATCTGCAGAGCAGCTTTCTAGCTGGGTGCCCCAGCATGTCCTGGTGCCAGGGGCTGTTCCTCCCCAGGTGCAGGACTCTGCAATTCTCCTTGCTCAGCTTAATGAGGTTCTTGTCAGCCCACCCTCCAGCCTGTCCAGGTCCATCTGGATGGCAGCATGCCCTCTGGTGCAGCCAGTCTCCCAGATTCATGTTTGCTGTGCATTTACTCTTATGTCATATGTTTAATAAATAATAGAAATGAATTGCTGATACACAGCATTTTTTATGTGTGATCCTTTGCATTGGTCCCTAAAGGGCAGTAGTAAGGCATGGATGGACAATGTCAGAAAGCCTATAGTGATACTCCTAGGACAGCAAAGGTACCGGTTTAGTCCTCTCTTCAGTGTTCTCTGCCTTCTGAGCTTTTTTTAATGACATAAATGATATTGTATCATTTTCAAAAATTGCAAATATTGGAATGATTTCAAAATATTTGTTATAGAAGTTATCTTAGCAAAACTTAGACAACTCTTACTAAAATATTTAGAGGTTAAAAAACAAAAAACAAAAAACACCAAAACCCTAGCACATTTCCCTAGTGTTCAAGGTTAATGGTTTATACTTCATCTACATTATATTAAAAACATTTTTACTGGAGTCCATAAATGTTAAACATTTCTAAAAGGCAATGATCGCAGTGGGACTAGATACATTACATAAAACCAGGCACAAGACCTGCAAGCAGTAATTGGTGACTGTTTTTTATTCTTGGAGGGCACTGAGTTGAGATTCCTCCCATGAGGTGATGCAGATTTTCACATCTGGAGCTTGCCATTGTAACTAGGCAGTACCTAAACATTTTGCGGTCAGCAAAAGTCAACCGTGAGCCCCAGTCTCACGCATTCAGAACAGTCTCATAGTGACTGTTCTGTCACTGTGACTATTACTAGTGATGATGTTTTACCAGTTCTGAGCCACTGAGGACCTACCCCACTTTCTCTCTATGTCCTCCCAGTGTATTTTTCAAGTTGTGCCATGTGCAGCACTTCTGCAATAGCAAAGTGCCAGCATGGTGTTTCTCCTAGCTAGGCTATAATGGAGTATATTTTTCATTCCAACCATTGGAATTTTTAAGTCTTTTGCACCATTTCCTGCAGGGAGCTCTTATGCTTTAAAGAAGGCATGATGCTGTAGAGTGGATGTAAGTCATGTCTGTTTGCCATAATCTATCTTTAATGAATGGCTGTGGAGAAAAGATAGGAGAAAACAAGGTGCCAGGCTTCACCTAGCATTAGAAAATATAGAAGTGACTTTCAGCCCTGTCTGGATATTTGGCTTCTGGACTTTTATATACTCATCTCACAACAGTTCATGAGCTTAATTTTCAGAATAGTTCTGCTGATATCAGTGTAATTGCACCAGTTAGTGCAATGTTAGCATGAGGACTGATGCCCACTATTGGAAAATGAGTGTTATCTGATTTGATCCTAGCTTCGTCACTAAGACTACAGGCATTTGTACCTGATTAAGAAAGAAGAGGAATGATAGAATCATAGAATCATTAAGGTTGGAAAGACCATTAAGATCATCTAGTCCAACCATCAACTGATGCCTGTGACCACTCTAAACTATGTCACTCAGTGCGACACACTAGAAACAGCGTTTTGGTAGCATTCACTTGAAACGTAAGAATTGAGATTTATCTCAAAGTGGAAGCATAAAATATAAGCCTAGATAGTTCCTACAGCTATTTAGAGTGGTGGTTTGGGTTAATCAAATGCTCTGGACAGCTGCAGATGTCAATGACGTAGGTTCAAATGGCAAGCGCATGTTTTTGACCCAAGCTATAAATTCAGGCTTTTAAAAGGCCATTGTGGTAGTTAGGAAATCTGCTAGGGCTTGGAGGTCAGGAGCCCATCTTTCTCCTCAAAAATTAGTTTCTTCATTAAGATTTTCTGTTGGAGATGCAGGTACAGCTGCAGTGATGCACCGCAGATGCCAAAGAGACCGTGGCTTCCCGTGTCTCAGTTGCTGTGTGCTCTCATTCCAGGATCACACGGCGAAGGGAGCAGAAGTTCCTGCAACTAAAAACTTCTATTTAACAAAAATGAAATATTATTATTCATGTCATGAGTAATTGAATCCCCAGATGTTCTCATTCTGTATCAGTGGCTGGGGACAATATGACTCTAGATAGACTGTGACAACATGAATTGATTTCTTCTTTTTCTTTCTTCTTTTTTTTTTTTTCTAAACCTGCAGAGTGACTGTGGCGTTGTTTTTTTTTTAGCTGATTGCTTAGAGCTGACATTACAAGCTGTGCAGCTGTAAAAAAGATCTTCTCATTTTCATTGAGAATAAATAAAATAAAATATTGCAGAAATAGCTTTGCTTTTCCCTGGTCCTGCCTCTGCAGAAATAAACAGATAACTTGGATCAAGCAATTGAAATTGGAAAGGCGTTCACAAGAAGGGATGGTTCCTGCTAACACTGAATATTCAGAATGAAATAATAAAAGAAATCATGTCACTAAAAAGCCACCTGTTACTTTCCTCAGTTTTTCTCTGAAGCGAGGAGTTCACTTTTTGTTTCTGAATTTATAGCAGAGATGGGAAATGTTGCTCTTATAAACCTTAGTTTATGCAACGTAGTAATTCCTTATTAAAGTAGGAACAGAAACCATCCCCGCTAACATTTCTAAAGCTGTTAAAGATGGATGTTTCCACGAAGGAACAGAAGCAGAAAAACTTTAAGTGCTTGTTAAGGCACACACACGCGGCGCATACAAGCAATAAGTCTGTTCTGCTGAACTGTGAAATTGCACTGAGTAATTTCTCTAATAACAGAACAGATATTGCACCTCTGACCCCAGCAGAGCCACGGGCAGCAGCCAGCCCCACGTCAGCACAAACGGCTGCAGCCAAAGCACGAGCTGCATGATGAGCAGTGGAAAGAGGAGGAGAAAGGTGGCAATCAAGGAATCGTGGCATACAACTTGCTAGGGTATGCAACCCCATGACCTGCTTTTCAGGAGAGCTGCACGATTGTGTCCAGAGCCCCCGACTTCGGAAGAAAGCATTCAGTGACCTATAAGTGCACAGTACCAGGAACCTCTAATTGGTGTTTCACTGCAGCTTTTTCTTATAGAAATGATGCAGAGCTGAAGTTTTTCCTCTGCTTTATAGAGATCGCCTGTGGAAATAACAGTTCAGAGTTGAAGCAGGAAAAAAAAAAAAACAGCAGCATCCCTCAGGAAAATAGTGCACATGCTGAAATGGGAGAAGAAATCGCGTAAGAAAAACATTCGGTTAAAGCAGTGGCTTACATCTTCTATTTCAAAATGTGCAAGGTGAAAGAGAGTGATGTGGTTTAAAGGGGATATTGATTTGGTGGAGCTATAGATGAACTCGTGCCACAACCCCAGACCTTCATCGGTCTCTGAACCTCTTAAAATTAATGCAGAGTTCTTAGACAGATTGCTTGATGTTTTTCAGTTAAAATAGTGATGAATGGCAAGTACTCGAAGTGATTTAAAAAAATAAGTAAAAAGTTACTTTAAGGACTGAGAAAAACTTTGTCAGTTCTTTCTTCAGGTGTTGCTTAGTGTAGAGCACGGCTCTGCCTTCCATTTCATCTTGTGAGTGATTGACTTTCTTCAGCAGCTCCATCAGTTAATGTGACATAAATGGGAAATAAATTCCCATCATGAGTTTGTCTCACAGTGCCAGAGACATAACAGACATTTTAGAAATTCACCCATTTGAAAAATTCAGAGCTCAGGCAGATGTTGAAGCACTGGCAGTCAGGTTTGGCTTGCTATTCTCATGCAGGTTTTTGAATTTTGGCCTTAAGTCAGTGATGTTTTATTAACTTGTGGAATGCAGTAGAGGCTTGGTAGTGGGTGTTGGGTAATATAAAATATGTGGCAGGTGCTGTGCATCTTCATAGCAGCATAAGAGTTGTTGTTCAGGAGGAAGCTAGTGGTTCATCTGGCGTTATCTACCAGCTGCTTTGAAAGACAAGCTGATAAAGTCTAGAAGAGGCAGATCTGGAAATAAATATCTGCAAAAAAATCTTCCCTTCCCCTATGCAAGCCTGTTTTCACAGCAGTAAGAAAATTTTTTATCAACTCTTTTTTCTATGGTTTTCAGAACTTCTATAACTTCTGATATTCTGCTTTCTTGGGAGATGCAGGTTTCCAGTTTTCTTCCAAATTTCAGCTCTCATAATTTATTTGGATGAACCAAAACCAAACATGTTTCCTTCTGCACATTTAACTTTGGATTAGTTCCATTCTGGGAGACAAGGCACAGCTTTAAAGAATTATGGCTAGAGTTCACAAAACTGATTACCAATAAAAAATGAAAATAAAATCTTTTTTCCCATTTCCTGCACTCTGCATGCATCAAAGGCAGCCTCGTACGACTCTCTAAAGGCTTATGAGATTCATAGACTCCATAAATCTTAGTGTGAAGCATCAACTCTAAGATAAGAAAAAGCAAACAGTCCCAAGCAAAGATAAAACCAAACAAATCTCCAAGCCTACCCTCAGCACGATTCTTTGAGTGTAAGAACCTCTCAGAGTAACTGGAGGCAGATTTCTTGGTTGATGATTTTCCTGCATCCAGTGCTGTCAGCACAGTGCTCACCGTGCTGCTGCTCTCAGGCACACAATGCACCAGGCATCTTCTCCTTCTCTCACCATCTTTTCTAGTCCTTCCTTTCAGAAATTCTCAAAATGTGTCTTCACAAAAAAATCTGCACCAACCTCCAATGTCTCAATGATCTTTAAGGTCCATGACCTTTAAGACCCCTTCCAAACTAAGCCATTCTATGATGCTATAAGGGGAAATGCCTTTAAACTAAAAAAGGGGGAAATTTAGGTTAGATGTTAGGAAGAAGTTCTTTACTCAGAGGGCAGTGAGGCACTGGCACCGCTGCCCAGAGAAGCTGTGGATGCCCCATCCCTGGAGGTGCTCAAGGCCAGGTTGGATGGGGCCCTGAGCAACCTGAGCTGGTAGGGAGCACCCAGCCCACAGCAGAGGGTTGGAACTGGATGATCTTTAAGGTCCCTTCAAACCTAAGTTATTCTGTGATACTACGATTCTGTGTCTCTTACTGGTCCAAAATACTGGTTTATTATGCTGAGCCTTGATAACTGAGATATTATTTTATAATGAAAAATCCCCCAGGGAAGCATGCAGATGTACTACAGAAAGATAGTGACACTTTGTGTTTTATTTGTAGGAAAGGTCTGAACACTTGCTCTTTAACAGAAAAGAATACTAAATTAAAAAAAAATAGACTTGTGTCTCTTGTAAAACTCCTGAAAATACGCCAAGTACACATGTTAAAATGATACTCTCTGATATATGAAGCTAAAATTTGGAAAAGATACCTGATCACTGGTGGTATCAAAGTTTCTTTCTTCCAGCTAAATCTGAAACCTTTCGAGTTTGAAGTGAATGCTGCAGCTAGGGAAATTCAGGAAGACATGAGAAATGGGGGCTATTGATGGCACACTCCATACTGGAAAGCTGTCTTGTTATTGAATGCAAACGTGGCTTAGTTATGTAAATTTTCATTATTATATTCAAGATTTCATCAGTAAGGTTTTAATGTATCTAGAAACTATCTTAAAGCATTTAAATAAAATGTTAATTGAAAGTATGGAATAGTATTAGCAAGCTCTTTCAAAGAAAGCTTCAATTCCAGGCACGTAACAAGGAAGCAAGCGCTCTGATCTAGTGGAACAGAACCTCCCATGGTAAAAACCTATAATTGTTTTAAAGTTCTCTAAAAACCTACATCTCTGTTCTCATCTCATCCCACACACTGTGATATTCCTTATGTTCCTCACTCTCTCCTCTGAGCTGACTTTCTTTGTAGCCTTCTCCCACTCCCAGCGTGCTGCCTTCTCTCACCTCCTACGCATGGAGCTGCCTCCTGCTGCCCATACAACAAGCACTTTTCTACACATCCTAGCCCTTTCCTTTCCTTGGGCTCATCTGTGCCAAATATCCCATGATGCCATCAGGGCATCTTGCCCTGCATCAAAATCCAGGGGGTAAACTTTGTTTCCAAGCTCAGGAAAATGCGGGAATAAGCCAAGTGGTGAATTTAGATCTTTTGAGCCTTCATCAGATGGTGCAAATTACTATATTTTTAAAAAATAAAATCAAACCTATTTAAAAGAATAAAGAGAGAGTGGTTGAATTAGACCACATTATTCTTATGGTTACGCCAATGCTTTCACAAGATGCAGAACAGTTCTCAGCCACTGAGGCACTGTGGCACTGAGAGCCATGGGATAGAGGGCATGGTGGGGATGGGTTGATGGCCGGACTATATGACCTTAGTGATCTTTTCCAACCTTAATGATTCTATGACTCTATGATTAATCCTGGGAACTGCTGACTTCTGCCAACCCAGGTCCAATTTATCGAGTCTTTGAAATTAGTCCTAAGAGCTAGCAGTGTGGGAACAGAGAAGCACAAGAATCTCTTGCTGCTGCTCTGATTTTTATTGTGCCTCCTTGCCTACTCATTAAGCAGTGGGATTTTAGAAGTATTTGCTAAGTTACCTTCCTGTCTGCAGATGGTCTGCAGCAGTGACAGCAGCTGTTCCAAAAGTGAGCATGAAGGGAGATATTATCAGTGCTTAGCTATGTTTACAAATTTGTAACAAGAGTACTACTTAAAGTATGTTCTTTTGTGACTGTATGCAATATGTTGTGATCAGAACATTGCTGGATTGATGGAGGGCATCAAAGGGATGAGGCACAGAGAGTTTGCTTTGCTTTGGTGTGGTTTCCTTCTTGCAGAACTTGTGTGGATCTCATAGGCTTAGAGGTTGCACGGATTAGTGCTATCGCTTGTACTTTGTGCTCCCGTGACTGGGGAAAAACAGCAGGGCAGCCATGTGACAGCATTCAACTGTCAGGAGCTCGCTGGGTAAGGCTGAAGAAGTGCTTCAGCTTGGGAAAGACACAGTTCTGTACAGAAAGGGTCAGGTTGGATGGGGCCATGGGCTGCCTGTTCTAGTGGTTAGCAACCAGCCCAGAGCCAGGGGTTGGAACCCAAAGATCTTCAAGCCATTCTATGATATTTACATTTTGAATGCACTTTTGATGATAGAGGAAAATTGCAGAGTAGGAAAAATTTTACAGTCTTTCTTCACAAATCACTGTATTCACAGACCAAAGAAACTCAACCAAATGTTGCGCCTAAAGGAGGACAGGAAGTCCTGTGCGGTTTTTGGCATTAGGCATTAAGGAATATTTTGGTCAGGGAAATATAGTTTGCTATCTTTCTGGAAGGAAGAGATTATAAGTTCTTGATATTGCTTACATGTTGGGAAGCAGAACAAGAAAAATGCATTTAAGAATTGAACCCTGCAGAACTGGTTTAGCTAGAGGTCAGTAAAATGTAAATGTGAGAAAAATAGATGGTGCAAGTGTTGAGAGTTTCTTTCATTTGGGTGTGAATATTTACACAGAGCTCTGTAATGAAGGTTAAACTTGGGTCCTATCAAAGCAGAAGGTGTATACTGTGCCTATTTTCTGTTGTATGGCGGAAAAAAAGGATCTTCATTCTCTGCCAAGACAAAAAGACAGTGTTTGCAAGTCAGCCTCTGCATGTATTGTAGCTTACAGCTGTTCCACGCAAGTTTTCCTGTGCTCAGATTTGCTGTCATCTCTCAAATCTTTGAATACACCTATGCAATCCTTCCATCATTTACTTCTACTAATACTCTGGGACAGATTGCTATCTCAATAGGAAGATTCAGCAAAGTAATTCAAGAACTGTAAGGTGCTAATCAGGCCCTGTCTTTAAAAATAGATTGGCTGAGTGGGAAGTCTGGCAGGTCCCCAGGATAGATATCTGGTCACGAGCTGGACTTATTTCTTTGCTGATCTGTGTTTCTCTGCTTGCTGTGTTCAGAGGGCCTACTTTCATCTTGCAAAGCAGGAGGTTTGGTGGCTGCTGATCCATGAAGAGCTCCCATCTGTGGATCTGGTTTGCTGCAGTGATGTCTGGAGAGAGGCTGAAAAGCTTGCCCTATTCTGTAACTACAATACATGGATCAGGGAATACCCTAATAACAGAGGCGTATTCCTAATATGCCCAGCCCTATGCTGTATTCATATTTCATTGGGGTGACTTATAGGCATTAGGAAGCGCTATTTGCTGAGCTGTAGTGCCCTGTCTGAGCTAATCACTGTAAATGTATTATTTTCTATGCATACCTGGGACAGGAAGCTTTGGATTGTAAAAAGGGAATGGCAAAGAGAGCTGACAAAATCAGATACTGTGTACTTCGCTGAAAAGTGGCTGGGCACAGCTCTAAAATATGGGATTTGCAGTTGTACAGAATTGATTTGAAGGAGATGCAAATTCCATCCAAGCTACATTCACATTTAGATGTAATGCTACTCACATGTGCACCAGCCCCTCTCAGGCCAGAGATTAGCTAACACACCAGCCAAATTCACTCAGTTATTAAGTTAAGAGACTATCAGATAACCCCAATGCAATGTATTTACATAATGTCAATAATGAGTCTTTTTTTAGGAAGGTGTTGAGGAAATGCAGAGTTTGTAATACGGTACCACGCTTCCAGTCTGGCTTGTTTCTCATTTCACAAAGCTTTATGTGATGGATCCATCTGTTCCCAGGAGATGGGAGTGTGCTGATGCCATTTCCATGGGAGACTTTCTAGGCTGAAGCTTTCTGAAATCTCTGGAAGTTGCCTTAGACATGGTATTCATTGCCTGGGGCTAACTATTGCCAAAACACTCAGCATAGCTATCAGCAGTCATCTTCACAGGCTGGGTGGGGCCTTACTTAACTTGATCAAGGCTCATTAAAGCTTCAAATCTCTGAATGCACATTCAAAATTGAGTGACAGGAACTTCTGGGAAAGTTTTGTTGAAAAGCCTGGCATAACTCAGTAATTAGAATATAGCAGTTCTTCATATGCAACTTGATTGTCACAGCCTCTGTCAAGAGAACTCATAATTTCTGAAGGATAAGACCATATGTTCCAAAAAGAGCTTTCAGAATGTGACATGCTTGTTTTCCAAGTTATTTTTTTCCTCTCTATAAAAAAACAAACTGTTATGAAATGAGATTAAAAAATCCCCCATACTTAATTAAACTGATTAAATTTAAAAGAAGATAAAAGAAGAGGCTCCAAACCTGTTGGATAAGCATGTTCTAATAGCTGTGGTTTCTAATTTACTTCTGGATGTGGCTGAAATGAAATGTTGCAAGGTTAGCTGAAAGGACACTGTTATCCTAAATATAAATCCAAGAATGTTTATTTTTTTATTTGTTTTTCCATAGTCTAATGCACTAGTTAGGCACCTCTTCTCATAAGATGGCAATCACCTTGCTGCTTTTAATTGGCCCCTGGAACAAAATGTGGCAAGGAGAGTCCACCAAATGTCCAGACAGATTTGTGTGTAGCTACTGGAAATGTTACATGCTCTGGTTTACATCAGCATCAAATATAAATGCAGATGACTTCATCATCTTCCATTTTAAGCTGTATCTAAATCACCTGTATTGTCCTGGAAACTTCTTGCTTCTTGACTGTAATGTGAAAAAGTAGATTGGGCATCACCGATATATAAACATCAGGACTGAACCTGAGATGACATTTCTGAGGACACCCAAATTCTGCTCCAACAGGAAAGAATAATATTGACTAACAAGATCTCAGCCTGATTTCAGAGACTCTGACTGTATGCTGTGGTTATATTTTTAGAGTTTAGATTTCATTTTCATTCACAGTAATATTCCAGTAATGGAATGGTAAAAACAAACTCGAATCAGGTTGGTGGGTTGAGATATTTTTATTCCCCGTACATAGGAATATGTAATTATTGCCCCGAGAGATTACAATGTCCACAATCACAAGCACATCTTTTCTGTTAATTAGCAATATTCCTGTAAGATTTATTAGTAGACTTCTTTGTATTTGATATTGAAGAAAAGTGCCACAGAGCAAACAGACTTTGCTCGCCTCACTAAGAGGTTTCACTGTCTGTACTGTTGTGACAAAATCAGATAAAATCACCCTTGGAAGTATCTTCATGACCTGGTTTGGAGATCATCTTAGCTCCACATGCTCAGTGCCTTCATGTTACTGTTAGGTTCCCTTAAGTGAGGACTGCTTCAAATAAAGTGCATTTTAAATACATGTCAATATCAACTCTGCAAATGTCCTGGTTTGGTCTGGCCATTCTATATTTCCTTTACGGTCAGTAGAGAAAAGCAGGAACTTTTCCAAATAACTTTTCCCGAGGTAAATATTTCAAATAGATTGCACGGACTGAGTCCTCCTCAATGGGGAGAAAAACTATTTGAGGTGAAGGGTGTGTGGGTTATTGGTTCAGGTGTGGACACACTCTTTAAAGAGGTCTGAAACTATACAGAATGGATTGTACCAATCTGTCCTCTAACTCCTTATAGGGAGGAAAAAGTCCTCTCCTTAATCCTTTCCATTATGCTGTTTCGCATAATAACTGCTGGACTGAGAGATGCTAAAAAGATCACCCATTTTTCAGATTTTGCCTAAATTCTTTTTATGTTCCAAATCCCAATGATTTGTTTGCCTGAGTTTTGGCTGGCCAGCTTGCAGTGTCTGCAGCAAACCATCTTGTCTGTAAAGGCTTCACTGGTGTTAAGAAAAAAACAAATTCTGCAGAATGTAGGCATCAGGCAGCTCTCTGGTAAATGCTAGTGAGTAAGTAGGGAGAGGTGTTCCAGAAGTGACGCGAGCTGCCTTTGCTTAAGAAAATGCCCACCTTTTTCTTAGTTTTAGCTTGTCCCAGTCCTCATTTTCTAATCTAGGCAAACCACAAGAGAACTGTTTAGCTAATGAATGATTGAAAAGTATGAACACCGAATTCAATAAGTCAAGAAGAAAACAAACATAAAACCCCACAGAGATAACAAAATGTATGCTTAAATGCATCATTCAATTACTCTGCTCACTCTTTGCTTCCCATTACACTCTCCTTTGTCAGTACACAGTGTATCTAAATGGCAATCTCTCTGTGACAAGAAGCTTTTCTTCCTGCCTTTACCTGCTGGTGCAGAACGCTGTTGGTACTTTGGAAATATCAAAAAATAAAAAGAATTGATTGCAAGCAACAAATGAATTGTGTGACGGTTAGTGAAGCTTCTCAGAATTTTCCCTATCCAGTAGTAAACCAAAATTTGTAGATCTGGGCTGTGTTCGTCTTTATGAATGAGAAGGGCAGTCTCAGGTCAACTACCATGAGGTAATTTAGTTCCTTAAGTCACCGAGGGCCATCCAAGCTACAGAAGGATGGCAATTGAAACGGCATTACTCTTTGTTTTCACTTTCAGGATAAGTCAGACAGGAATCGTATTGCCACTACTCACTTAGAATTGCTTGTCCCTGAGGATGTTGAGTTGTATCAGGTGCTCTCCTGGGGCTTTTCCTCCTTGCGTGTTCCTAGAGAGCTGGTTCACAACCTGGCACAAACAGAGCAAACCAGACTTCCACTCAGGCCACCCTGATTGTAGAATACAGAAGTTCCCTCTCCTCCAAGAACAGAGCCAACTGCTTTGTCTTGCATCATTTTTAGTGGGGCTTTTTAACTGCTTGTAATGGGAATGAGTCAAAGACAGAACTAAAGTTTGTATTATTAGGCTGTATGCCATTAATGCTTTTTGGGATCTCAAAATCCTCATTTTTGTTGTACTAGCATCTGAAAATGATTGTATGATTCTCCAGAGACTTTTCTTGGATATTGTAAGCAGATGTTAGAAAAAAAATCTGAAAATGGATCGTAGTATTGATGAGTCCCGTCATAAAAAGATGAAATAAAAATGTCATTACCTTTGCATTGCTGTGTAGCTTGTGATGATGAAATGCAGCAGTTACTATGGAAGAAATGGTCTTTTTGCATCCTCCAGCTATAATCTATTGCACATGATTAACACTGAGAGTCTTTACTAATTAGCTTTTATGGTCAAACAGATTTCATGAAGTTGGTTTCAAAGAAATCAAAATTAAACTACTTATATATCTCTGAAAGATGGTATTATGGAATATGAACACATAGATAATCTTTACAAGCTAGAGGAAAGTGATCACTGTGCAACAAACTACATAAAAAGACCCAGTGATATCTCAGGTACTGCAATGTAGTGTGTCTGGGTAAATAATGGTGCTAGGATTTTATGAATGCTATCTTAGTAGGGTGTGGACTGTAGACAGTTATCTTTCATCTCATAGCATGCAGTGATGAAACTTTACACATCGATGCTGTGCATGCAAGTGGTATATAGCCAATCACTGCAGGATGCAAGACTTTTTTCCCACTTTACTGATCCCTGTAAAATTAAAAAATGTAAGAATGGGATGTGATGGGCTGGATATCTCCCATGGGAACCACTGAAAATCAGAATGAATGATTTCCCCCATGTCCCACTTCTGCCGTTTTGCTCCTTGGTTTCTCTTTGCATTGTTTTGGTAATTTGTCATACCTTACAAAACACTGTCATACCATACAAAACACTGCTTCCACTCACTTTACCCCACACTGCACTGCATCTTCTGTTTGTAAATGTAATAATAAAAGGGTTTTTAAAAGATGCTTGCACTAAAATATGGTGGTTATTGTCCAAGTCAAACTGCCTTAATTTACCTGCGTGCTTCCACATGTGAGAGTTACTAAATGGTGGTCCTCCCTTCAGTGAGCCTGCAGCAAGTACATTGCATAGAAGGAAGATTAAACGCTGCATTTAGCACAGTTTTCAAAACAACCTGGGTTTTCAGCACAAAAACGTTCAAGCATTTAGGGGTCTTTTTCCAGCCACTACCAATAAATGTCAGGCTCCCAGAAGATTTAACAACCCAAGTGGTTTAGAAAGATCTATCTTCTGCTCCATGAACCTCATATGTGAATCACAGCCCTTTAATTCTTTTCTGGAAAAAAAAGAGGGAGATTTGTGGTTTTTTTTGGCAACATCCCAAAATCAAGGTCTTTGCAGCGAACAGGGTATCAGTGGGGACAAAAACATACAGCCCCAAAAGCTCTGGATCTCATAACTGCTCTCATGAAACTGGGCACATTTGTGTATCATTACTTCCTTCAAGATATGATAACTTTATGTCAAAGTGATCCTTAAACAATTTTTAAATTTTGAGACATACACAAGAGAAAAATCTCTCATAGGGTAACTTTTTTTCAGAGTGGTTTCATATGAAGGCTTTATTCTTGTAGTTGTATTGTGAAGACCTACAACAGAGATTTTTTGCAGTTCGGGTATGCTTTACATATTTGAGATTCCCCAAATGCTGTTTTCTTTGGTCTCATTGTTAATGTTTGCCTAATTAAATAACAGGGTGAAGCAGAGGATGATTCTGCCCTAGGTGAGATTATTCCAGCTCTGAGAATCTGCAGAAATTTAGTGTTCTCCCAAAGCAACACAGAATAAGGATGAGACCCTTACATTTAAATCTTATTCTCTTGAGCCAGGAATTTGGTTTATTTGTGGGGTTTTGTTTGTTTGTGTGTTTGTTTGTTTATGTTTTTATGTGGTGTTTTTTTTTTTCCTACAGATATACCCCATCATACAAATTCCCAGTAACATCATTAAGAAATAAACACAGCAAAATAGTAAATTGAAGGCACTTGAGGCAGAAAAGTATATGTAGGCAATTCATATTCTTTAAGTGCCTTACTGACCCCATTTCAGACTAGATGGGACTATCTCTTGGGGTAGTGCATTCTCCACAGCCTCAAGGTCTCTTGGTTTGTTTTTTAACATTACCAATACATGTCTAATTGATGTAAAATTTCTTTGATTTTGAGATGCACCTTCTAGAGTGTAAAGACTGAATATGTAATGTATGCTGATTACTGCCACTTTCTTAGTGGGACAGCACGATCTGGTAATAATTGCATCCACTATTCCACCAGGTTAAAGGATGTCAGCCCTTGGGAATGCAACAAAGGGTTAAATTATGAAGTGACCCAGATGAACTCCATTAATAAAAGAAAAGTAAGCACTACCTCAAGTGGTGGGAAAAGTTTCTCCAGTGCCTGTAAAATAGATTCCATTGCTCAGGAGACCTAACACAAGAAAAGGAACTGGCCCCATTATATCATTAAGAGAATCCACTTCTTACTTACACATTAGGATTTTTACTGAGGCTTAAATGCTATAAACCCCTGTTATGTGGCAGGGACTGTTACGTTCTGTTACAGGTTAATTTCTCTCCTTGCAAATTAGAAAATAGTGTGACTTGCAAAACAGCCAAGAGAAAGGGGAAATATGCCAGCAGTTCTGCTTAGACTTTTTTTGCCTTTTGGCTTCTTCTTTCATTTTCTAGTCTGCTGCACTTCTTTTTTCAGCGATCTGGATGCTGGATGCGAATTTAAATTTCCAGCATCCTACAACACCAGGGGACTGAAAAGAGAATTAAGAATGTATACACCATATTAAAAAAAAAAAAAAAAAAAAAAAAACCACAACACTATATTTCTCTCCACAATCTCTTTCATCTTTCCACCTTTTTG
Source organism: Numida meleagris (assembly GCF_002078875.1). Lineage (NCBI taxonomy): Eukaryota > Metazoa > Chordata > Aves > Galliformes > Numididae > Numida > Numida meleagris. The sequence goes on from NC_034409.1 coordinate 5,717,579, forward strand.
TGATTGCAATGATAGCAGCATCCAGTAAACTGCAGCCACAAGAAGTCAGGAGTATATTTATCTGGCAAAGGTGCATTTCTAACAGGAACTAGATGGGGTTTGCTTGTTGCTCATGATCTGTAGAGGGCTCTTTCACAGATCAACAGACTATAAGATTGCTTTCCTGGATATGAACCACTGATGGACCCACATAGGCTAGTAAGAGTCATGTAAGAGTCTTTTATCCTATCTCAGCAGGGACATCTTCCCCATGGGCATCAGGAGAGAGTGTTTTCCTAGCAGTGGATTTAATAGAGGGGGAAAGGGGATGGAAAGAAGATTAATGTTTCTGCCAGTTCCCTGCAAGTTCACAGAAAATACTGGCTGGAGCAGGAGTGGCCTGAGTCTGTTGTCTTCCAGCCCCTTCTATGTACTTGGAGTGGCATATTTTTAATGAAATGTGAAATATAGCTTTAGCAGGTCTAATGGATTAGCCTTCTCTGTCTGCTTTAGTCAGGAGTGCAACTTTTATTTTTTCACACTTAAGGTTTTCATCTTTTACTTAATCAGTTTAATGGGTCTTCGAAGTTTTCATAGAATCACAGAATCGTTTGAGTTGGAAGGGACCCTAAAAGGTCATCTAGTCTGCAATGAACAGGGATGTCTGCAGCTAGATCAGGTTGCTCAGAGCCCGGTCCTGCCTGGTCTGGTTTTGATTGTTAAAGGTGGGAACTCTTCAATAACCATACCAAACTGAGCTTCAAAAGGCACACAGGGGGACAGTAAGGTAAGAAACTTCTCAGCTAGTCTCCTATAAACATTTGGGAATGCTTGAGATGAGCATCTTCTCCTTTTTTAATTGTGTATTGGAATTACAGCACTTGTAAATATTTAATTTTTCCTCACTTTAGGTTTTCAAATCTACTTTCATTTAGGAAATCAATATCCTTGTATGAAAAAGCTGGGTAATCTGTTCATGACAATGTCCAAGAGTGATTTCCTTTCTCTAACATGGGTCGTTATTTATCGGCATCTCATCAGCCTCCTCCTCGTATACAGCATTAGAGTTATCCAAGAACTGGGCTTTTTTTTTTAACTGCCTTATTTCTGGGCCTCTGAATTGGCTGAGCCTTTAATAAAGTTAGGCTGTTCATATCAAACCATCCTTTAAAGTAATGTGTTTTGAAAGCTGTTCTGTCTGGTTAAATCCAAGTGGAATAATAGACTTCAGACCAGTCACATCCTCAGGCTGTTGCAGACTGTTGTTAGTCCACTGAAATAAAGAGTTCAGGTGATTTCCATGTGACAACATATTGAAGTAAGTATTAGAAATAATTTTTAAAACAGTCTGGTTTTCAGAGCAATTAAATTTTTTTCAATATATTAATCACTGCTTTTTTTCAGTGCAAGATACTGTTTGAAACTGCTCTCTATTCTTGCAGACACAGACACTGAAAACAAATTTGTTTGGTTTTGGTACTGTTTACACATTGCCTTTTATGTTTCTGACCTGCATTTTAATTTGTTTAGACAAGTTTCAAAGAGCTTGTTCATTTTGCTAAGCAAGGTTATAAAAAGGTAAGGCTTTTTTAAAAAAAATCCACCAACAACCCAAACAAACCAAAAAGTAAAAAAAACCCAGCACAATTAAAGCTGCTTTTATAGGAATTTATACGGTTTTGTAAACTAAGGAGAGATAGTAAAATAAAAATATATCCAAAGAGTGAAGGTCTAGGCCAGGTCTCTGCAGTGATCTAGAGAGGAATTTAATTGAAGATGGGAAATTTTAACTTTCTGTTCGGAAGAAACCAACATTGCTTTCTTTGAAGACTCCATCTTATATGACCATCTTCTCATCATTGCTACAAGGTTGAAATTCCTCTTCCCAAGCTGCAGTATGAGCGCAGACAGCAACTTCTCCAGCATTCAAGATACTATGTGCAACCTCAGGCAGTTGAGAATAGGATAACATGATAGTCAGACCATACACCATTTGATTAAAAATGTAAGAGATAGTCCTTTGATTTCTACAAGGATCGTCTTCTAGTCATTGCAGTGTGACAGAATTCATTACTTACTGTAATAGATTTAGATACCTTTATTTTTTTAAATAAGTGGAGCCCAGTAGTATCGCATATGTTGGCAGTGGATCCTCCGCTTCCTATTCCTGACACCTTTCTTATTCCCATCCCATTTAATTCTATTCCTGTGCCTGCCTGTCCATTAAGTAGGAATGAAGCTGAGAGGGTGCCTGGTGTTTTCTGACCTTTTTCCTTTGTTTAATTTGAATGTTGGTTCAGGGCCATATTTCAGCAAAGCATGACAGCATTTGTTTAAGTCTCACTGACGTTAGAGATGAGCAGTGTTTTGAGAAACCGGGTTCTCTGAAGCTATGGGAGCACAATATAATATCTCTTGTTTCATCTGATTAGTGCTGGGCTGTTGTTTTTTGTTGTTGTTGTTGTTGTTGTTTTCTTTTTAAAGCAAGTCCCTACATTTACAACCATCTGAGGACCAATTTGAATAATCAGTGGACAGAAAACAAGGCATGAAACTGTTGGAAAAATCATTTGGCTCATGTAGTCCTTTCTAAATATACCTCTCTGATCAAAGCACAGGGTGGGTTTTGTAAGTCCTATCCAAAACAGATACCAGACGAAGAATATACTGAAGCCTTCAGATTTTTGACTGTGCCTTTTCAAAGGCATGCCATCCTGAATGCAGCATCATGTGACGCTTTTTGAACTGAGCGAATATTTTTGCCTTCAACTTCTTTCTCTTGCATTCATGCCACTCCACAGAGATGATTGTATATACAGCTTAAGAAAAAAAAAGAAGGAAAATAAAAAACATCTTCAATTAAAATCCTGGGGATATTTGAAGGCTACCGTAGAAATGTGGTTGCAGTGCTATGTCTTAGAAGTATTTTTTTATATATGTGTAGCAACTTCTGGACATAAATAAACATAAATTGTTTCAGGGTTTTGTAGTACATTCATAAACATAAAGGTCCTTGTAAGACCTAGCAGTTGAAATGGTATCCTTCTAAAATGACAGCTAATAAAAGCTGGTTGTGATTTAGATGCAAAACAGTTTATATTGTCACAGTGTCTTTCAGGTGACTCCCAGCTGAGAAAGGGAGGACAGAAACCGAGGAATCTTTCCCAACTGTTAACTAACATTCAGATTTCACTGCATTGCTCTTCACAGAATCATAGAATGACTTAGCTTGGAAGGGACTTGCCCAGTGAGGTTGTGAATGCCCCCTCCCAGGAAGCGTTCAAGGCCAGGCTGCATGGGGCTTTGAGCAACCTGAGGTCCAGAGGGAGGTATCCCTCCCTTATAGCAGGGGAGTTGGAACTAGATGGTCTTTAAGGTTCCTTCCAACCCAGGCCATTCTATGATTCTATGATTCTGTGACTCTAGAGATCATCCAGTTCCAAATCCCTGCCATGGGCTGGTTGCCCCCTACCAGCTCAGGCCCCATCCAACCTGGCCTTGAGCACCTCCAGCAATGGGGCACCCACAGCCTCTCTGGGAAGCCTTTACCAGTACCTCACTACCCTCTGAGTAAAGAATTTCTTCCTAACATAAAGCCTAAATCTCCCCTCTTTTAGTTTGAAGCCATTCCCCCTTGTCCTATCACTGCCAGGCTGTGTAAACAGTTAGTCCCCCTCCTGCTTGTAACTTCACTTCAGGTACTGGAAGGCCACAGATGAGGTCTCCTCAGAGCCTTCTCCTCTCCAAGCTAAACAAGCCCAACTCCCTCAACCTTTCTTCATATGAGAGATGCTTCAGCCCTCTGATCATCTTGGTGGCTCTCCTCTACACCCACTCCAGCAGCTCCACATCTTTCCTGAGCTGGGGGCCCAGAGCTGGACGCAGTACTCCAGCTGGGACCTCACCAGGGCAGAACACAGGAGGACAATCCCTTCCCTCTCCCTGCTGCCACCTCTCTGCCGACACAGCCCAGGATACTGCTGGCCTTCAGGGCTGCAAGCACACCCAATAGCTTTCTAAAACAAACTCAGAGAAAGGGCTGTCCTGAGGCGTGGCCTGAGAGAGGGCCTAGGAGGGGAAGCTGGAGCTTCAGCAGTGCTAACAAATGCACCAATTTGCAAAGTGATGTAGGTCTCATGGAGACAGAATTAATTATTCAAATCTCTTTCTTCAAAATGCTACCTGTTTCTGACACACATTGTGTGATTACAACATGAACCTGACCTAGAAAGAAATGACAGATCCGAGTCTCGGCTCAGGCACCAGGCGTGTGCATTATCAGCAGTGTGAAGATGAGTATGTGCCCACCTGGTGGAAGTGGGGAGCCTGCTTCTGAGGGATGTGTCAGGGTCATGGCCTGGAATGTCCAATGTAGTGAGGGAAGTCAGTGTGCTTTGGGGAATGTAAAACTTCACTGCGTTGGGTACAGTACAGGAGACTGCTCCATCACTTGTTCAGTTTTTAAAATCTGAAGTTTGAGGATTTTTTAAGTTATAGGAATTGTACTGTGTTCTTTTTAATCAGAATGCAGAGGGATGTAGTGAACAAATCCGTCTGATTTTCACACACAGATCAATCAGAGTGGCTCAGATTGGAAGGGACCTCTGGGTCCACCTGGTCCAACGTCCTGCTCAAGCAGAGAAAGCCAGAACAGGGTGCCCAAAGCCATGTCCACTTTGCTGGAATTGTATTCTCTCAGTGCTGGATTTAGTCCTGAACTACCCACAGTAATACACAGCAGGTATTCTGTTGAATGGATTTTTTTTTATATATATTTTTTTGCAGCCACTTAACTGGGGTTCATGCTTCAGAGACCTCTTTTTAGAGCTGTACTGAACATCAGCCCTTGCAGTAGAGATGGGTTTGTAATAGACCAAAGGCCAAATTGTTATTTCTAATGCTGGTTTTATTCTTTGCCCTGCATAGTGATGCTCCTTGTGTCTGGATCACAGATAAAAATGAGATATTGATGATTTTCAGACTCCAAAACCCTTTTGCTTGTCTAGAATGCAATTATGTAAGTGGCAGTAAGTGATGCCTGAATGAGATTAATATGGGCTGCCTTGCTCCTCGTTGCTCCAGGTAGGATTGAGAAGATCTAGGGAATGACTATTGAAAGTATTAAGCAATTAGGGTGGGTAGACTGACTAGACTTTTTTTTCTTTAACTTCATGAAAATCTGAAGCAATGAGCAGTTTCATTATATAAACCATCAGGAGTGATGATGCATTACATATACTCTTCTTATTTCGTTTAAGAATAGCTTCACAAAAATCTAATGCACGTTTTCAATCTGATCTTAAGCAGTTGGAGAATATTTAGAGATACAGATTTACAGCCTAAACGTTCAGATCCAGCTAAATTAGTAAAATTGAAAAGCAGAGTTTGTGCACTTTGAAAGCAATGCAATCTACCAAATAACATCAGTGTACAGAAAGCAGCTTAGCCCCTGCTTTTAGGACTGTGGCTTTGTACTGGTTAAGCTTTGGGAGGGAATCTGTTCTTGGTCTTACACCCCTACAAACTGACAGTGATTTCATTACTGCCATTATACTTAATCTGCGTAATTCAAATAAGAATTGAGACCCCAGAGGTTGAGAAGCACAATGTCAAATTGCAATAACGATGAAGTCAATCACTGTATAATTTCCCTTAGGTTTCATGGGTAGTGAAGTCTCTGGATACCTGAGGAAGCTTTGAAGTACTGGGAGAACATACAGTCAAGGGTTTGTGTTCAGGAACTGAGGTTTTAGGGAGGGAGACATGGGTTTGCTTGTTAGTTTGTTTTTTATTTTTCCAGAGAAGTTGAAAAGATTACATCGATTACATTGTTTGTAATTGATGTATGGCAGCCCATTTGCTACCAAATAAAACACCTCAGAAGAAAAAGGATTGCTCCTTTCTTGCAAGCATAATATTAAAATCAATTGAACTTAAATAAATCCATTGAATTTCATGGCACAAGAATAACTTGTTTGAAAAGTTACCTAAGCTGACAGTAACCGTGTGCTGGGAAATGAAGCAACAGAACCAAATTCTGATTTCATTTATACTGATGTAATTAAGGAAGATTGTAGGCCCTTTGGTCTTTGAGGTGGTTCTTGTGCATGAGTAGGGCCAATGGGGGCTGCAGTAATAAAACCAATATATCTGAGGAAATCGCTGACACTGGTATAAAGCTGCTGTGTGGTAAGAGTAAAGCTGATCAACACACAAAGTATGTAGTATACATTTTTCTCAGGAGGTTGTTTACATGCACTTGTAATACACATACAAGTGTGGGAATGGGAAGGGTGATTATCTTTCACATTAAAGTCTTTTTATCTCTCTCTGGAATATAAAGCAGGTGTAGGAAAGAATTTACCCCTACGTTCAGCGTTCCATGCATGCAACACGGGGGACAGACGTGCATGAGTAGGAACAAGGCCCATATGTACCATATCTCAGTGCTGACAAGGGTTTTCTGCTTTGCAACATTCATAGGAAAACTTGAATCATAGAATCATAGAATCATTAATGTTTGAAAATACCACTAAGCTCATCTAGTCCAACTGTGAGCCTATCCCCACCACGTCCTCTAACCCACGTCCCTCAGTGCCACATCCACCCTCTTCTTGAACTCCTCCAGGGACAGTGACTCCACCACCTCCCTGGGCAGCCTCTTTCATTTGAGCACAGGTCTTCACCCAAATTGCTCTGGTGCCCTTCCTAGGAGTGAGCTCATTCAAGGCAATACAACCTATAACCCAGTAACCTCACTCCTAGTGCAGATGGAGCAGAGAAGGTGGTTTTCCTTTATTCTGCCAGCTATTCAGCCCTGTAGAGAAGGATCTGGGGTGTTGTGCTGCCAGCTGCTTCTGCCGCAGGTGCAGCCAAGGATGCTGCGGGGGAAGGACTCTGACTGGGGCCAGAAAGCGAGCATCAGGCAAGATATCTTCGGTGTGTGCCATGTCGGGCAGCTGGTGTCACTGGGCTCCCTTGGCTTTTATGTCTCTTGGAGCCCGATAAAAAATCAAATCTATTGTGTTAAATAAATAAATAAATACACAAATAATAAGTGCATGTGTGCAATGTTCCTATCCAGAGCAGCACTCCAATAGCCACTTCATCCTTGACTTCTCTAGCATGGCTAAAACAGTTGTTTCCCCTTTTCTAAGAAGAAAGAAAGAAAAATAAATAAACTACTTAAATGTAATTATTTAATTTATTTTTGAAAATAATTTATTTTAATTACAGTGTGGCAAGTGCATGGCACAAGCACCCAGTATTTCAGAAACACCTAGTTTTTTGGTAACAGCCACTAACTACAGCTGCCCAGTTTTGACCTGATTTTTCAGACCTTCTGAGTGATTGTTGCTTTCATTGATCTTTAACAGGAGTGGATGGTCAGAGCATCTGAAAATCTGCGAGGCAGGCAGATGAATGTTGATGAACCAGAGGGAGAGTGGGGAAAGAAAATGCTTTGTTTGACATTGCTAATTGTTTTGTTTTGGCAATTAAGTATTTTTTGAAGCAAGTGATTGATTTGGTGAGAGATGAAAAGGGATTAAGTGTGACCCACTGAATCTCAATTCTAGCCCTAGCTGCTTATTACGAAATTAGTTTTTTGTTTCAGAATTAAACACACAGACAGACTTGGTGGTATGGAAACTAACAATTAGCTGAATATACAGAGAAGCCCCGTTCTGTAAGATGTCATCTTCCTATGTGACAGTCTTCTAAATATATTCTTCTAAATATATAAATATATCTGAGAGATTTAATTATTTGGTGATGTTTTTAAAGAGTGCTTTTAAGGAAGATAGATTATGATGAAAAACAACTGAAAACATTTTCTTACTCCTTCATTTTCCCAAAAGCAATCCTGAACATCTTTTGGCAGTTTTAAAATAAAGTTGTTTGTTTGGCCAAGGGGAGTATAATCTTCTGTCAATAATTTTGTGATACTGCTACCAAAAAGTATAAACTTCAGTGCCTTTCAGTTAAGTTAATAATGCCATATTGTTTGCTTCCTGCTTGTCCCAGCTGAGGAGCGCTTACTAAGAAATTAGGTGATAAGACAGAGACTCATGCAGGAAAGTCTTCGTGTTGCTGTGGTCATCACATGCACAGCATGAACATAAGATGACATTGTGCAATATCCTGCCACCTTCTTTCCAGGTCTTTTCTGCAGTAAATGCCTGCATGAGATACACCTGTAAAAATCTGAGGCTTAATTTTCCATGCAAAACAAAATTCAACAAAAAATCCTTCTGACTTTATACAGTATCTATGTTAAAGGAATGATGGCATATCTCAAATAGCTAAATGACTTAAGGAAGAAAAGAAAAAAAGAAGAAGAAGAAGGAAAGAAAGAAAAGAAAGAAGTACTTATGAACCAAAAATTTCATAACTGGTCTTTAGGAACATTTCACAGATGGATTTCACAGAGGGCATGGCAGATGTATCTCCATATATAAGGACCAGGTGGATTCCCAGCCACCAGCTCCAGCCCTGTCGTTTAGCACATTATCTTTCTTTGTAGCTGCAGCTTTCAACACAGAGAGGAACAGCAGAAGAGCACATACAGGAGGAAGCAATGAAGAAGGAATAGAGAGGAAGGGAACAGGGCTCTTAACAGTATGGCTTGATTTGATGTTTTGCTTGAATCTGCAGAAGTGTAAATATTTGACTGCAGTTTTGGTGCTTTTTTTATTCCCCTTCAGGTAGAGTATCTGTTTACACAGTATTGAATTTCCTCCTTCCTTTCTTCTGTGCCTTCACTTCACGAGTGAAAATCTGCAGCTTTTTGGCACAAGCTTAAAGCCGATAACAGCAGTGAGTGGGAGCTCCAGTTGCTCTTCAAATTGCATAAATCGTTTTCCTTTCACTACAGGCACCTGTGGGAAGGGACATTTGAGCTTTGACCTTTTTTTTCTTAAGCTTAACCCTAGTAGAGTTGAAATGGGCTTGGGCAGTTCAGTTAACAAAACCATCAGCTTTTTAGTCCATCCAGGCTTCAAATTTTTACTCAGGTAAGACCTTCTGTACAAAGTGAAGGGCAACTGAGGAGCCATTGCTGGAAGTCTTGTGCTTCACTGCTATCTACTCCATTCATCCAAACTGATGAACAGTGCACGCTAGAGTCAACTCAAGACTCCTATTTGTGGGGGGGAAAAAAAACAAAAACCATGATTGTGTTCCTATTGTAGGAATCACATTCACATTTTAGTGTTTCACCCAGGCACGATTGCCTCCAGCATATGCTGCTAAACATGCACATGGCAAGACTGCTGAAATGCAGGAGAGTTTATCTTCTTACTGGAATTTTTTGGAAAAAATAAGAGTGACTACCATAGGTTTCTATCTGTGTTGTTTGTTTAGAGGGTGGCAACAAACAGCTAAACATATGTTCTTTCAGATGTACATAAGCAACGACATTTGTTTATGAGATCTGACTGATGCTGTATGATGGTTGCTTCTAAATGCCATATAAGCAAAAAAAAAAAAAAAAAGCTTAAAAATCCATAAACAAGAACACATGCTGACATTTGGCAGGTTCATACCCCATTTCTGGAATCTGGAACAACAAAATAGTCACAAAGGGGAATTAACACTGTAGCATCTCTGGTATTAAAAATCTCCCTCTTCTCAATGACTTTGGTGAAGTAAAGTAGGAAGATTTAAGAGTAGCTGAATTTAAGCATATTGAAAACTGATGATGGAGTAAAACAGCTTTTCCTAATGAGTACCTGGTTTCTAAGATGTAGAAGGTGACTTGCAATTTTTTCTTAATGAAAATGAAATAGCAAGGAACTAGGTTTTGTAGGCCTGTTTCAGAAGTGCTAGTGCAAGCATATCTGTAATGAAAATATAGATGTTTTTGTCATGTAGAAGAAAGATGCTGAACACCTAATGACTGACAGTAGCTGATTTTCAAATTGCTAACAATTTGAAATGTTTTATTATGAAATTATTTGGCACTTAAATACCTTAACAAAATTATCAGGTTTACAAGACCAGCATGGGAGAGTGTGGAAGATGTCACGCTGTCATCTGTGCTTGTTTCCTTTAAAAGATTTCATCTTGTTGATATTGATTAGTGAGTAAAGAAAGATCTTTTCTAGAAAACCTGCAAACACCTGGCAATTAGTTGTTCACTCGCATGACATTTCCAGAACAGAAGATACCATCTAGGTTAATTATTTTTCTGTCATATGGTGGTCATATTGCTTGACATGCAGAACAGCAAATGATTCAAGATAGTGATATTCCTTTAAATTACACAAGATGAGTGTGTAAAATGTAAAAAAAAATGTGTGGCAAAATCCACTCATTTGGATAGTAAGGGAGAAGACGTGTGATGAAGTGTGTAGTAGAGAAATGGAAACAAATGGAAATTATTTAGGAATGGAATTCCTGGCACCCAAAAATATTTTCTTGAGCTTAAGTGTAGATGTCACAAATGTTAGGAGGATTTGTTAAGCTATAATTGGTTGTGCTGACATAGGGTCAGCTATCCATGAAACACTGTTCTCCATCTGTGGAGACAGCAATCTTTGAAAACCATATTTAATGTCCCTTGTTTTTTCATTCTGAATTGATCCTTTGGGTGGTGACATCATTCTCACTTCAGTTCACCCGTCTCAATCCTTGAGAATGATTTCAGACATTCGGAAGAACTGAATCCAGGTTCTCTTAACATTGACATACTTGATCTTGTATGATCTTACATAAGTGCTGCCTGGAAAATAGTCTGTAGCTAGACAGAAATACGGACAGTGTGGGTTCCCATTAGCTGGAATACCTAAAGAATTTGTTATTTTTAGAATTTTGTTCGCTCATGCTTAATAGAACTCCACTTTAAGTTAGGGAAAATTGGTTTCATTTTCTCTTCCTACCATTAATAGCTATTAGAGTTGAAAATAAGGCTTTAAACATATCATTAAAGTACACTTAAGTAACTTGTAATTGACAATTAACTCAGCATGGTAATACATTATCATAACATTTTCCTTTGATAGATTTGTCTCTTAAAATATACAACAAAAGACAAAAGATGCCTTTGAATGATCCATATTGAAATTGTTTCAGTTTTAATTGTCCATATCTTGTGTATTTTATCAGCAAAATGTATTCCACCGTATCAGTTCAAAAACCAAGTATTTAGTGTTTGATGGGGGCAAGTTGTGATAGATCGTGTTGAGGGGTGCCTGAGTTTTCTTGGTTTGTTTCTGAATTCAGATTTGGTTCAAGCAATGTGTGGCTTTCAGCTTTTATTAAAATCGTCTTCAGCAGAAGGCATGGTAAGTTCTGGGAAACAACAGCTGATTACCAACGTTTCAGCATAACATGCCACGTGTGTCTTTCAAGGCAACAGTAAAATACAGTTCTGCACTTAACCTGAAAGCACAGTGTGTCCTGTCTTTTAAGACATGGCACGGTGCCCAATGACTGCCGCCTCCCAGAGCTGGGTCTGAACGTTACTATGACAATAGCAGCACCCATGACATTCCCCGTTCTTTGCACAGCCAATGGGCATTGACCTTATCCTGTCAAAGCATGTAAAAAGCAATGTGGGCAACACCGGCTTTGTGAAAATTGGACACATTTATCTAGGACGTTTCATCACATTATCATATATGGAGTTGTGGAAGTGTAGCTGAAAGAGCTGCTGTATTATAAGTTTTTGCAGAGAAGCTAGAAATGCAACAAAGGCAGCCGTAGTCTGAGCGAGTGTTTTCCTAATGCTTTAAAAGCAATGCCATCAGTGCCAGGCATGCAAAATCCCATCAGTCCTATGCCCCAGATCTTTTCCTCACCTGTTTTCTTGTAAATCCACTCTCAAACATATTAGTTTGAAAATGGTACATCTTGGGGCTCTGTAGCCCAGCACTCTCAGCAGTTTGTTTTATTTTGAATGCTTTCTGCCATGCTTAAATCTGCAGAACTTAAAGAAATCAAACTGTTTGCAATGCATTCTTCTGAAGTCAATAGCAGTGTAGCATTCAAGTGTAGTATTTCCTCGTTCTCTCTCTTCCCTTTCCTCTTCAATCATTTCTTGAAAATTCCTTCATAATAACCTTATCCAAACCATAAATATGAAAGTCAAATAAGCCCAAAGGAGATTTATCATCTTCTGACTCGGCACTCCTTTTATGATTAATAATGACATTGATTCCTTTAGAAATGAAACAAAAATTAATTTAAAGATTCTGATTGGTTTTAGTATTAGGTAAACTTAACATATTGAATGAGCGTAAAACAATTATCAGTCTTATTAACAAAATTAGCTACAGCAAATTTACCAGAAGGAAACTGTTGCTATTTAGCTTCCTAATTATGTCAGTATTCTTTGTGACCAAATGATATAATGAAAATAATTTGATCTACTGGTGCTGCATAGAGAATTTCCTAGGAGCAGCTGAATATCATAATCTATTTTGAACGTAAGTTTTCCTTCTCTTCTTCTGTTTCAGAACGTAGAGGTCAAGGGCTTCAAAGAACTTCTCAGTGAAGTGAAGTTGAACTGTGCTGGGAAGAATATGGAACAGATTCTTTACTGTTATAAAACATTAGATAACCCTTTCTTTGAGGCCGGAATCTCTTGACTTCTCCAACAGATTTGTGGTGTATGAATTGCAGACTCTGGAAAAGCAAGGGTTTTCTTTTATTTATTCTGTCTGGCATAGAGGCCAAGAACCAGTCTTTCAGTACTTGCTGTTGCCTACGATTTCCTTACTTTGTGTCTCAGTGCCTCAGCTTAACTAGGCAACTTTTTCTGTCCTGAGAGTTAATGCAGCAGAGAGCAGTTGGGTGCCCTCTAGCCACAGGAATTTCAGTCCAGAGGGCCGGCCTTGAAGGCTGGTAGGCAGAACGTGGGTTTTGGGTGGCTTTCATCTACTCTATGTGAATATCATGTGCTCAGGGGTGAGCAGTACAGCAGAGTAGAAGCAATGAGAGCTGATGAAGCAGTTGAAAGAAATCATTGGTTGTCTTGGAAGACTTGTCTTTGCTGGTATTGCTATACTTCCATCCCAGCAAACATTTAAATGGTGGGGTCTCAGAGTGTTTCCTTCCTATCAGACCTGTCCCACTCCCTGATTGCATCCTGACTTTGTCAGGATATGACTCCTGTGTTAGATATTCACATTTCTTTCTTCCATTTCCCGTCTCCCCTGGATCTCCATCAGTGGGCAACTTGGGTTTAGGCACATTTCCTAGCACAATGCCTGTAACTGCTGTTTGGGGAAAATGGTATCATTTGCTGGTAGGCTCTTTCCCTGTCTCCTTCTTGGTGTAGCTTTATGAACTGGAAATAAGAAGGTGAAAATATTTTGGTACAGTAAGAAATCTGCAGAGCTAGAGCGATCTGCATATTGTAACATTGTCTTAGACTGTGACAATGAACTTCAACATGATCAGCTCTAATATTAAAGTACGCTGAAGAAGTGAATGGGAATAGAAACTCTCTGGGTGCATCCCCTGGCTGCTTGATTAACTCCTAAGACGCTCTGAACTACACAAGTTGCTTCTTACCCACACTAAAACTTTCCATCTTTACTGTTTGTGTCCTCTGGGAAGCATTTTCACTTTTGTTTCATTATTTAAAGCAAACCTAATATTAATGATGGGGCTGCTGTGCATTGAAGCACTGTGCTACCAATCCACATCAGTACATATCTTTTGGCGAGGCTTTCTGCATAATTTATGTCCAATGGAGCATATGTTGGCAAGAATTTGGGGATTTAACCACGTTTACTGCTGCTTACAATAATTAGATCATTTCATCCTGAAACTACTAAACAAGTACAGTAAGGTGGGCCTCTGAGTAACTTAAATTTCCACTCTTTTTTGTAACTGGTCAAATGTAAAGAACTCGAAATATGTTTTGTAGACTGCTCTTCCTATAGCATCATCAGAAAACCTAAAGTCTTTAGAATAAGAAACGTGAGTGCCATCAGATAGACCAATGGCAAGAACCAGCACACAAAAATCAAGTCCAAATCACAGGGTTTGTCCAGTCATGCCTGTATCTCTTGAGTGTTTAAAACTTCCCATGGTATTTCTTGACAGAGTTGTATAAGAGCTGTGTTAGGCCCCAGAAGAAGTTACAAACATCAGGCGACCACAAATTGTTGACAAGATCCAAGCTGAGTCAGATGAACCCCATGTTGAGCCAGGCTGTTTTGAGAGGAGATGTGGACAAGACCTTAAATTATTTATCTCTGACAGATTGGAGGTAAGAAAGAGTTTACCATACAACTGAAGCATTAAGTTTGGGTGCTCCTTGCATTTACTGAATATCACTTGTTTCTTTCCTGAATTTGATGATATTTACTCCTGTTTTGACAGCTTTAGTAGCGGGTCATCAAATCATAGAATCATTAAGGTTGGGAAATACCTCTAAGAGGAAGACAGTGTCAAAGGTTTACTAAAGTCTAGATAGACTGCTTCAACAGCCTTTCCCTCATCCATTAGGAGGGTCACCTAGTCATGTAAGGAGATGACACTGGTCAGGCAGGATGTGCCTTTCATGAACCCACGCTGGCTGGGCCTGATTCCCTGGTTGTCCTGCACATGCTGTTTGATCATGCTCAAGATGATCTCCATAACCTTCCCCAACACTGAGGTCAGGTTGACAGGACTGTAGTTCCCTGGATCTTCCTTCTGAACCTTCTTGTAGATGGGCATCACATTGGCAAGTCTCCAGTTGTCTGGAACCTCTCCAGTTGACCAGGATTGGATGGTGGAAAGAGGCTTGGACAGCACTTCCACCAGCTCCCTCAGTACCTTCGGGTGGATCTCATCCTGCTCCATGGGCTTGTGATAGTCTAGATGGAGTAGCAGGTTGCTGTTTCCTCCTGAGCTGTGGGGTGGTTTATTCTGCTCCCTAACAGTGTCTTCCAGCTCAGGGGGCTGAGTACCCTGAGGATAAGTGTTCTGACTAGTAAAGACAAAAGAAAAGAAGGCATTGAGTACGTCCACCTTTTCCTCATTCTTGGTAGCAGTGTTCCCTGCTGCATCCAACAAAGGATGGAAATTCTCCTTGACCCCTCTTATTGTTAATGCATTTGTAAAAGCACGTCTACAGTGGTGGCCTGATTAAGTTATAGATGGGGTTGTGCCTTTCTCATTTTCTCTCTGCATATCCTAGTAACATCCTTGTACTCTTCCTAAGTTGCCTGTCCCTCTTGCAAAGGTGGTAAGCTCTCTTTTTTTTCCCACAGTGTAAGCAAAAACTCTCAGTTCAACCAAGCCCATCTCCTTCCACACCAACTCTTCTTATAGCACAAGAGGACAGCCTGTTCCTGCACCATTAAGATTTCCTTCACCTTATTTCACTTTATATATCCTCCTCGTTGTGTGGGAGGTGGACACTTGCTAAGGTGCCCTTTTACGTTGGTCGGCTTGGGATGCCATTTCTGAAAGACAGGTGTTCACTGGAAAAGACATCCAAAATCAAGCAATCCGTAGCATATACCAGTGAACATCCGTCTTTCACTTGCATCAGGGTATAGAGTCTGCAAGAGAAGCCATGACTTGATTTTGCATCAGTGAAGCAAAGTGATAGAGTTCCTGCATATGTTACTCCTGCACTTCATTTCCATTTTATAGTCATATCTACAAGTGAAATGCATTCAAATGCCAAAAATATGTAGCACTTCTGAAGCTGATTGTTATTAATATTGTTCTGTTTGGGGGTTTTTTAGCTGTAAGCCTTTTTGAAGTGCCTAGTGAACAGCCAGAAGAGCAGCTTTGGAAGGGAGAAACAACTTTGAAATATACAGAGCAAAAGCTTTAATCTCAAGTTGTGACTGGCATCAAACAAAAGTGCAAAAAACTCCCTTTGTTCTTGTGCACAAAGGGTGTGTTTGTTGTTTGTTCAGGGTAAGTGAAAGGCCCCCATGAAGTCCCAGTGAAGATGTTTAATGAATCTGGCAGCCTCCAAGCTCTCTCTCCTACAGAGTAATCCTAACGACAGACCCATCACACGTAATTTAACAGCATGTGACATGACAGTCTTTGCTCAGGAGAGACTTTGGAAGGGGAATACTTGTATTACTCAATAGCACAAGCCCCTTAGGGTCAGTGTTGTAAAGCAAAGCTCATGTTGGCGGTGGTCACACTTTTGTCTAAGAATTGAAGAGATTTGCGTACTCAGGTATCTCTCATTAAGTTTCCTAAAGATAGACTTTGAACTCGTGTTTAAAGCTGAGTGAATTGTGCTGCCATGATTATGTATTGTGGGTGGCCTGGATTTTGGCAGTCTTAGCTTGTAGAAGAAGTCGAAGTCAAGAGTATCTAAGAAAAGAGGTATGCTACCAAAACCAGGCCAAACAGGGACACGGGTATAACAGAAGGAAGGGAGAAACAGCATTAATTAATAGTAGAATGATAATGAAAAAGACTATTAAAAAAATCCCAGGAATCAGGTCATTTTAGGATTACCATATCTATATATGTCATGTTTTTATCAGTTCATCCTACTTGATCAGTAGGATGATTAGGTAGGAGACTTCAACATTCTTGTCCTTTCTATGGTCTGATGTTTATAGCCTTTCGTACTGTGGATATTTTGCTTTTTGCTGCCAAATCTCATGTTTTGTTTCTGGGGTAAGGACATTTTGTGTTGCCGGTAGCATGTGGAGTTGGTAGTTTGTGTGTTTTTGGTCTGAGCATTTATTGCCCACGAATGGGACAGAATGGACACAAATCCTCTCGACCTGAGTGCTCAGGCAGGAGTACTATCTGAGTGCATTGCTCTTCTCTCAGTAAAATCTGTTTTCAGCTCTGCATCTGCTGAATGCATAATTCTGAGTAATTCACTTTTCTGTGTCTCAAATTCTTCTATAAAATGGGCATAATCTTCTTTGCCTACTTTGGGACAAAGTATGGAGGGGAACACAACTTCAGTAGAGCCTGTGAAGAAGAAACTCCTGTGCTCTTGGAGAACAGCACCTTGTTTATTCTTTTTCTCCTGTTTCCTCATGACATAAATCAAATTTTATCCCCACTGCTGGACACAAATACAAAATGCATTTGTACTGTAGACATCAGCCACTCCAGGGACGGTTGAGGAGCTGAGCATTACCTGCTGTTGCATTTGATCCCCATGCCAATTGCCAAGCAGAGCCCCAGCAAACTGTCACACATCAGATCTGATGACCAGGATTCAATTTCATTGCCAAAACAACACTGATACCCTGGAACACAATACACTGCCCCTTTCTAAGAGCTGGTATCACAGTTTGAAATAATTCCTTGTTCTCTTGAATTGCGAGAATACTGCGAGATCTATCTAAAATAGCGATCCCTGTTTCCCTCCCTACTTCCCCCACTCCTTATCAAGTCAGACGTCCAAAATCAAGTGCCTGTGTACTCTGCTGACAAGCACAAGGGGATTAGGGAGTGACGGGTTTAACAAAACTGGCTCAAGGTTTTGTAAAATGCATCTTGGAGCTTGAGCTCCGAACGAGCCATAAAATTCCTCCCACGAGGTTGAAGTGAGGTTTCTGCAAGACAGGATCTGAACTTAATAATGCTTTTTTAGTTTATTTTAGGTTATTATTTTTCTTGCTTTCTAAGAAGTGCTACAAAAAATGTCTGATTTTTGAAGATGCTGCAAGACTAGCAATGACTTAATATGACCGTTGTGTAAAAATCACGAATGTGTTTTACCACCAGCAAAAAGATCTGATTTCTGGGCTGCACACAAACCATTTGGGGCAATTAGCATGTAATTTAATTTGCATTAATCAGCACGAGGTCAGCAAGAAATTAACTTTGGGTGTAGATTTTACATATAACAGCATATGAGAAGAAGGGAGGAACTGCTTTTACAGGGTGCTAATTTAGAGTTAAGTGCACTCAGCAAATTTTGCAGGATCTGGCTTTGCGGAAGACATAAATGATGTGGATTTGAGAACACTGAAAGTACAAAATGATGTGGAGATTTACCAAGCATTTAATGTTGCAATATGTAAATGCTTTAACAGATTTCTTGGCACTTGTAAAGATCAGAGCACAGGTTTTGCTGAAGGTTTTGCTAGCACTGAAGGGCTGCACGCAGCTGAATGTGGATGGGATCTCACAAGGCTGTGAGCACTGACCATGCATTGTGCAAAACAATGCAAGATGGATGTCCCAAAAGCATGGACCAGCATTAGAAAGAAGTGTGCATAGTACAGCACAGCTCTATTCCAAATAAAACATCATTGCCAAGCCTGCACCTGTTCCCCAAATATTCTTGAGGAAGCAAGATTTGTGGACAAGATAGACTTGGAGACCTCTCATCCTGTTATGGATGGACATGCTGAGGTTGACAGTAGTCACCTGTACTTCTTGTGTAGTCAAAAGGAGCTCTTTGGAGAGATGAGCTGGAAATACTGGGGGAGAAATTTGGCTTTTTCTGTAGGCTGTAAAGGGAGCCAACAGTGACTACACTCTTGGGCTTCTCTACTAAGTGCCCAAAGTTGAGCAGGATTAATCAGGCCAGAGTACATCTGAAGAAACCAGCTGTATGAAGAGTTTGGTCATACAAATTGTGGTCACCTTGAGATTCACAATTTGGATCCAATTTGTACATTTTTGTGAGCTAGGATCATGCCATTATCAGATAACTTGGTTTAGCTTCTACCTTCCTCCCTTTGTATGTAAATATACATCTTCCACTGAAACATTCAAGTTGTCAGATGCAGTTACCTTCCACAGGAAAGAACTGTTTGCAAGTGGATATATGCTACCTCTTACACTGCCTCCATTAACGTAGCAGTTTTGGCTTTTAGCAATGTTTTTGCTAGGTAGGTAGTTCACTACTTAAAAATAGGTATTTCATTTTAAACTCACATGTCAAACTAATAAAAGCGACTTCAAACTTGATACCTTTCTCTTCAAAACCTTACATTCTTATGTTTTAAAGGAATCATTTATACTGGAACCTCACTTTGGTGGGGTTTTACATCAGAGAGTTTCAAATGTTTCCATCTTCAGGGTATTCTCACAGAGTCTGATTATTTCTTCCTCCTCACAAATTAACATTCTAATTGAACCACAGACTCCATGAAAATGTGAATCTAGAGACTAAAATCACTAAAAATCACCATTTTCGAACATCTTGCACAAAATTGTCAAGTGTTGGATGACATGAGAAAGGTCAAAAAATTTATTCTATAGTAAACCTAACTGAGGATTTTTATTCCAACTCTTTCTTTTTAATCAATGCTAACAGACTTTTAAAGAAAAAAAACCTGAAAAGGAGAAGAGTGTATTCTGTACATAAAATATTAGGTAGAGAATTTAAAATATTAAAGAAGGGACATGATTTTTTTTATCATGAAATAAAGTTAATTATGGAGGGTAAAAGCTGCTGAAACAAGTGTTTTTACTAATTCATTTATAAAGCAATGGAATATATATTGTAGCGATTCGTTTCAGTTTTATGGCAACTATATAGAAATCAATCTATTCTCTTCCCTTCTGAGAGTATATAAAAGGAAATATGGAATTTGTAAATACCCCTTTCTTCAAAGTCTAACTCAGTATTGTTGGATCTAGAGTTCTCAACCAGTATTTGCAACGAAAGATCACTTTTGTGATCTAATTTCCCTTACATATAGGACAATGCTACACTAGCTACATTTTCAGCCGACTTGATGAATGATGAGTTGATCCAATAAGCCTGCATTTCATGTTGGACAGGTCGATTTCTCACATCACATTCATCGCTACAGGTTCTCTTGGTAGATGCGTCCACACATCTAGACACCAGATCCAAGAAATTGAACCTCTCCTTCATTTTCACTTGTACATCAGTTTCTGTTGAACATTGCTCTCCCTCCTGGGGATATTTTTAAATATCCATGGTCATACTCAGTGTTGGATATATTTCATGGATGTGTGAAATGCTCCCTCTGCATAGAGCACCATAAGGTCATTTTAAAATAGGCACAATAGAATTGTTAAATGTGGTTTTATTTCTAGGTGTAATTTAAGAGGATGAATAGCCATTAAATTCTCATCTGTAATTATTAACATCATTCCCATTCTGTCATGCATGTGCACATACACAGCTTATACATCTGTATATATTGTATAAGTTCACTTCCTTTAGTTTTTGCTCATAAGAACACAGTCTTTGATTTTCCACATCTAAAAGTGTTGATCTTGGCATTACTACAAGTCAGAAATAAAGATATTCCTGTTTAGACAAAGCAGGTTCTACTTATACCTCAAATAAATGTTAAATTAAAGCAGAAAATAAATGATTCTATAAGTATCTGTGTTCATTCTCTCTGCCGTCTTTTCTCTCTCGTTCTCTCAGAACTGCTGCTCTGTTGCCTTCTCTGTTTCTCTTTGCTCTTTTGATCAGCTTTCTCCTCTTTCCCTTTAGTTGCTGGCCAGATGCTCTTATGACATGTAGAGCTTTCCAAATAAATTATTTGCTTTGTAGAGTAGCCATGTCTGCAATCACAACCTGGCCAGTTGTAAGTTGATTCGAGTGATGTATTGTCTTAAAAAAACACACTGATGTGCGTTTATGTGTTAGACTCAGTGATTTGCACAAGCTGCAATTTTGTCCCTTCCTTGTCAAGGGTGGCGGAAGCAGCAGAGCGTGTTGTTTAAGTAAATAGAGGATTTTGTTCCTTCTGTGCCCCTGTCTTCCAGATGCTGAGACGCTCTGAGTCAGCGCTGTTGAATGCTAGGGGGAGGCAGCACACACCTTTTCAAATAGAGAGAGGCAGGGGATACCAGTCTTGCTTCTGCTTTAAATGGGAAACTTCTTATTTCCCTGCTGCCCAAATATTACTCTTCAGCATTTATACAACATTTTGAACTTCTGTGTTTCCTGTCTGCAATATTTTATTTTCATGATGCTCCCTGGATGCTGCCAGGTGGAAAAAGTAAGGCTAGAAAAGATCTCTTGCATCATCCAGACTGACCTGCATTTTGTAGGTCTGTAAGTAATTGCTACCCCCATGAATCAGATAGAAAGCTAGGCATATCATCTAAAAGATCTGCCAAAGCAGACAAAAGAAGATGCTGGCAAATGTTAGACTGTTTTTATTGCATGCCTAAAACAACAATAATAATAATAATAAAAACCAACTATGATTTGCTGCGTCTTTACTGCAGGAGCTTGCAAATAATTTTCCTGTGCACAGAGATGACACCTCCAGATACTGTGGGCATGATTAACGCATGTAATGCATACAGTTAGTATCTGTCCCAAAGACAGCATGATGTGCATGCATGCAGCTGCCCCTGAAGTTGATCAATATGTTTAACCATGACATTATATTAAGATACATGGTGGTGAGAAATGGTGCCTCTGTATCTTTTGTTATTATATCCTATAGCAGTAAAGAAAATTATGCATCTGTGTGTACATGCAGACTGCAACTAGCAAGCGTGAGACTGTCCACGTGGCTGTTGATCTAATAAATCGTAAATTTTTCTTGGACCAAATTTTATCTCCTATATACAGCTAAGATAAGACTATACAAACAACAACAAAATAAATAATAAATAATCAGAAGAAGAATTTGAGACAAACACATGATAACTTGTTCTAGATAAAAACAAGGAAACACCTGAAGAAGAGCAGAGGGGAAGCTTGATGAGACATGGCCAATGGAGTTAAAGCCCATTTCTTGCGATTCACATTCTCTGGTGAAGTTTTTTTGGAGTACCCTGATTCCAGCAACTGTAGGTCTCACGTTCAGCAGTTTCTAATAGTCTAAGAGCTGTGAGTGATGAGTTGCTCATTTTCTTAGGAGATTTTTGTAGGAAATACCTAAAGGAGCTGACTGCACGTTGGTATGATCCCACACACTCCATTTATGAAGCTGGGGTAGATTTTCTTTCTGCTTCAGATTTCACTTGGCTGTGGCATATAGGGCTTTAAACCCCAAAGTCCTCTTAGCTTGAGTGCTGCAGACACCGTGAAGGCAAGTAGTATCCACATCTGTATATCCCAGATGTGCTCAGGGTATCAGGGTGTTTGCAGCATGGGGCCTTGGGTCCTGCCTGGTGATGCTGAAACAGAAACATGGGATTTCTCACCTCCGCTTTCAGCATGTAGGTGGGCTTCATCTTGCCCCATGTATGTATCTAAAAGTTAGGTATCTAATCCCCTGGGAGTCAATGGAGAGACATGGTAATGCTCTTTAGTACAACTAATCTATCTGCACCAACAATAGAGAAACCCTGTATGACTAGCTTAGACTAATTGCTCAGCGTCAAAGGTGGGATTTAACTATCAAAAACAATAAATCAGATTAGAAAAGTAGCTTTTCACACCTATACAAAGGTAATTTTAGCATAAATAACCACACAGTACATCAGATAACTTGGACATAGACTCCTCTTGTGGAGAGAAGACGTATTTTAAATATTTGTGTGACTCTCAATAACACACAGTTTTAAATAGCTGTTAATGTTCTGTGTATTTATTGTCCCAGTGCTTTATGCAGTTCATTGGGTTTTTCCATTGTAAAGATGGAGATGTGAGTAAGAGGTTAATTGACTTGCACAAGATCTGATACAGGGACATGTGGTAAAATGGGAAAATGAATCAAGGCTTTCTATTACTCTAATGATTGCATTCATAATTTTCAGGCTGTTGTCCTGGGCGCTTGTCCACCATTTTTCTGTCATGAAATGTAGTTCGTTGCTTGGCTAGAACTATTGCTCACTTATTGTAGCAAAGAACTATTGTGTTTTAGACTTTTGCACATTTTACAGAATGGCCAAAGAATAGTCAGAATTAGAAGCAGAGAGCAGAAGATGGATTTTTAATTGATATAAATCACTCATATGGCTACTGGTTGCTACAGAAGTTTTAATCATTTTTCCCTCTGTAAATGATTGGTATTCCTGTGGTCTTTCAAGGTTTTGCAACCCCACATAATTAGTTCAGCGAACTCATAGACCTGTGTAGAAGGCTTGGGTTTACCTTAAGTACAGAGCAACAAAACTGTTAAACTTCTAATGCCCACCTCTGTACATAATTTGTGTATAACATTCTGCAAAATATATGTATCAGTTATGAATCTACAATCAATTTTATTGTTAAATGTTGTATTTAAACTCCACAGCTGGACTTTCATCTTGAAAGAAGCCAGATAGCCCCATGCATCTGGTTTAATCTTCCCTTAAGCCATATTATTTTAAAGGCACTCCTGCTTAGTATATCTTACAATTGAAAAATAATACTCATACTCCCTCTCATCCTCAGCAGCTGTGATCCCTCTGCAGATGTTGCTCTGTCAGACATTTCATTATGTGAGATAGAAAACGTAGGTTCTTTTTGTCTGCCTGAGTTGCTGCTTTGTGGGTTTTATTTTCTTTTCCTTTATTTATTCCTTTGGCCATAGATGAGTCCTTCCTTAATACTTTACTTTATTTCCTATCGCTGCTGCTTTGCCTTCTTTCTAAGTACACAAACGATGGAGAACTTGCAACTGTTCAGAGCTGCCCAACAGAAGCCCATTGATTCCCCACCAAAGGGCTCTGTGGAAGCCATTCTACTTCAGCTTGAAAAGAAATCTTTGTCCCTGCAGCCGGTAGTGTCTTAAGATGCCGATACTTGCCATATTTTTGGAAAACTGTAGCAGTTTATCAGACTGTTTGACACTTCCCATTCAGCTGTATATTCTTGAGCATTCTCTAGTGTTCGTTTCCTCTTCTACACCAGTCTCATGAGTGTGAGACTGGTCGGGAGCAGCCCAGGCGTCATGGCAAGTTACACTGCGCGAAAGTCATTTGGATGCAAACGGTGAAGGAGGAGAAACCTGGAGTGCTGATGGCCATGCTTGAAAATGGTAGCAGTGCATTTAGCATTTGGGGCAGGAGGTATGGAATTTGTCATGCTGGTTTAGTATTTTCCTGGCTGTCTTCCATGACTGTTCAGATATTTTTAGTATGAAGTACAAGCAATGTTGTCTCAGTTGACCTTGGAGCATGACATTTTAACATGGCATTGGTTTGAATTGCTAATCATTAAAATGATAATTCATATTTTTTTTTATTTCAAGAGGAACTAGAATCCTGGCCATGTTTTGCAGATGAAAAGGGAAGCAAACCGAAACCTGCCTTCTCTTGACTTGTAGTCCTTCATGACATTCGTGTTTCCTAATCTACTATCTTCATCTCTTTGTACATCATTAAAAGTAATTATGCCTCGCTTTGTTTTTGTCACTAGTCTTTTGGTCATTTGACAAATATTATATCAAAATGACAGAAACTAATCCCAAGGTCTCGCAGTGCTAAATGAGAAGCATAGAACAAAAGGATGGTTTCTGCTGCAAAAAATTTATGACCTTAATAGACGTTTGTAGCTGTTATCTGGAAGGCAAGAAGTTGCTACCAGTATATTTACACCAGCGATTGCTCCCTCTTTGCCTCCATTCCCAGAGTAAAGTTTACCAGAAAGATCAAGCCTCCAAATGCCAAGTTCTGTTCAGCAGATAAAAGCAGTAGTACCACATCAGGATATCACAGCAAGACATTTAAAGACACTAATATACAGTGAAGGAAAGAGGTTTAGACCAACGACAGATATAGCTGGAAGTCTATGAAAGTTTGGATTCAAGTTTTCAAGTTCAAATCTATTTCAAGCTAAGTATCTTTAACTCCTAATGGTCTTTTTGAGTAGCTTTAATTTTTGGAGACTGTGTTCATTGAGTCTTATATCTGCCAACGTGAACAGGACCTCGGAGAAAATGAGAGTTGCTGTTAAGATGCGTTTTACTGCCTCAGTGGTGCAGAAAAGCCTTTGGCTGAAAAAAGCATCAAGGTCTTGTTGACATTTTCTGTCTATTAAATAAGTACCAACTCAAGTATCTGATGTAGATTCAAAACAAACAGAAACACACACACAGAAAAAAAAAAGAAGAAGAAGAAAAAAAAAACCCTTCTTGCATGGTTTAAAGATTCACCAAGCAGCACCAGAGGCTGAAACCAACATGTGAATATAAACCCCTCTTTGACTGCCCTGGCAACTGGGAAGTCCACAACCAATTTCTAAATCACATGGCAGATCTCCCAATTAGGGCCCAAAAGGCTGTTTCCTTGAAATCAGTGTCACGCTATAGTTCCTTTCATACATCGGAAGTGAGTAAATCGTTGAATAATGCAACCCCCTTCCTGTCTGCCAGAACTCTGCCAAACCAAGTGCATGGGGCTGGGTTCAAGCAAACTGTTACTTGTTAAAGCAACGTAAAGGATTTGTGTTTTGGAGGGGTTAAAATTGCTCAGATAAAGGGAAAACTTGCAGAAGATCCCCAGGTGCCTGCATGAATACTCCCCAGTCTCTCTGATGCGAGCTGGCAGGTCCCATAAAGCCAGTCAGCCTTGAACAGGGAAGGGAAGGGAAGGAGGCAGGGAGCAAGAGCTCCAGCTGCGACTCCAAAGCCCCAGAAAGAGCCTCTAACCCAATTCCCTTCAAGTGCACAAGCCTCGCGAACTGCAGCATCTGTTTGCCACTGTATTCACCGAGTTCACAGGGCAAACAAAAGATCCATATCAAGCATGCATCCTTCCAGGGGGGGAAATCCTCCCTTCCTTCACCCATATATTTTCCTTTATTTTCTTTCCGTTATATTTTTTTTTTCAGGGAAGGGTGTGTGGGGGGGGTGTTTGTCACTAATTATTTTTTTTGATAGTAATTAAGAGAGCTAACACCAGCTAGGCTAGAGTGAACGCAAACAAGACCCCTATAGGCAGCACAGTGCATTAATGTAAAATATGCCCAGACAACATAACTTGTCAGAGAGGATTATTTCTGCTTAGTGAATCTGCAGGGGCCCCTTTGCTCCACCACTCAGCGTCTGCCTAGAGAGAGAAAGAGAGAAAGAGTAGCCATTAGTGAGTAGCTACTGTGGCATTGATGTTTGAGCGCACTTCTGAACTGGCTTTTGTTGAGAATATCGGTGCAGAAAGCATGCGCTGTCCCAAATCCGCTGTTACTATGAGAAATGAGGAGCTGCTTTTAAGGTATGTTGTCTCCTTTGTTTTAACGCGTGCTTTCGAGTTGCCTGGGCCCGCTGCAACTATAACCGTGCTGGGTATTAAGTAGTTTCCCTATTTAAAGGAAAAGACAGGCATTGCTGCGTGCTAGGAGCGTTTCCATGAGTTAGAACCGCACATTTCATGTATGACGACAAATGTACGGAGAGGGCAAGGAAGAAAAAAAATAATATTTATATATCTTTTTTTTTTTTTTCCCCTAAATGAAAGCTGGTATTTCTTTTATCACCTCCTTTGCAATATTCCTGTCTGCTTCATTATTATGCACTGGGCATGGAATAAGCATGGAAAAAGCTCAGGGAGACTCCATATTAGAGCTAGTGCCCTAAATACCACTTTAATTTTTACTTAGCCTATGTAAATAGTTATTAATGCTCTACCTCGTCCTCTCCACTTGAAGATGTTTTAAAAATATGTAAATACTTCCGTATGTGGGATTATACATATATTCTTTATGCTCCAAGGTTTAGCGGGGGGCCAGCACCGAGTTCTCTTTTCAGAAGCACACACACACGCAGACACACACACACACACACACACACACACACACACACACACACACACACACAGGGAATTATGCTGGAATTGGCACCCCGCTTTGAAAAATGTAGTCTTTTGTTTATTTGCTAGCAGACATCATAGCACTGAATACATCTTTTGGTCTGACAATGGGACAGCTGAACAATGGTGCTGTCAAACTAGCTTAATGTATGTCTGGCGATGGGGTGTTTTTGTTGTGTTTTTTTCTTTCCTTTTCTCAGCCCCTTTTTCATTTCCCTTAATCTTTCTGTGTATGCAGTATAATATGAAGTCTATTGCCTAATTTGTGAAGGTTGTTTCATCTGAGAGCCGCTGCTAATAGTGCAGGGAGGGGGAGGTTTGCGTCTTACAATTATGTCCGTGGCATTAAGTTGGAGATTTATTGCTACCAACCTCTCCTTTAACTGTGAAGAGAAAACTTATTGATTCTGAAAGCTTACAATGCTGCTGTCAATCTGGCGAATGCATAGTTGCCAAATGTGCCCTTGCATGATTTTATGCCCGATCATATCAACTTTAACTGCTGTTTTGAAGATACTGCTTCTAATTTTGTTTAGGTAATGAAAATGCAATAAAAATGATAAATCAGATCTCAAAGTGGGAGCCTAGCTACTTTCCATTTTTATAATCCAGCTATTAGCATATGTTAGAATTTTTAAGGTCAGGCAGAATAATTTACCTGGATGATTCCTATTCCTATCCCAAAATCTAACAAATTATTCATATGACATTTCATGAATTATCTATCTATTTTGACAGCCATAGTTTAGGATCCGAACAGTTAAGTTTTTGTTTTGCATCTGGAAAAATGTTCACAGACATTATGCATTAGGAAAAGAAACTGTTACAAAGCTTTTCAAAAATTTGGAGTCGTTACTTGGACAGCAGCCTGGGTCTTAAATAAAATGAATTGTAATCAGTCTCATGGAGTTTCTGAAGCTGTTTAAAGCCTTTAAATAGTTTGCATGTTAAGTAAATACATCACTTGTAGCATAATTGTAGTCTTTTTTCCGGGAAAACAGGTAGATGGTTGTCAGTGGGGTTTATTTTTTGCTTGGGTCAATTAATCTTAAGGGCTTCGTGATTTTTTTTTAACCCGGATCCTAGTGCATGATTTATGCAGGTTCAAGACCCCTTAATTTAAAAACAAAACAAAACAAAACAAAACATTAAAGATTTATTGGTACGGTTCAGAACTTTCTAAGCATGTATTTTCAACAACAGTGTTTTATGGGGAGACTCTAAGTGCTTGTTGTGCTTCTTTGCATTTTTTCTATTGTTGTCTCATCTCCTTCCCTCGTGTGTTGAGATGGTGTAAATCAATAGGAAAGAGTTTACATGAATAATAAGGTAATATCGCATAAAATACGCTTGAAGCCTAGAGGTTATGGATTATCAGGTGGTGCTTGCGTGCTGTGTGCTGTGCATAAACATGAAGAGTGCACGGATGGTGT
Source organism: Numida meleagris (assembly GCF_002078875.1). Lineage (NCBI taxonomy): Eukaryota > Metazoa > Chordata > Aves > Galliformes > Numididae > Numida > Numida meleagris. The sequence continues at coordinate 5,745,562 of NC_034409.1, forward strand.
TTAAGACAACGGGACCATGCAATAATTCACTTTCTTGGGAGAACTTCTTTGGAGCCAAACATTAACTAGTTCACAACTGCTCTCCACTGCCAGCACCGGGTGCCTTGTGTTTTACCAAGTTATCCTCCCGCAGCTTGTGCTTTCTGGCAGCTGATGCCCTTTGTGCCGGGAAGCCCAGTGAGCAGCTCGCTCCGCTGACACGGAAATGCCCCTTTGGTGACTGCCCAGAGTAGGGTGAGTGCCACGTCTGTAGCAGACACCCAGAGACACCTGGGCAGGACACCCACCTTCCACTTACAAGGAATATTCAGTACTAAAACTCTTTCCCAAGCGCTCTTCTAACAGGTGAGTTCATACTAAACTTACAGTAGCTCCTATGTTTTCAGACTGAATGCTGCATAAGATCCATACAATGCAGATTTTTTTGTCTTAGATTGCCTATTTGTATTTTTCCAAAGGTGCTTTCTGACATTCCATTCACATCAAAGACTAATTTTTGAATTAGTCTCTGTGAATCCTGCTACAAAAAAAAAAAAAAAAATCAATGAATATTTACTGAAATACTGCTTTTTGAGCCATAACAATTATTATTAACATCAAAGAAAGTGAAACAAATCTGTAACATACGCTATTTCTTAGCATGCCTGAACAAAATTGTTGGCTTTTGAGAGACTGTATAGGTTTAGAGATCTCATGCATTAACATCACAGGTGTCCTCAACCTTACCTATGCTGAATCTCGCCCATTCACAAAGCAATGTGGTGCCTAGCAGTTGTCAAACTTGGCAACATCTGTTTCCGTAACAGTGCTAAGAGAGCTAATACAGACTCTGCATGAGTTGTTATTTGTTCTTGCAATGACCAGGAGTAATGCCAAAAAGAAATGCTGTCCTTGGTCGTACCTGGCAGAGCAAGGTGCTAACCTGAGACTTGGCTTTCCATTCTGCCATGGGAAATGGAAGTGAAATATATTTATTTATTAGCCTGGAACCTTTGTCTATATTTTTTCCAGATTCGCGAAGCACAGTCTGCAACTTCAACATGTTAATATTCCCTTTGTTAAATGAGAATAAAACTGAAGTGTTTCTGTTATCAAATTTAAGTATATAAGATTGCAAACTATACCTTTGGGGCTGAAAAACAAAGGAGAGCTTTCAATTAATATTCATATCTAGAAGTTTTACTGCAAGTGTAGATTGTGCTTGAATACTTAAGAAGTCATTCAGAAGTGAATCAATACTAATTATTGTAATCAGGAGGGTTAATTAGCTGAAGATGCTGCTGATGGAAAGTTCACTGCTTACCGCCCTGAAAACACCTGAGTTGATGAAATCTGAAAGCAAGATGTCGAGGAGGACTTTGTATAGAAAGAAAGGCTTGGCTTTCCTTTGACAGTTGTTCCAGAGGGGAAGCGTGCCTTTTACTTTGTCTTTTGCATGATATTTATTTGGGGAGTATTAGAAGATGCAACTAAATCTGTCTTGATGAATTTTGTGGTAGTTTCTCATTAAATGCAAGTACCATTTTGGATAACCTGTACTGTCTCCGCAGCGTTCATTTGTAGATTACCATAAATTAATATGGATAATCTTATGCATTTGAAATCTTGTTCCAGCACTGTTACAGAAAGCAGTTATTTTTCTTTTATTTCACCATTTAAGTGCAGGCATGGGGTCCTTCCATGTTCTGTGTACATAAATTGTACGTGCTCTCTGTCTAACATGCAGGTATACGTCGGTGCGTGAGTACGCACATGCACCTGTGCACATAAATTTAAACATTTGTTTATTGTGGCTGTTTTATTTCTATAATCCTCTTCCCCGAGAACTCCCAGTTAGTTTTCATCTGCAAAAAATTATTCAACTACACATAATTCAGAGACGAGCTATTGAGCAAGTAGTTCATGAAATTTAAGTCAGATTATAAGGGATAGGAAGTTGAAAACAAACAACAGAAGAAAACCATTATCTTTTCCCTTAATTAGAGCAGTTGTGTTTCTTAAAGTGAGCGTTACTGAATTCAGGAACATCTAGCTGTATCAAACCTTACCTCACAGGTGAATTGTGGCAAGATTTTTCTCTAATGATGGCTAGTTTTTTTTGTATTGTATTTTTTCCCTCTAGTTATATCTACTAGGGTTATAACCAAGATGAATGCCTGGGCATTTATTTGAGCACACTGTAAAAAAATAAAATGCAATCTCTCTCTTTCACACATACGCTCATGTAAATTCCCTGATGTAAAGTGATGTTTTTAAAAGAAAGAAATTCTGTTTCAAAACATATTCTTCACTCTCTAATACATTAGAGATTATCACGTGCAGGTGCTATTTGTCTTTGCAACTGCTTCCCTATGACTGTTTTACTGCTTCCAACACGTTTACTTGTATGTCAGCCATATAAAAGGTAACTGAAAATGGCAGCTGTTGAGAAAGCATGTCGCCATGCCTGGAATGACATGCATTATCAGGGCAGCAGGAGTTGCTGGCTCCACAGCCCATTCCGACTTGACCTGCCGAATGATTGGCTGCCTGGGATAGTGATGAATAGCTGGAGTTTATGAAACAGGACTGCTGGCATCCTCACAGAGGAAACAAAAACTGGATTTTTCCTCTAACACTCATGTCATGGCAAAAATACAGCTTTTTTGTTGTTGTTTTCCTTTTGTGTTATTTCACCCTGCAGCGGAAGCAAATGCAGCAATTAAACTCACTTTAATACTGGTCTTGGCAAGTTAATGCTGCACTGAAGATTAACTCTCTTTCTAGGATGGATGAAGGCAGTGAATGTCTAAGTAGGAATTTTCCCAAATTTAGGGTGAATCTTGATCTGGACCCTAATTTTTTCATCTCTCATTCCGATCTTGAGACTTAGATACCCTAAGTAGCAATGAGCTCAAGCAGGATGCAAAATGGATTTTAGCTATTCTCACAACTTTATTCTCTCTGCTCTCCTAAGGAGCAGTGACCATTTCATGGGCTAATATCAGACAGATACATATTCAGGGTTTCTCAACTAATGGCCAAATTGACATTGCTGGAAAGCATCGGCTCTCAAATTTGCACTCAGTTTCTAGGTGGTTCATGAAATTATATTCTGCATTAAATCCACATTACCGGATTAGGCTCTTAAGAGTTGGTGCTTGTAGGAAAGTATCGTGGTCTGTAAACCTGCACCGGTGCACTAAGAATGACATAGTGTGTTTCACAAGCTGCCCTGTAAAATGCAACCAAGTAAAAATGATCCTTGTATTTAAATTAAAACACCCCAAATTGTGTTTGGGAGTGGGGAACAGACGGGATTACTTGCTTGTCTGTCCATGCAGCAAACTTGGTGGCTGGTCTGCTAGCCTATGTCCCTCATTCTGGTAGAATAAACTAATTTTAGGTCAATTATCTGATTCAAAAGGAATAGGATTACCAAAAAAACTGCTTAGGAAGTTTTAAATATGGCATTTATATAAAGATAATGCTTTCTGCCATTACATTAGAGAGGGTTTTTCTCGAGTCTTACGCTTTGCTGCCTAAGCTTTTCTCCACCAGTTCTGAAAAGCAATTTGCATGCTTGCATTCACTATTAGACTTTTTCACCTTCCTCCAAATAATTCAGCAGTGGCTGCTGCCAGACACTGGATGCCGGAGGGGCTGAATCTCTTCTGTTATTTAAGGCATGGCCTTCTTGATGTCCCTGCAATGTTTCTGAAACAGAGGAGGGCAAACTTTTACCATACAGGGAGTGGCGGCATCAAGAACTGTTGCATGTGCCTTTGGGTGCGCAAGGGGGAAACACTGTCCTTGCTACCGAGTTCCCATGGCAGCAAATCAGCAGGTCATCTTCGAGAGCAGCCTTTGAGGATGCCAGACAACAGTCTGTCATGGGGAGAAAAACGGAGCAGAGGGCTGGAGGGGAAAAAATTATAGAAAATCAGAGAGGGAACGTGGGAATTTGCTATCCCTTTTAGACAAATAGAGGAGAGAAGAGAAAAGCAAGGGCATCCTGACGTAGATCATCTGGAAATTGAACCTTACAAGTGTAGATGGCTGTGGATGATGCGATGACTGTGCTATGGAGTGAATTTAAGATTCAAATCCTGCACCTGCTCTCCCTGGAAGCTGCAGGTCAGCATCTGAAGGATTGAGGCCCTCTAGAAAGGAAACGGTGAATTATCAGAAAACTTAAATTCTCAGAGACTCTGTTTTCAACTGTAACAATCTCTTGGTTTCATTTTCCTTTTCTTCTGCCTATAAAATTTATCTATTTTCAGCTAAAATGCGAGGAAGAAGCTCACTCTAAAGCTTGAAAATTTGCCTGCATCATTTCAGCCCACATTTAATTTTAATGAGAGAGTTATATAACCCCCTTTAAAAATAACAAAACACTAACAGAACTGCATTGGCAACATCAGGTGTTCTGCAGAACTGCTCAGATGAATCATATGGAGATCTGCCTGTGCATGGCTGATGAACATACATTTAACTTAGTTAACCCCTACGCCTGAACATAGCAATCCAAAGTGACCAGAATTTTTTTCTGATGAGTCGTTTTCAGAAAAGGATACCAAAATAGTCAACAGCCTTAAGAGCCTCATGGCTAATCATTTTTGTATTATTTAATAGATATGGAAGTTCCAGATGAATTACTGTGACTGTACAAAAGTGAAATATTTTATGTTGAAAACCGAGCTGGTTTTTAATGTCTTGCTACAGAACGGGAAGCCAATGTTCCTATTTGTTGTACTGAGCCTGAAATCTCTGAAATTGTTAAGAACATCCCATTTAACAGGCAGCTCTGGGAGAAGTAAACATTTGACTTTATAAATGTTCCTTTGGGAGAGAGAACTCAGGGAAAAAAAAAAACTGAATCGGTGATTTTGAACCTGTTAAACATCTTGGTCTGGATTCAGTCTTTGACTTCAGAATGTCCCCAAGCCACTGGATGCTGGAAGATGAAATGTATGACAGTACACTTGCCTACTCATTCTCTGTCTCTGCATCCATTACAAGCTATTATCAGTGACAGGGCATGGACTAGGTGGACCTTCTGATCCGACCTACGTGGCAATTCTCACAATGTAGGTTTAAGGAAAAATAAAAATACAAACAGGCATGGTACAGTTTTCTCCATGTCTGAATGCTTTATAGTTGCTGTAGGAGCCTTTTTCTTTCCTTCATGTCTGATTTAATGGATTCTGTCTGCAGGAAATAACGATGTCAAACAAAGCTAGTTACTTTACATATTATCAGAGTGATTGTTTGTTATTTCTGAGGGCCAAGATGTATGCTAGGCACTTCACGAACAAATGAAAAAAGACCTTAAAGATGTTGCAAATTGACTGTAAGGCGAGGGCCAATTGTTGGCGGTGAAAAGGAAAGAAAAACACGTGGCAGCAGTGAATGGGAAGGAAGATAGAGGTTAATGTTATGAAGATCCTGCAGTTACTCAAAGGTGCATTGTAGGTTAATTTAGAACCTGTAATAAACCCCACAAATTTGTTTCCATTTGTTTTTTAAAAAGAAGTCAACTTCTGGCTTCCTGTCTCTTTTGATTTCCCTTATCCATCCTCTTGCCTTGCTACTGCCATATCATAATTTCACAACTGCCTTTGCCCATTGCTTTGGGAATTGCTTCCCCTAGCACTAACTCCAGATCCAGCCCGTATCTGTACCCAGCCCATTCCACCTGCTCCCCCTGTCTCTCCCACAATAACCAGCACCCAAGCTGGACAAAAACCTTCACAAATCTCAAAGTGATGGTAAAATGAGGGAGTTTTTATTGTCTCCTAGTAGTTGTCACAGTGGACTTGGGCTATGATAAGAGATTTTTGGTTATGGTGGGCTTTTCCCCTGCTCAGTCAAGGCATTATCTGTGAGAGTGCAGCTCTGTACATATGAGCACCAGATGTGTGATCCCTCCCATCTTGTCATACAAGCTTATGCTTCTTCACCTGAAGATACTATGAAAGTCAAATCCAACCATATGAAGTCTCCACTATAGATTGTTCTTCCAGAGTTGTCTGGAAAGGTGCTTTTTTTTTTTTTTTTTTTTTTGCTAAAGTGCCCGTTGTCTAGAAGGAAATTAGATTAGCCCAGAGCATGCAGAACACTTTTTTCTTTACTGGTTGGGTTGTGGTTGGCACTGGAATCAGTGAGTGATAATATAGTTCATAAGATATAAAATAAAAAAAAAAAAAAGGAGGTAAAAGGGGAAAGGGAAGAAGAAAAAGAAAAAAAAAGAAAAAGAAGTCAATGCCAGTTTCCAAGTTTGCGAGAGGACTGGGTTGGTCTTGTGTACCTACACACAAGGCAACACCTACAGATCAAAAGCAATGCTCTTCAATAGGGTTGTAAACAAATAAGAGGAAGGTGAGGCTGGGTCCTACAGATATTTAGGTTGCCATGGAGAGCCCAGCTGGAACACATGGGACTGGCCAGATGCTCAGCACCAGCCCTAAGCAGGATTTGACTCCATTAGTCATAAGTGATCATCCCAAGTATTTGAATGCTGTTAGCAAAGCTGGGTGTTCCTCCAAAGCTTTGTAAAAGCCCTGAGTAGCCTAGAGTGTCTGCCTTGTGCCATAAAACCTTGCCTAATTGTTTCATGGAGTTATTACCCACAAAATGGAACAAAGGCCTCATACTCAGAGTGTGGTGAAATCACCCCTTCAGTGGTATAAAATAGAAAGGAAAAAAAAAATGTGTGGGAAGTTTTACTATAGCAACCAAGTTTACATAATATCAGTATGCTTCAAGTGAAAGCTCTAGAAATGCTTAATTTGAGGTACCTTTTTACAGGGCTCATTTTAAATGACGTTTATTTCTGAAAATTACTGATTAGCTGCAGTAGCCCATAGAGCTAGTTGCCTGTGAGGAGAAACCTCACAAGCAACTAAGATTTCAGTACTTAAAATTCATTGATCAGTTCTAGCCAATAATTTAATTTTCTTTTAAAAGGCATTTGGTTATATGCAAGCTGTTTTGTATCTCAAAACATGATGAAGGGAAAGGTGTTATGTGTTTGGATTTGCTTCAGGAGAAAAATGTAAAGCAAATAAAAATTCATTACTGAGAGGTTAACACTTTACAAAGCAAAACTTTATTCCAGTGTCAGACCTAACTGCCAAAGATGGACTTGTTACAAATACTCAAAATACTTGCAAAGGGTAAAATTGTATAGAATTGGGTCCATTACTTTGGCCACTCAAAGAATTTTACTGTTTTTCGCCTTAATTGCTTACTGCTTTCACACTATTGTGCAGTTCTGCACAGATTCTTTGTTCAGTTTTTGCTTGTGCGCTTTGCTTTTCTTTCCACTGCCTTTCTTGAACCTCCAGAAGTGAAGCCCATAGCCTTTCTGGCTCACTGATAGGCAGGCAGGCTCATATCCTACCATAAAAACAAGAGGCTCTATTTTCTTCTGTTAGCCATGCTACTCCTTCCCAGCTCATGGTTTACCCAGGAGGTTAGTTCTTTGTGATAGATATCAAACACCTGATTTGCATTCACTAGTACTATCTGGACCAGATTTCTTTTTCCACTTGCATTAGTGCAAGATCCTGAGTGATTCCACCAGAGTCATTTGAGCCTGCACTGAATTTACACCACCACTGCTGAGCTCTGCTTCTGCCTCCTCTCCTAGAAACTTGCTTTGATGCCAGAGATAAGCTGAATCCAGAGCATGTTCATTGGCTTAGGGGGGAATAAAGCAGAGGATTTGAACTCTCTTTGTGCTGCCTTGCAGGCTTGCTGGAGAGTGAAGTCACTCGGAAACTTTTCCTTGAAGTGATTCCAAAGGTAGCATTTCCTTGGTGCAACACTGGGGGGCAAGTTGATTAAAAGAATGGCAATTAAGGAACGAGTGAGGAGCAGGGTCTGGAGAGGCGAGCATTACACTGGATTTGGCTATGGTACATGGAAGGGAAGGGATGAGAATAGTGGTGGTGATGTCAAAGTGAGCTCATACACTTCTGAGTGATCCAACATGTCCTTTGTCTCCAACATGTCTCTTTGTCTCTTTTCTCCAGCCCTACCTCTGTTGCGTGGGCTTCTTTTTGCTCTGAAGAGGTGTTCATTTTCAAAGGCTGAATTGTTTGGAGAATTGCATCTAACGTTATCAGTTTGAAAAGCCATTTAAATGGTGACTAATCTGCAAATTGGAGGTAGAAATGCTCTATCTGCCTCGTTAGACTCATGGAGAAACTGAGGCACTGAGAGTGCAACCGTGGGATGCATGGAGTCTGGGCTTCTGAAATGATGGGAAGTTGGGGAGGAGGCATTTGTAGCTGGAATAGGGTTAAATCCCCCAAACTGCTGATTCTAAATTCCAGGTTCCTTTCTTAAAACGGCCATATGCTCCACCCACTGAAAATGCTTAATACCAGTGGACAGTGGTTGCACAGCAATAATGAAGCTCCTCTAAGCTCCTGTTTACCTCTATTGTCTGATATATACTGTGAAAATTAATGCAGCTTCATTTGCTATTACCCCTCTCCATTTCCCTCTGTACTGTAGTAACAGACCAAAGCTTCCATTTTTTTTTACCTCAGCAGTGTTCCTTCATTTTTAATAAAAGTTGCTATTTTGCGCGCTTGTGCCTGTCAGGAATGTGGCAATACCATTACAGACAGCAGAACCAATGTGCATATATTTGTTGTTGTTGTTGTTTTTTTTTTTTTACTGCTTACTCTCTGTGTTTGAGACTTAATTCATACATAGGCACTACATAATTTATGTTTGAGAACCATATGATCTCAATGCATTTTCTCCCTATGAGCTTTCCTTGAGTCCTATCTCAGTATCTTTTATAGGCTAGGTTTCTTTTTGCATTTGACCCTGTTCCTGCCTCTAACTTTTAAATGGCAAAAGCAAATGTGCTTTGAAAAGTGTGTTACACTGTAGTTGTTAAATAAAGCAATAACCTATGCACTTGTAATGCTTTCTCTATGACCTACTTACATACTACTTCACCCTCCTTATAGTATGATTAAAAGCTGCTTTGAATCCACTATTCCCTCAAGGGATTTGAGGCTAGAATTTAACAAACTGCTGAGAAGGCTTAAGTCAGTAAGAGGGCTTCCCTACAGCTTCTTCCAGCTAATTCACATGTAATTAAAAGGAAAATAAATATTTCAAAAGAACATACGTTCTAATGAAGCATTTTTAAGCACTTACACCTTGTGAAGCGGGGCAAATTTATAAAGATCTCGCTATCTCATAGTCAAATTTTTAACAAAATTATTTGCGATGCTTCCCCCCTCCCCGTCCTTTCCATCCTGTGACTTAGCAGCCAGCAGCAGTGAGACTGCGGTCCTTGAAAGTGGCTAAGGAGAGTGACGTCTCTCAGATGTAGCACCAACAAAGCGATGGTGAGGTACGGATCCAGCCACACGGGGTGAAGGGAGGGTGGAGACTTCTTGCAGGAATATCTTCATCCTCACAGAGCTGTCTGCATTTCTCCCGAGCTAAAACCTGCCCCTTCTGCAGTGGCAAGATTTTGAAATTGAAAGTTAATCCAACTCTGCTCTGGGCTGGATTAGCCACCATGGAGGCCTCAGATCAAAACCCAGGTGGCTGCATCCAGCTGGAGAGAGCTGTGCTGGTTTCTCCTTTTATTTCCACTTTGCACTTATTTTTTTATCCTCTCTCTAGGCCCACGCTCTGACGGATGGCTGGCGGAGAGGAATTGCGATCAATGGAGTAAAGGAGAGGCATAGCTTTGCTTTGTGTTTCTCTACAGAGATGTTTAGGTGCCACAGTGCTGAGGACAGTATGTGAACATATAGAACAGAGCAGATTAATAACACCATAGATATCTGTGCAGGACTGCAGCTGTCCTTCGGGGATTACGCTGAGGGCCAAGCGAACCTTTTCTTTCTTTAGACTTGCAAAGTAGGCAAAAATTTTAGCAGCCTGAGGGGTTTTTCTTCCTTTTAACTGTTTAAAATGGAAAAGTACCTTGAAGAGTGCAATAAACCGGACTCTGAAAACTCGCCTAGTCTGTATTTTTATCATCAAATCGATGGTGGTCAAAATTTAACTAAAACTTGGTGCAATTTATAGCATATTTATGCACTGGCCTGCCTTAATTTTATTTTGAAATACTACTTGAAAAGTTTAAGTGTAGTAGTGCTTAATCAGTGTTTGTGGCTTTTTTCGAGTGTTGATTATCTGGAACAAATGGAATTATGAAATGTGGAGAGAGATTCAGAATGAGAAGCAAATACAATGCAGATAAACATTTTGTCTGTCTAGACTGCTCAGATCTTCCAGTAATCTTTGCAAACATGTTAATATTCTTTCGCCTGGAGCTGCTATGTACTGAAGCAAGGAGGTTTTGGAGAGGCAGAGGAAAATTTATACAGATTTTCAGGGGGCGGAAGCGTGGGAGGGGGCACTTCGCCTGTTTGTATGTGTGGAATTTGGTGTATATCTTAGTGTTGTCACTTCTGCGCCTTCGCTGCGGACAGCCCCGAGTGCAGCACGGTTGGGAAGGGGCTTCTGGCAGGGTATAGATGTGAGGGTTTGCTACCTATTGAAATCCTGTTTTTTCGATCAGGTGGGGTCCTTGCCACAGTGTCACCTCACGGAGCAGTGCCCCCAGTTTGGGCACCAAGGTCTGAACTGTTTGGGTGGGCAGAGCCCACTGATTACATCCCCGCACCCTGTGTGGCGAGGCGGCTGCGACTTCCAACCCTACATGTCCCCCCGTGA
>NC_034409.1:5756280-5917013 GCF_002078875.1 Numida meleagris
GGCGGCAAACAGCGCGGGATTTTTTAGGGATTCAGGATGAGGGCTTCCCCTCAGTGCCATGTGCAGCTGCACCAGGGCAAGGCTTGGCGTGACCTCTCTGCCTGAGGAAGGGGCAGTTGGCGGAGGCCCCGCTCGCAGCCGCCACCCGCCTCAAACTTCGCGCGGGTGCTCGGCGCGGCCCGCGCCCACCGCGGGTACCCCAGGCGCGGCGGCGGGACTCCCGCTAGGCCTCTCCCCGGGCCAGCGGGGCCCGCCGGGGGCTCAGGGGTTAACGGAGAGCTGCAGCGGGGAGGTGGCTCCGCCTCCCCGCTCAGCACCTGGCGCTCCACCGACAGTTGCCTCAGCAGTCGATTTCGGAGGGGATTGGCGGAAAAACCAAGAGGGGGAGAGAAATGTGACAACTGCCGGGGCTGGCGGCTGCTGCGGGGAGGCCTCCGCACCTGTGCCTGCCTCTCCGCCGCCCGGCGCAGTTGTGGGATCCGGCGAGCCCCGCCACATCCTCCCTGCAGACCGCCGCCGCGCCCGGAGCCCAGCATGACTTCTTCGTTCAAGCTGGATTTCCTTCCGGAGATGATGGTCGACGGCCGCTTGCTGGTCTCTGACAGAATGTAAGTCGCACCCGGCTTCTTCCCTCCTCCCCGCCAGCCCAGCCGAGTGCCTCGCAATGGCTTTGTGCTCCCCAAAGGGCCGGGACTGGGGCGGCCGAGGGAGTGCTGCGCGCTGTTGGTGCGAAGGGGGGAACGCGAGCATCGCTGCGCCCGGGCTGCGTGCTGCGGAGTCAAAGCCCGCTCCTCGAAGCTCGGTCCCGCTTCCCACGTTCAGATGGAGCGGCAGCATCAGCTGCGAGCGCACGGGACTGAGAGCAGGCAGAAAGCAGGGCTCTTTTCCTCTTCTCTCCCTTTTTTATTTCCTAAGTTCTGACAGCTGTCTGGTGCGGGGAGTGTTAATTAGCACGAGGCTGTGCTTTACATGCAGTTGGAGTGGTGATAAGGTTTATCGGGAGGTGCCGAATGCTGGAATTTCAGGCAGGGAAGCGTTTCCCAGTCACCTGCCCCTGCTCCATTAATCTCGATCTGAAAGTTTCTGTGATCATCCTCTTGGGCTTTGCCAGCTGACAGGAATTTTCAGGTAACCTCAGCCTCGTATGGAAAAAAAAATAAAAGCTAGAAAAGGGGGAATGCCGAAAGATACGAACGCTGAGCGCTGTGCTGTGTATTTACCGTTTCTAGAATGCCGTTTATTTTGTTGCTTTTTCTTCTTTCATCAGGATGACAAATGTGGTTTGAGTTGCATGAGAATGAAGCGAGAGGCTTTGGCATTGACTCTGCACTGGAGCTATTCCGGTTGAAGCAGCGCTTAAGTTACAAATGTAAATAAACCCGGGCGTGCTGCAGAGATTGTCACCTGCGATTTGCACAAATCAGGTTGTGTACTGTGCCCCCATCTAAGACAGTTCTGACTTCTGTTACCTCTTTTACTGGCAACAAACTTTCTGTTCAGGTGGAATGCTTCCCTCAGTATCTAAGCGGAGACATTCAGCAGTGGGCAGTTGTTTGGGCAGCTGGGATTTAATAGGTGTGATGGAGAGGGGAAAGGGGCAGGGGGAGAACCATATGAATGACTTACAGTTTTTTACAGTCCTTGAAGGACAGCAGAGTGTCTGTGTAAATGCTGCCTGTTGTCTCTGGTTAGTGATCTTAATTCAAATGAGTTATTTGCTGTCTCTTCCCCCTCCTCCTTTAAGGTCTGTGTTTTTATTGGCACCGGTCAGATAGATTGAGTTGGAAGTGGTGCTGTATTTCTCTACTTTTGCATAAAAATAGCATAGGTTTGACTGCTAGGGCGCAAAGTTGCACTGAACATTCAGTTTGCTTGCCTTGTAGCTCTCCGTAGGGACTTGCCACAGCCATGCTTCCTCTTGTCTTCACCTTCTCTGCTTTGATTAGACTTTCTACCTGCTGTCCTTGCAGGCAGTGGGAAAAGCTGCCTCTAACAAACATCTACAAGCTCAGAGGCATTATTAGCTACATCTGATGATGCCATGTTATTACTTGGGCTTATATAACTTTATCTCCAACTTGCCCCTCAAGGGAGGAGTACCATGTCAGGCTCTTGCTTTTGCACACTGTCTGATTCTCTTATCTGGAAGATATCCACAATGTATTTTAACACACCTTGAAACACAGTCTGTGTTCATCAGGCACAAATCTTCATGTGTGTCCAAAGAAACAAAAATGACTCTAGATATAAGTCAGCTTGTAAGGAGATCTCTAAATACTGGGGTGGGACAATGAAAATGAGGTGGAATTGCTCCCACACACATATCCTTGTAGGATTTGATGCTGGTTCCTCTTATTTATTGGGGACAGCACTTCGTAATTTCTTGAAGGAAAAAAACTTTACCTCCTGCATCTTCAGTGGTTGTATTGTGATGTTCTGGAAATGCTGCTTCCTTGTATTAGCCAAGCTTTGCTTTGCTGCCAATTGAAGTAATTGCGAAGACTGTATGATTTCAAGGGATCGTGTGTCATGCATACAAATTAATATTGAGAGTAAATTGCTGTTAACTGAGGGAGCGTCCATCCCGAAAATATCTTGAAACTAAATGCTCTCAGTGGAAGCTTTCCAAAGCCACCTTTCTAAAACTGCATAATTTGCTGTTTAAAATGTTATTTCGTCCCTCTAGCAACACGCATTTACATGCCAGTCCCCAGCTCTCTGGACTAATCAGTGCTGAAGAGAATGCAGTTTGATTACGCATAAAGGGTCAGGGGCATGTTCACACCTTGCCCTTTGGCTGGCCCACCCCAGACGTGCAGTGAGACACCAGCAGCATGCTGTGCTGTGACAGTACAGCGCAGAGCATACTTGAAGTTATGATGCAGCACAAAACTTTTAACCTCGCCATCTGGTCTAGCCATTGAGTATAGCTTCGTTCGGTTTTTAGCAGAAAGGAATTTCCTATTTTAGAGTAAGGCAATTAGCAAGATGCATGTGAAAATCTCTTCTGTTGTGCAGTGAAAATTTGCAGAACCGGATTTTTTTTTCCTCTCTCGTTAATGCCGGTGGAGAATCAGAAATTGGTACCATGCAGTATCACTTACGCTTCGCATTGCTTATACGTTCAAAAGTTCTTTGTAGAAGGAGTTATTTTCAGTATTATCTGTTCTTTCAACATGCAGTCGGGAAGGAGAGTTTTCATTTTTCATATCTATTTTGAAAATCCAGTGGTAGTGAAAATACTCTTACCTCTCTTAAATTGTTAATGCCTCTCAAATATTGCTGCCTTCCTTGCCTTGCTGCTGCTACTATCTAGACGAATGTAAGTGAAACAGCATCAGATACTTTGAGCACGATTATTTAGTGTAATTAAACTATATGCATAGCATTGCTGTGCCTGATTAGTAACTGATTGGCAGTTTTACTGAAAAAAAAATAATGGAAAATAGCATTGGAAAATAGACACTCCAGGATACGAAGCATGAACTTCTTGTTCTTGAGGGTAGATGGCAAGTTGCATGCTTCATCCATCACAAATTCCTGCAGAGTTCGTTTAATGCTATAATTGAAAGATCAGAAACGGATGTTATTCGTAGCTTGTACATATTATTTCTGAGGAAGAACCAAATGTGGAGAGAAGATACAAATGGAAGTGAATGTGTGTGTATTTGGGCAAGTTTGGAGAGGGTTAATAATTCCTAAATACAGTTACAAAACATGAGTTCACTGTAATTTGCTTAGTAACTTCACTGAGTTACCTGCAGATGCCAACGAGACGGTTGTAAAGTGGTTGCTTTGAGTATTAATTGTTCATCTTAATAAACCCTTACGCTGATTTGTGCAATACCATGAAAGATTTTTGGTTGCATGATATGCGTTCCACTGCCTGGGATTTCCTTTAATGTAAATGAGAAATAAAAAACTCAAATTTTACTTCAATAGTTCGTATCTGGGTATTGTGTCAATAACATGTGATACTCTTGCCAGACGCCTTGCAGCAGTTCACATGCAGCTGCTTGGGTTCCGTGGCAATTATGCATGAAAGGTATTCACTGCTGAATTCCTGTCTCTTTTTTTTCCAAGAGAAGACAAAATCAGATAAGTGCAATATGCTGATTTAAAAGGCAGTGAAGATCAATCTTCAATACTCTTTGCATGCATTGTTTAATAAAGAAAGGATGTTGTCATTCATTCTTGCACTTAACAAACAAACAAAACCTTTCCCCATTAAACGTGCAAAACGGACTTTTCCAGCATGAACTGGACGTCATCATATTTTTTTTCTTTAAACTTCACCTCAGGGAAAGCTCAACGTACTGTCAAACCTAATTTATCAGCTACCTGTTTCTTTTGTACGTAGAATGTCAAACCATGTGTTGCTTACTGAAAATGGATATCCTGCTATCAGCTGTTTTGAATCCATAACCTCACCTTTGTACTGGCATTTTGCTTTAACTTTGGTTTAGCAGTAGTGTTATTTGAAGTATTGTGGCTTGTTACTTAACCGTAACTTAATGGACCACGACTCCCTGGGTCACTGTTGAGAGACAGTGAAGTGAAAGGAGAGGAAAATTCTCAATTGTTGACAAAGAGCTTCAGAAGGGAGAATAGATCTTTAGGTATCAACAGAACCATTATGGTTTCAGGGTTCCTTCTCCCCATCCTCTTTCCTAGTAGCTGCCTAGAGTCGCATTCAGTATTTAACCTACCATAACTCTTAGCACATTAATATTTAAATATATCTTCCACTTCCTATGATGTGATCTCACAAGTTTTTAAGCCTCCCCCACATGTATTCATCATCCAAATTAATCATCGCTTATGATTGCTTTAAAAACTTTGACAAGTCTAAATATTTCATTGGCATTTTAGGATGTTTGATATTTTATAAGCATATGGACTATTCAAATTTCATAATTAATTCATAGGTTAGTATAAAAATACTTCACCCAACTGGTATACGAGAAAGGTGTACAAAATGCAGTAGTTTTTAAAAACTCCTGGAATAAAAGGAATACATTTTGGCAAGACATAACCCTCTAGAGAGGATCTTAATCATAAAAAAATGTTTTCCTTCTAAAGCAGAGACGTGAATTGTATTTTTACTGTCTTCATTTCTACAGTTTCCTATAGTGGATTATTTCTTGTGTGTACATGTAATTGCATCTTCTGACACTGCTTCCTTTGATTAAAGCAAACTGGTGGCTGGGTAAGGCTAACCGGAGGCTCAAGTCACAATGTACAGAATGCATACATAAAGCAAGGATGAGCTTTACTTAGCGAAGATGTGGGAAAGCAGGAAAAAAGCCTTCATAGGTGCACTAAATGCAGGAACTGGAATGCCTACTTGGAAAATAAAAACTAACTAGGGCAATAAATGTAATGTTCTCAAATAATTGTGAAATAATTACTCCCCTTTAGAATCATCATAATTTAATTGCTTTTCCCCCGCATTCCCGCATTCTGCATTCCTATGTAAAGGAATAGAAGCATTCGTGTTCCCTCCAGGATTTCATTTTTCATTTGCAGTAAGCTGCTGGCTTTCTCATAAAGGTTTTCCGAAATATGTTGCCTTAAACGGTGTTGTGTTCTTCCATATGGTGTTAAATATTATAGGTGAATGGCAGATGTTGAAGTGATAAATTCTCTTCTCTCATCCAGATAAAGCACCTTGAGATTTAGTTGTGCAGTTTATCCATGCTCTGTATCACAGATTTATAATCAATTCCTCATTTTCATTGAGACTGTATTACATAAATAGGACACTTCGGCAGTGTATTCTCTTTGCTCACAGCTTGATCCTTGAAAAATCAGCTGACAATAGTTTAAAATTATAATATTAATAAAGAGAAGATCATCTGGCCTTCAAAATGACATCTGAAAGCAGCTTCTGTTTTGCGTTAAATCTTAATTACTGTATTTAAATGAATGCCTAAATGAGCCAATTCACAAAGGAGTTGCCTACTGTACCAATACTGCCTGTTTTGGTGATTTTTTTTACTTTCCTTTGGATGTAGAGAAATTGGGGGAAAAAAAAAAAGGCTTATACTGAAGCTCTGTTCTCCTGCGTCCTGCAAGTCAGGTGAAGATGAAGTATCTTGAGTTGGGTCCCTGCTATGGGACAGTTTCTTTTGTTTGGATTCCCTTGCCCTTAAAATGATGACAGTGATACTTGAAGCCAAATTCTAGGCAGTGCTTCTAAAGAAACCTTAAGATCAGCAGGAAGGACTCTACGTTGGCCTCCTGACCGTTATTTTGTGAGCTCACCCATCCCTCCCTGTAAGGGGCAGCATATTGTCACACTGGAGGGACAGAGGTTTTGGCTTAGGACCAGGGAGGGACTTCTATGCCATGCCTGTACACGCAGCAGCCCTGCTGGATCCCTCACCCTGTGAGGAGGCAGCCGTGTCCAGCTGTTCTCCGCTCGTCCTTCCTTCTGCTGCCACCTGGGATGCTCCATCTGTTGTGAAGAGGTACGCAGGGAATTCGTGTCCTTTCTTCCCCTGTTGCACTGCAGAAGTTGAGCCTCTTCACTTTGCCAGAAGAAGAACAGCAGCCCAAGTGTTCTGTTTTCACGGTTTTCACATCCCAGTTCAGTTCTTGGATTGTTCTCTGGGTCTTACTCTGAGCTTTTAAAGTTTATGGCCTTAGTTATTTCCATAAATGCAGTCCTTGATCTTTAATGAAATTATATTAGTAATCTACTGATTTTTATTTCTATATCCTTTTTCAATGTAAGTTATTATGCTAAAGCAAATACAGCTCTGTCAGAAGGGCCTAACACGGACCTTCTCCCAGCAGTGGTAGCAGCTCACTGCAATACTAATCTGCAGCTTTTTCAGTTTCATGCCTCTCAAATACAGTGGCCTCTATACTGAGGGGTTGATGTGTGGGTAAGATCTACCCCTTTGGCCCAGGTGTGTGTAGCTCGTTACCCCCTAGGTGGAGGAGAGGCGGTTCCTGCTGAACCAACCTTGAGCCTTTCTGCCCCAAACCATGCTGTGCTTTTATTGCTCTCAGCTACTACACCAGTGTTGTTGGAAGCACTTCCAGACTGATTGCAAGCCACAGCTGACGAGCTATCTTTTGTTTCATAACCTTGAAAAAGAATGAAGAGCCTTCATTCCCTTAATCCAAAGGGGTGATGCTGTCTTCTTGTTTGATACGCACTCGCTCTCTCTGTTTCTTGCTTCTCCATGGCTCTGCACCACTGACTCACTCAGAGATGCAAAAAATAAAAATAAAAATCAGCAGCTCGCTTGTCCCGCCACTCATGCCATTGACTGCAGACCTCGCTGGCACTTGGTCCAGTGGCACGGGGTGGCCTGGTGTCACATAAGTGCACTTCATTTTTCTGAAACGGACCCAGGTAATTGAAAATTATTAACTTCTGGCAGAGGATAACTGTATTTGAAAATCTACAAAATCAAGAGGCCTGTTCTGTTCTTCTCTTTAATTTTATTTTTTTTTCTGGCTCATTCAGTTGCCTAGATCTGTCAGCTTTCCTCTGTAATTCATTGTTAACGAGAGAGACATCTGGCTATGCCCTTTATCAATAAACGCTTTTATTTTTTTAATATTTTACCACAGATGGATTGTAGAACAAGCATTGGGAGTCTGAAACGTTGTCAAACATGCTGCATGCCCAGTGGCTATATCTTAAAGAAAAACATGTTCGGTAACTGGTTTTCATACCAAACGCTGTAGAGAATCCAAGTAGATGTCTGCATACCTACTTGATTTCGCTGTACTTTTAAGTAAGCCTGATTGCCTCATGGTGTCTTTAAGAGGGAAAAGAAATCCTTCATTTTTTTTCTGTGGTGTATCTGTAAAAACACACAGAAAAGCTGATCACTTCATTAGCTGGAAGACGAACCTTCAAAAACTAAAATTTAAACTACATTTCTTCCAAGATCTCATTGCATGGAAAACCTTTCCCCCTCTTTCCTTCTTCTCTTACTTCTTTTTTTCTTTTTTCCCCCTCTTTCTTCTTACTTTAGCTGCCTTATCCAAACTACTTTTATCCCCCACTGCCCAAAAAAAAGTATTTAGAAAAAAAAATAAAAGAAAGGGGACGAAAATGTTCGGGGCATTACAGCGACTATTACTTTGAGATTTGTTGTGGAAATCCCCAGTCCTTTTGGATTTTTTTAGTCTTTAAAATTGGTCCCTAACAATGTCCTGATTGGAGGCCGTTGTGGAGGTTTTTACAACAAAAACCTAAGTGCCCAATTAAGGGATAGCTGTAGATTTAGATGATCTCTAGGGGGAAAAATACAAATATCATTCCCGTTGTCCTAAACTGACACAAGTAATGCAACTTCTTCCTTTAAGCAGTGCAATTTCCGGATTGCAATGTGAGCATTGGCTGTGGCTTCCACAGCAGGTTCAGAGTTGCCAGCTCCTTCTGGAAACGAGCATTGAGTGGGATGTGACCAGGGGATAAAGGAAGAAATAAAATTAGTGTTTAATTTTGCGGGATGTGGAAAAATACAGGACAAGTGAAGCAGGTCTTAGAATAGGAGAAGAATGTCTCTAGACACGTAAAGCAATATTATCTGATATTTAGTTACAGACTATAGCCTGCAGTCTGCGTTCAAGCCAAACTTCCAGTGGGTTTACAGGAGCTTGGCTTGAATGAGGAATGCATAATGCTCTGCTCTGCTTCCAGTGCCAGGCTGGCCAGCTCTGAACCAGGAATTGCAGTACTATAAATGTTTTTCGCATTCTTTTTTTCCCCATGCTTCATGTCAGAGCAAGCTTCAACTCAGAAATCAGAAACAACTAATTTAGGAGATACTCTCATACCTTGCTAGCCAAGCATGTTGCTGTTGTGATAGAAGGTAGTCAATTTTAATTCTTGGGAGGGATGCTCACCCATCTCAGGTCAGGGCGGAAGGGGATTCTTCTGTTCTTGATAAGCTTTTTTACCTTTGCCAGAGAGGAGGATTCCTATCGGTGCCTGAGGGGCTCTCATTTCTCACCGAGGTGCATCTCTCTCATTTGGCTGCAGAAGACAGAATACAACTTCTCCTTTTAAGTTGGTTTGCTGCTTGTGAAAAAAGACTAAATGCAGCAGCTTCGTAGCTGGGCTCTGATATTGTAGAGGAAGTTCCACAGTGTATTACTGACTTTTCAAACAACTGTCTTTGCCTGATTTCATTACTGCTTAAGTGTCGCTTAGTATCTCACATGCTGGACCACATTTATTTATCATTAAGACAAGGCAGCGTAGAATAAGTCCTCAGAGTTTCAATATCTTCTCCTTACCATACTCATGCCTGTGCAGTTCTGCAGTGTATTACTGCAATGGACTGAAGCTTATTATATACTGTAGAGTGTAATGTCTTTGGGGCAGATTCTCTGTATTTTTGAGCTCTTTTTCTGCAATGACTGTTACAACAGGGCCCTGTAGACCCTGGCTTTAAGGTTCATGCTTTTCACGGTAACTAAGAGAAGCAACTTTTCAACTTGCTATACAAACCCTTCATTTGGAGCAGACACACAGTAATTGATAGAGGTTTTTCAGCCAGAAATATTGTTTACCGTACCTAATTTGGCCCAAGCAGTCTCCAGCTGTGACGCATATCTGTGTTTTCAAAGTGTTACTCCAGGCTCTTTAAGGTCATTTCTTTTTCCCGTGTGTGTACAGTTTATCGGATTTGGGAAAAGGTCCTTCAGCATCACCGTTGCCTGTGTATCTTTGCTCAGGAACAGCAGGCTGCTTGTAGTGAGAGATCCACACAGGGATTCAGAAAGGAACAATTTTCAGCTCGCGAAGATGCCCGCATTGCTACCTGGAAGCTCTGCAGGGGCTAGACTCTTCTGGGCTGTTTCTGTGCCTTTTTGCTCCCTCTCTCCTCACCTCCACATCAGGGGACACTTAAACTTCTTTACTTTCCTGGCCTTCGGAGGATTTGAAGGTCTCTCAGCATCTCCGTGCTCTTGGTTTCTATGCAAGTGAGAAAGGAAATGGAGAGGACTGCAGCTGCCTTCCGTCAGTCAGGTCTTTGATTTTTCCTGTCGGATTTGAAGACGTAGATATGGAGTGAATTTGGAATTGAGAGATGCCAGGCCCCCGTCTAGAAAATGAGGGGAGGAAGGTATGCTTTTAAAGAGACTTTCATAAAAGATGCAAACTCAGGATTACTTAGGGGAGAAAAATCATTATTTAAAATTAATGTTATTTTTAGAAAGTGGAGCATCATTTGTGTTAACAGGAAAGGAGATTTTATTTTTAAGCCAAGCAAAGCCTCAAATCTCAGAAAATGCAAAACTGCTGCTGATAATTTTTGAATGCAAACCTGGAAGGCTTTGCTGAAACTTAGGAGGAAATAAATCAACTCCCTTCTCGTTCCTCAAAACTCTTTGGGCAAAAAAAATCTGTAAATATTTAACAGCAAATAATCACATTGCCAAGAACCAGCAAACAAAGCCCTTTTATCCAGTCCTATAATATGCTGTAAATAATGAAAACCCTCATAGATCTAGCTGAGATTTTTTTTTCTTTTTAATCAGTGAAGAAGCTTAGCATCTAGCACTTTAAAAATCCATCAACATAGCAAAGACTCTTTTCCAGTCTCTTACCACCTCACGTCATATTTTTGTCTGTCCTTGACACATGCAATTTGCCCTGCTGATACCTGTTTAAAATGCTGGGAGCCTTCAGCGTGCGCTGCTACATGTTGTGTGCCTGCATGGAGCCTTCCCCTTTTCTGCCTTGCAAGGTATGAACTACCCTGTTATCTGCTTTTAGCTACTGCTGAAAGGTTGCTGTGACCACTGGTTCACCCCGTTATCACCATCCATTAAATATTCAAACAAACACCTCCGTGCTTCCTACCCAGCTGCTGTGGTGGAAGAAGTTCCTATAAATATCTTTATTTTCCTTCTTATTTGATAAGAGATGTAGGAGGAACCTATTGAACTTAGAGATCCACTTATAAATTATGTGAGAACTGTTCAATGATTTTATATTCTTATTTTCCAGCCAGTGGCTCATGTCTTGAGATTCCCTGGAATTACGAGCATCCTTTGTAGTCATTGCTCCCTTACCCAGCATACTGGAATTATCAGCACTGTTTTTCCAGGTCTTCTGGGGATGTGGATATATGTGTTGCTGAAACAACATTTTTATTAGGCAAAAGACAGTATGTTTTCTTGCTTTTTTATAGTGGGTCTTTTGCTAGCAGGTTCTCTCAGCTCAGTTTTTTGAATAGCCTCGCATAGGAGTAGTCAATCAAATACTATTCTATTGTGTGTTGGGTTTTTTTTCCTCATAACCACAAGTTGCCCTACTTACCCAATGCAACTCATTGTATCTACATAATATGCCTTTCCAAGGGCATCTGTTAATTCCAGATGATAAGCTGAGTGTTTCAGCCAGAAATTCTCTCCATTGAAAAAAAGACCTGATTAAGCTTAGTCAGACTTTAACGAAATGTTAAGGAATCTGCTCAAATTATAGCTATGACAGATTTTCTGTGTTAGCAGTTGCTTCGGTGTTGGGGTGTTAGTGAAATCTCTGTCATTAGAGGGAGTGGTATTCCTTGATACAGTAGATAGATGAATTTGGAAGTTAGGTGATGCAACAGAAAGTCATTTAGGGGCTGTAGTAGACGTGGCCATTCCTTAAAGTGCTTGACTGTATACAGTGAAACTGGTGGTAAAACTTGGCTAGCATGAGCGGTTTGGAATCAGGTCAGAGATGGTGATTCCAGAAAGACTGGTTCTTATGGATAACTTAAGGACTAAAGCCAAGGCTTGCTGAAGTCGATGGGCAGGCTCCCTTTGATTTTTAAGGAGCTCTGTGTCTGTAACCCAAATGTATAAGTAAAGACAGAGAATTTATATGAATTGGACAGATTGTGTGACAAGTTTGATTTTTCTCCTTGCTTATGACACACAGCTTTATGCTTCTCTCTGGGGTTGCTGGAAGACGAGTATTTTGGTAGCTACATGTTAGGAGTCCTAATTAGTGGAAGTGCTGGCTTCTACTACTCAGAATCACAACCCTTCATGAGATGGAGACAAAGTTACGGCTGATAGCAATGGAATTTGGAGTTCTTCTCATTGGTCTTCAGGGCTTTAAGGCATTCATTCCCTCCACTTTTTTTTTTTTTTCTTTTTTAATAAAAAGTTAAAAAGTCATCTTGACCTAATATGTTGGTAAGTTTAATGGCATCTAAAGGCACGTGGTGGAACTGTGGGCTCCAGAGAGATGAGTCGCTGCTTCTTTCCTATGCTGGGTGAGGAATACTTTGCAGCACTGAGCCCGGTGTCTGTCTGTCCCAGCATCCCTAATTGCCAGGAAGATCCTGGGATACTGCGTGGGTGCTTTGTTTTGATGTGCAAATATGCACCTTCTCTCTGCGTGTAAAACCCCGTTTTCTTTAGAAAGCAGGTTAATTGAGCTCAATAAAAAAGCATCAAGAGCACTTTGCCTCAGGCTGATTCTGGTTTACTACAGAGGCAGAAGACCAGTTACTCTTAGTAACTTAAGTAACTAGTAACTTAGTCATTTTTCTTCTTCCTGAAATCCATTCCCAGAGCTGGTTGTGTTCCATTTGAAGGGTCTTCAATTTCCCTTCTAACCTGAACCTCTTAGTTTGTCTCAACATGACTTCCTCTCTTGCAACATTGCTGTCTTTACACGTGATTTTTTTCTCATTTGATCTTCATTTAGTTTTGCGACTGCAAAATGCATGTCCATTCAAATGAAGTGTACAGATAAGCCCCTTCATTTTTAGACAACTATTTTATTTTATTTTATTTTATTTATTTATTTATTTTTACAAATAGCAGATTTTCTAAGTAAGTCCAATTAATCTTTGTTCTGGTTTGTGTAGGCTCCCTGTACAACAAGTAGACTAATGGAAGAAGTAAAAGCAGCGCGTATGTATGGGCTGGTATTAAACAGAATCCTTTTCGTGCTGAATGTTAGCTCGTTGAAATGCCTCTACTCTTGGCAGAAGACAAGCTTCATAACCTAAGAGGATGTGATTTGAGTGGAGTTTTCATGCCCCATGTGCTCATTGTGTTCTTGCCACTGATGCAAACATTATCTATAATTACATTTTCAAGAGACAGAAAATTGCAGTCTTTGTGGAACAGAAATGCAGCTGAAGAATGGAATGTATATCCTCTCCACCCTCATTATAAGGCTTATAAAAATCAAACTATAAGGCCCGGTACTGTAGCTTTCAAATGCAGGAAGCCAGCACAGTTAGCCTGTGTTACAGCACTTTTTTTTTCATTGAAATTTCTGTCCTTTTCATGATCAAGCTAGTGTTGTTACTTCCAGTAGTGACTGGTTGAAGCTAGTCAAATTTGTACTTGAGTTTGATATAAATAATCAACTGACTATTTTATTTATAATATTATTTTCACAGATCTGAGATTTTATTTCTAATTGGTAGTAAGGTTTATTACGTAAGACGTAACATGGGTGTTGAAACTTCCTACCATGCCATGTTGTGGAATGGCCATATTTTTCAGGAGAAGAAAAATGATATGGAAAATGCTGTGTTTTCTTGCTTTTTTTTCTTGCACACAAAGGATTTTTAGTGTTGCAGCTTATTAGGACTAACTGAAGTACCTCTTCCCACATCAAAATGTTACCATTTTGTGTTTCAGTAACTGAAGAATGGGAATCATAACCCAGTGGGGAGGAGATAGATGGCCTTGATTTCCTAATTATACAAAGCAGGCACTGGAAGCTTTGTCAAAAACTTTCAGGGGGAGATGACCAATCCTGAATTGTTGCAATGTGCTTTTTGGAGTAGAAATTCATGGAATCAAAGTATATCAATTCCTGTCATTAGCTATAGTTCATTTTCCACCCACCCCATGTATGCTGGGTATTTGAAAGACCTCTGGAAGTGGAACTTGCCCCTATGGAGATGGCCACAGGCTGTGTTTGAATAGGAAATAACATATAGTTATTGGTCCTGTGATTCACTGCATTGAGGAGAGTGGGTAGATATGTTTAATGATCACATGAGTGCTAATAAATAAGTACAGGATGGTCCTGAATGCCTGTGCACCCATGACCGATTAATGAGTGCATGTGGGTAGGTCAATGAATTTACTGCCAATAACACAAACAGTCTGGACTAAAGTTAGCGTGTTCTCACCGTTATCTTTCATTCTGGCTGTTTTTTCTTATCCTAAAGAAAGTGATAATTTGGATGCTTCTTTTAGGTTCATCATGTTTTTTGTGTATTTTTTAAGCATTTTTTTAAATAACTTGGACAAAATAATGCCAGTCTCGTTACATACATTTTTATGGCCATCTAGGTTTCTGTGGAAGGGGCTCCAGGCCATGCTACAGCCAGGTGACACAATAATGGCAATTAGATCCCTGTACTTTATGCAGTCGCTGCCCACACTGATAATTCTGCCTCCAAGTTCTGCTGCCTGATCGCTGCGACTCATGCACAAGAACACTGTGGTGACTGAGTGCTGGAGATCCCAGGACAGCTTCTATTCTTAGTGGTCCAGCGAAACTTATTAAGAAAAGTAATTAGAACAAAGCTCAAGTACATTAGCTTCTTTAATGCTCCTGAATTCTCAGAGCTATCTTCAACACTGGCAACAGCTGTTTCCAGTAGCAAAACTGCAGTAACTTTCTTTGAAGTTAAACCCTCCTTTGGTGTTAGCATCATGACAGAAGTATCTTCCTGTATAACAGTATCAAGACCCAGACAGATGAAAGGATGGTGGTGTGCTAACTAGTGAAAATAATCCACCTTTGGTGCAACAGTTCTCTATGGAGGTGCACAGGAGGCAGTCAGAAACACAGTACCTTGCATGGTGTGCTTCTATGCCACATCAACGCCTGAAGCTCAAGAACTAGAACGTGGCTAAATAACTATGTTTCATTTTCTTCAAGAATCTTTTTCTTCTTTTTTTTCTTCCTCATTTCTAAGTCTGGCAGGCTGGAAATGTATTTTCTCTCTGCTTGTACCACCACCCCGTGTTATATTTGTGCAAGAAATAGTCTCTGCCATCCTCCCAAAGATTTGTTTCTCTACTGGAATCTAAAAGGCAGTCTCAGAACTTTTCAATCTTGTCTGATGGATCAAAATTTTGTTTCTTCAAGAAGTTTTTGAGGGAGATTTCTTTGGTCTTTAAACTACTTCAGAAATGCAAGAGGCTGTCTTCCTGAGACAAGAATATTCGATAGAGATGATGACCTTCAACAGAGAGATGTGCTCTACTGAAAAGTCTACAGGGAGAGCTCTTCCTGAATTTCCTCATCATATACCCACGTGCATTCAGCTTGCATACTTATCTCCTTCAAAGGAGCTCTCTCTGCTAATGCTGGTATAGATGGACAAAGAGTTAGTGTCTTTTGGTTGTAGGATGCTCAGTCAGGTAGGTATGGAGAGTTCAAACCAGGCAGGAGGATGGATTTCTAGGTTTTACAGGCCCAAACTACTCACATTCACTTACTGAGCAAACAGTGTCTTTTCTATAGAAGGGACTACAAGCTATTTTTCTTTCCTTTTGCCAATTAACTAACAATTTTTAGGTCTTCTGCCACACACAGATTTTTTGTCTTTGTTCTCCAGTTGCCTTAGAGAGCTCTTTTGACTGTACTGTTGCTCAAGGTCAGACAGTCATGTCTAGTGTCAGTGCTGGCAACGTGCAATCTGTCCAGTGAATTTAATTGAATAACACGCATTTGTTCTTTTTAAAATAAATTCCTCATTCAGGGAAAGCTGCCGAATTACATACAAGGGTTGCATGGCAGCTCCTATGTCTGTGAGCTCGTGAAAAACAGGTCAGAAGACCCATCGCTGTGACCCACCAGTGCTCTGGTGTTTGATTTTCCTTCTCAGCCTCCTTTAGATCCGTGAGAGGGGTGAAAGATTGTTTTCAATAAGTTAGATTGTTCCTGTGTTGTATTAAATGTGACTCATTTGAGATCTTTGTGTCTTAGGTTTCCAGTGGCACTGAAAATACCACCTTTGTTAATTTCAGAAGATTTTCATCAACACTTTCCGAAAGATGGAGAGGAATTGGCCCAGTACTCCCAAAGCAGGCTGACTTTTATCTGGTACTACAGACATGAAGATTCATGTTAGTTTCACAAGCAACTTTCTAATAAAATACATTGTTTGAATATAAATATTACAGTAGCCAGAAAAGATTCTGCTGCTACCTGCCTTAAAGTGGCTGCTTCCCCATGCTGAGGAACTGAGCTCCAATCCTCAGGCAATTTTATTCTGTAATGCTAATAGCACTAATACAGTATCATTGTGTTTGAGGCTTCAAAGATACTATACAAGCATTTTCTTATGATTCCCTGATCTTTGCATTTATACCCAGCTGTTTGTTATTCAGTTCAGCCATCAGCATCTAAGTCTCAATGGACCATGTAATATGCAGCTGTAGCCAGATGTAATGCTTCCTATTCCTAAATGTTTCTGTTAGAAGCTAAGAGTGGCAGGCTAAAGACTACTGATAACAGTGTTGCTTGCATTAATTTAAACTCTAGAGCTACACTGATTCTGTTTGGCAAATTTATTCCATGGCCAACAAGCAGAGCAATATTTCCAATCTCCATCGTTGCTAGCAGTGTTGACATTAAATACATCGAGTATGTCTGCACTGATACAGAATGTACTTATAGTGCTAATTCAAATAGGAGAAGGATGTCCAATCTGCATAAACAAATATATTTTCAGATACAGTTCTATTTAAAAGAGATAAAGACAGAAAGGAGCCTGTTCTAAACAATGACTCCCAATAATTTACAACAGCTCAACAAATCTTCGCTCTCTTTAATTTCTCGTTTTCTGTGGATAGCTGGGAAACCTCTATGGTGGCTTGCTCAAGCTGTAGTCATGGCTTGCTCCACTCAGCCTTTTTGCCTCGGGTGCTGGTGCAGTAAGGAATTGGTGTTCAACTTTTCTGCTGTGGCTCACTCTGAAGCGTTTGGCAGGCTGTTTTAGTGGGTGGCAGGGCTTGCACACAGGCTCGAGAAGTCTTGGTGAAGTCCTTGATATTAGTGTGTGAGGAACTGCAAAATGCCTGTTTTGTTTACTGCACACACCTCAGGACACTGGGTAATCCTCCTAACCCAGCCAGGCTGCTCGGCTTAAGAGCAGTGTCTTACTTCGGGCTCAGTACGTGCCCAGGATGCTGCACAGCTGCAGGTTTCTGATTCCATACATGTTCATGTTTGGATTCCAGAGCACTGCACAAAGGACTTGATGCGATTGTAATGAATTACATAGGCAAAGTGCTTGTTTGAAATCAACTCCATTAACTCGGAGTACAAACCATTGCAAAGTCAACAGTTTTTCTGAGTGGCTACCGCCAACCATCTCTTTTGAAAACACTAATGGGCTGTTTAATTAGGTGATGAAAATTGTTTACAGTCGGCGATCTCAAGTTTTGTCACTTTAATAATGCTTAAATTCAATCTCTTCTTTGATTCTTGGCAACTCTCTCATTGTTTCATAACCTGCTTACATCTAGTTTAATTCATTTGCGCGCATTAAAATGGAACCTCTCTCATGCAGCAGTGGTGTTTACTTAACTGCACTGTGTCATTGTTACAGGTGGAGAATGCACAGTTCTGATGGTGGTTGTTAAACAAGAGTAACATTGCAGGACAATATTTATACTTGCAGAAGATGAATGGTCAGCTCAAAAGGAACCAACTACATGAGACATAAAGAAAACCTTGCCAGTATCATCTGATTTTCAACTGTTCCTGTGCATCTCTTGATCTTGGGTTGTGCTAGCTTCTGTTTAGCTCCTGGCTTAATAATATCTGTCACTGAGAATCTGAGAAGGGACAACATACCGAAGCATCCTTATATGCTTGGTTTTAGTTCTGGTGGCTGCTGTACAGTTATGGCCAAGAGTGGAACTTTTCTTTCTCTTAATTTTCTGATGTTTACCCTTAGAGAGGGCAACTGGTAAATTGGGAGAGGCTGAACTCACTGTTAATTTTTTTGAATGTTGTCATCCAAATGTTGTCTATGGGCTTCTTTTCCTCTGCACCCTGTGTACCTACCAAAAAGACCTATGAGTTCCCATCCTAACAAACATACAGGGTAAGCAACAGACCAAAAATAAAGAAAAAGGGGAGGAAAAAAAAAAAAAAAAGAACCTTCACCCAAAATCTACATTGGGAAATGAAAAATGAAGTGGAAGCACACCAGGAGATGCCTGGTTCCCTTTCTTCTGGTCCTGAACCATCTCAAATGAACTCATATTTTGTTTTGTTTTTCAATAGTATTAGCTTTGTGGCACGTATTTTTCAGGTGCTCTCTGCCAAACACAAGCAGATAAACAAACTGGCAGAGGCTGGAGGAAGAATGTCTTCTAGGGTTGAGTTATTTTGTTGCTTTTTTTTTTTTCTCCATCTTGTTCTTTGAATTTAGAAGAGGTTGCAGCCTTTCAGATTGTTCGGGTACCACCAGGAAGGAAGCACTTTGCTTTTTGGGGACGTGATGCCTGGTTTATTCAGAAATCAGTGTGATGCTAAGTCGATACAGGGGTATGGATTCCTACAGCAATTCTGAACCTCCTATTTTTGTGTTGGGGGTGGAAAGGCAGAATTAATACAAGCATGCAGTGTGCTGTATGGATTTTTTAAATATTCCCAACTTTCCCCTGTAAAGTTGTACTGAAAGTAACAGCCGCATGTGACCACAGTTAGGTAAAGGTTGTGCTTCAAGTAAAAGACCCAGTCCTATTTCCAAAACGTGCACAATGGCTTTTAAGTCCCAGTTACTTTCAGCAAGTCCTAATTTCCTAGTGTGCAGCTGTGAAAGTGTTCTTTAGCCCTAAAAATCCACAGAAAGGGCAAAACTTCAGCTGTAATTTTAGAGCAGATGTTATTGTGGCAGTTGTTTATGAGTGACCACCTCAGTATGTGAAAACAGGAGCAGTAAGAAGGCTGTATGCAATGGAGCAGGCTTTTTCAAGCATGGCATTACTCTTTTAGGATGTTTTCCACTGCCATTGTGTGTATTTAGCTTTCTGAAATCGAGGTAAATAGGCAAGCTGTGAATAGTTTTACTCTGGTGTCTCTGACATTCCTGGATGTCTGGAGAGCATTGTGATGCTGGTGTAATTTAACAGGTGGTTTACTGTATAAATAAAATAGGTAAGGAAGAAAGTGTTTATGTTCAAGGATTAGGATTGCATAAATAATTCAAAGGAAGTGTGCATTCTTCCATTTTCAGGCTGCTATATTCTTGGGAAGTTCTCTAAATATGCATAGAAAATGCAAGCAAAATGTTTTTTAAAATTTCTAACTGCATTTGCAATTTTCTCCCTAGGGAGCAAACAGATGAACTAAAATAAATAAGGTTTATTTTACAGCTTTAGTGATAAAGAAGCTTGACTTGAATGATAGTGGAAAGTAACGAATGCAAAAGTTTGCAAGAATCTGTCGCATATCTTTATGGTATAATCAAAACCAAATAGTTGGGAATATGTTTAAATGGTAATGTCACCCCTATTAAAATGCTATAGTTCAACATAAGCGCAGTTTTAACAGTACCACTCAAACACACTAATAATAAGGGATGTTCTTAACAACCTTTTCCCTCTTCCCTTGTGTCTTAGTTGCACATCCAGAAAATTTTCTCCTTGCTTAAAATGTTGTTTACCAAACTGCATGAAAACATGTACTTTGTGAAGTTTCTTTTTTTGGCCTAAGTAGTATTAGTTTTGCTATTTTCAAAGCTGGAAAACAAAGGATCAAAAGGAGACTTTGTATTTCTGTATTCCCAAAACAGCATTTAAATTGAAACATAATTTTATAAACACTACATCTGAATACCATTTTGCTTTACAGGATCTTTTACCTCTGGGACACTGGCTTGGATCAGTTATTTCTTTTTCCCTTGCAACAGCTGTTCAGTGCATGAAATAAGCTAGTGGATGTGGTCCAGTTTATAGTGGGAAAGTGTCCATGTCAAAACCACCATCTCAATTGGCACTGAGTAACATCCTTGTCTCAGCAAAACGGCCAGAAATTGAATGAGCATGAATAATGAACCCTTTGCAATTGTCCAGGTCAGGTTGACAGCAATTTTGCCTCTGTGTATTGATAAACTTGGCAAAGGCTCAGTGTTTCTAGGAGAGCACAAGCCTTTCTTGATGATTAATTCCTTAAAACAAAATGCACCAAGTTTAAAGTTGCTTTGGTTCTACTGCTGATAAATACCATGATACAGGTTTGGAAACATGCTAATACAGAGAAGATCTACTTCTTACCCTGAACAGTTTTCATTTTGAAATCACAAGTAGAGGAGCTAGAGAAGGCAGCTTTTTGTTGCAGCAATCCAGGATATGGGATTTGAATAGTATAGATTGTCACATGACCTAAATTTTCAATTTTGGGTATCTAAAGTTAGACACTGAAAATCAGGCCAATTATTTTAGTCTTCTAACCCATTTTTGCAAGCATAGAAATGTATTGTAAAGCCTCATACTCATTTTCTGTGGAAGTAGTGATAATTTAGTTTTAACTTAGTGCTTTTTCTCTGAGGAGCTCTGAATATTTTTATGAAGTGTGTCAATGTCTTGGTAAAGGAAGAAAAATTGATACCGAGACAAAGGGAAGTTTAATTTCTCTTCCCATCTTAATGTATAACTGTCCTTGCAATCCAACCTGAAGTCTTTGGTGATATTTGCAAGGAGGATTATTTTTCTTAGCTTCCTCTGTGAGCCATGGAGAGTGAGAAGCTCCAGTTTTGAGATGTACTGTTGAAACCAAATGTTGGTGCCTTATATAAAAAACATGAGGAGTTTTTTTCTTTGGTGTATGTAGTGGGAGCGTAGGGCGTTGTCAGTACCTTCTTTTGTGGGATTAATGAAGTCTAAGAGGATTCTTTCATGGTTGCACCCTGGAGGACGTTCCTCCTTTCAGGTCCTGCTTTTTTTTTTTCCCCCTTTAATTGCATTCTTGAATCAAACTCTGAAGTCCCCAGGTGGGGCTGCTTAATCTCGATCTTGTCAAGTATGTATTTACTCGGAACTAAACGTTTTCCATTGAAGAGCCTGGTGGGAGATCCTTCCATTGCACAAAAGCAGGACAATATTTTTCCATCAGATTTGTCTTCATGTAGTCCATCCTGATGTAAGTCAAGTTAGGTGAAGAACGCTTTGTTAATTACCTGGTCCTGTGTGACCCATTTGTCCGGGCTGAGTCCTAGTTACTTTCAGCAACTCCATCCAAGCCAACCAATGGAAAGCAGTAGGCTCCAGAAAGCTCAGAGAAAGGGAAAGAGGCATCCCAAGCATAAGCTTGTCTCAGAAGCTCTTCATCAAAAGCTGAAAGCTAGGATAGAGATTTAGCTTTGTGTGGTTTGGGAAGCTTCCAGCGAAAATCCTTTTATTTGCAAAATGTCAAGTTTTTGTTATTTCGGTTGATTTAACAGAAGGAATAGGCCTTTGCTCAGCAGTAGAAGTGAGTAAAATGGAGTCTGATTGAAATGAACTAGCAAGCTACCAGCTGGGCCACTGTTTATTCTGACCTGATTCGAGAGAGGAACTTGAACACTGATGTCTTTGTATCAGCCAAGTTCTCCACCAGTCAACTTGTTTAGTGGTTTCTTAAGCAGTGTTGAAAAGCCAGAACCCTTCCACCTCTCCTTCTGAAACTGAACTCAGGACTCGCAAGGACAGCACGCAGTCAATCAGACCTTTCACATTAAATGTTTCCTGGTCTGTAGAGCTCACAATAATTCTTATCTGTGTGTAACTCTTATCCCGTGTAGTTCCCATCCACCCTCACTCCAGAATATTAACTATCTTAGGATGTCCCACTGTTCTGTACATACCTTTACTAACTTAAATACTGCTCCATTAGAGGCAGGATATAGATCCAGTTCTGCTCTTCTGTGGTGATTAGTAGTTATCTTGCTATTTATTTGCATGCTATACAGTTCAAAGGCTGCTTTGCAGTGCTCAAACATAGCCACGGAAGATGGTCTGTAGACAACTGATTGCAGTCAAGAGTTTGGCTCTGTCCTGAACTCCTGTTATTGAATAAATTTGCTTCTCATTTCAGATTCATTTTAGACTGTAGACTGTGCGAGATCTTTAGAGAAAAGACCTTTTCCTTGTACTGTGTTCTTACAAAACCTGATTCTGGAAGCCCTGATCCATGAAAGCTCTAAACAGCTTCTATGGTGCAAATAATCATTTGGGAAATATTGATTTAACCCCTACAAAAACAAATGTATTTGCTGGTTGTTGAAAGGCAGAAGGAGGGGGAAAAAAAGTGTGTATAAAGAAAATGGCATGTGGTAGGCTGCTGGAAAATGGACCAGTCTATGAGGAATTAGTGCTAACAGGCCTCTGAGTTTCTTTCATCAAAATTACTGCAGTCACAAAAAAAAAAAAAAAAACAACCAAAAAACCCCACTTCACATTTGTGCTTAATTTCACCTCTGTTTATTCTCCCCTCCTGTTCCCTGAAGAATGCAGATGAGGTTTAAGTTAGTCTTAATAGTAATAGGTTTGGAATCTAGCACACTTTCACAAAATTAACTTTGCTTCTGTTGATCTGGGAATTAAAATGCTTCATTAATTTAGCAAGTCCTGGTTTGACAGCCAAATAATGCATTTTGTGACTTGTACTCTTAAGTCTAAAATTCTTATCTGCGGTTCTCCCTGGATGTCTGTGAAATTCAGGGCAGCTGGAGAGCTGCATGGCCTGGAAAGCAGGAAAGTGTGAGCAGATAGGTACAAGTAGTGTATTACAGTTTGGTGTGAGTTACTGTGCTGTGTCCAAGCATTTCTTCATAACTGTGCGAGTTGCAAACTGTCAAGAATTCTTTGCTTCTCCCTGCCTTTTCAAGGTATGTTTGTTATTTTCCTTTCATGTTTTTTCTTTCTCCCTTGCCCATGCAACTCTACGTAAGCGAGGACGCTTTTGGTGAAGGGAAAAAGGCTCCGAGGCATGATGGATTGCTGCAGTGTACACTGGCTAAGGGGGGAGGGAACAAAAAAAAAACAAAAATACATCTCCGTATTAAAGGAACATATTTGTCATCTCCTTCATACGGAACATGATGTGGTACCGACTGCTGGGAAAGCAAGGAGATACCTCTCATACTTGTATACCTGAGAACTTGGTGCCATTCAGAGTGTTCTCATGTTGGTAGTTCCAACATGAGTTCACTCTACAAGATGCTCCCTCTGTACTCAGCCCTGGTGAGGCCCCACCTCGAGTACTGTGTCCAGTTTTGGGCCCCTCACTGCAAGAAAGACACTGAGGCCCTGGAGCGTGTTCAGAGGAGGGCAATGAAGCCGATGAGGGGTCTGGAGCACAAGCCTTATGAGGAACAGCTGAAGGAACTAGGATTATTTAGTCTGGAGAAGAGGAGGCCCAGGGGAGACCTTATCACTCTCTATAACTACCTGAAGGGAGGTTGTAGTGAGCTGGGGGTCGACCTCTTCTCTCTTGTAACTCGTGACAGGATGAGGGGGAATGGCCTCAAGTTGCACCAGGGGAGATTTAGGCTGGACATTAGGAAATACTGCTTTTCTGAAAGAGTGGTCAGGCACTGGAACGGGCTGCCCAGGGAGGTGGTTGAGTCACCATCCCTGGAGGTGTTCAAGAAACGTTTAGATATAGCGTTGAGAGACATGGTTTAGTGGGGTTATTGGTGGTAGGTGGATGGTTGGACTAGATGATCTTGTAGGTCTTTTCCGACCTAGCTAATTCTATGATTCTATGCTCTGTGTTCTTTTCCTAGAGACACTTTACACTAAAAACTTCCAGGAGCTATAAAAACCATGCCAAGATCCAGGCTTGCAGACTGTGCTGTTCTTTCATGCACACCTGCAGAGGACTACCATGGTGCTTTGGAGTCTTCCCTCTCAGAGAAAACAAATCTCTTTTTCACATGTCTTATAAATATATATGATGCCTCAAATCACTTCTGTTTGTATTGTAAATTCTCATGAATTACTCTGGGTCTGGGCTGTAGGACTGCACTCAAATTGCCTGGGCACGACCTAGGCGAAAGGCTACTAAACACAACTACAAAAAGACCCTTGGATCCTCAGGGCTCCATAAAAGTAATCGTAAAGAACTGAAATATAAAACAAAGAGAAATAGTTTTGTTTTATCGGTGTCTAAGAATGCTCTATTTCCTTTTGTGTCACCTCGAAACTGAGTGGTCCAGCAGTTTTACAATGTAAAAGTAGGTATTGGCTTCCCAGCGTGTGGCATTCCTGAGTTCCAGATTAGGTGAAAAGGTTCAGGCAGTTCAATAACCCCACTGGACGAATCCCCTTCAGTGTTTTGTTAGCATGCCAAGTGTACTGCGGTGTGCCAAAACCTGGTGCAGTAGATTCAGTTTAATTTGCACTTTGTTTTCCTGCAAACTCTCCTATTTGTAAAGTCATCCCCATCCCTGCTAAAATGTCATGCGAAGCTGATACAGTGCAAAATTCTGTTTGTGTGCCCTGCTGAGGAAGAGAGATTTTTACCCACGCTAAATGAGTGAAATTTTTCACATTTCTTTTCTCTGTTCTAATTATCACAAGATGAGTTTGTAGGCTAGCTGAAGCTAGTTGTGTTTTGTTTTGGAAGGGATGTGGAGTGTAAGGCAAGGTATGTTTTCATGACATAGCAGCATGAAATGTGTTTCGCCATGCACTGCTTTAGAACTTTATTTTTTTTTTAAGCTATAGCTTTTCTTTAATATGTTTCTGTTAGCAAAATTCAATATCACTGCCTGTTTTGGAAGGGGTGGGGGAAGAGTTCATTTTGCTCTCCTGTTGTCTAGGAAACAGTGGTAGTGCTTACTTCCCTTTTGAAAATAGATAGTGAATTCCACATTCAGGGAGCAATGAATAAGATAAAAGGCCACAGATTAGAAACTTGAATTAGACACCATTTGAGAGAGCGAAGATAAAGTTAGTGCTCAGCGGAAACTTTCAGGTTGCACTGAAGTGAGTATGAGTGGGGCTAAGATCAGTTTTTAAAGACGGAGCTCGGGGTTTTAGTGCTCTGGACATTAGGCATTAATTCAGCGAAGCATTTAACTGTATGCTCGTTTTAATGATAAAAGTGCTGCCTCCACAACTAAGTGTGCTGTCCGGTTTGTACATTAAGTACTTTGTCTCTCGCCGCTAAGAATTCAGCTCAGTGCATTTAGTGCACAAAAAGAGGAGAGGGAGGGACACCAGCAACTGCAGTTTGGGTGCCTGCACTGCAAACAAGCCATCTATCTAACTCAGGGCTATAAATACTGATACTGGAGACAGAGTTAATGACTGGGAACAATGGATCGGGATTTTTAAAAGTGTTGACAGCTGATGTGATGGGCAGTAAATGACAAGTGCATTTCAGTGCAAGACTGAAATGCTTGGAATTATACATGGAATAAGGAACTTGGAATAAGGAACTAAAACGCAGAGCAAGAGCGTATGCAACACTGCACGTTTGACTGGAAATGTAGGTTATGTACTTGGTACTAATTCATGTCCCAGCGAACAGAAAAAAAATCTCTCTTCAGTTCAGATGGGGCTTGGGCTGTAGATTTTTCTGACTAAAAAGCTCTGGATAATTCTTTTCTTATGTATTATTAATAGTTCTATTACATTAAATCTTAGGTGCTCAGAATGATCCTCTGGAGGTGTTCCTCCCTCTCTCTCTCTCTGCATTGTTCCCAGCTGCAGTCTGTGCTCCGGGGTAGGTGAATCTGGGCTTTGAGAACAGGCAGGCAGAGGCCAATGAGAAGCACAATCCATAGGACTAATTTCTGGTGAGCCGTTCAGCAGGTGTGTTTTCAGGAGGGATTTTAGCATAGTCAAGGAGGTGCTGCCCTCCAAAAGGAACAGTTTGAAAAATTGCAGAGTCCTGGGAAATAAATGCTACAAGAAATGAGCGGAAAGGGAGGGAGTGATAGAAAAAGGAACATTTTGGAAGTGATTAAGCACAAGTAAGGTGTTAGGGAGTGAAGAATGTATGTTCTGAATGTGTTTGAGGATGCAAAAAGGGCGGTGTCAGAGACTAATGCAGATGAGAAAATAAATCTCCTGCCGGGCTTTGCCATTGCTATGTCGTGATTAAAAAGGAACTCCTCCCAAACACCAGACAAAAAAAGAAAGTAATGGAAAGTTCTCTTGGCTCTTCTTTTGTTCTGCTGTTCACAAGCAGGCCCTTGTGAAAGTGGTCAGTACTGCACAAATATACATGCCATGCTTCTGAGTAGCAAATTCCAGTTCATCGTGACAGATGTTTTGGAAAAATAAAAGCGAAATTAAGAAAATAAGAGTGGAGAATGCTCAAGAGGATTTGTGATGGGTTTGCACAGTGGAAGTAGGATGCAGGCTTCCAGGTTGGAAGAGGTTTGTGAAATGGCAGACAATTAAAATGATAAGTGATAGGGAACTGACATGTTTTCAAATGATCGAGCTATAGCTTGGAGTGCTGTGGTGAGCTGCAGCATTTATTTGGATGTCCTCCTATGGTAGTCGTTAGCCACCTTTTCCCTACCTATAGAGCAGGGAGAGCCCTAATGACAGCAAATATAATGATGCCTTCAGGGATGCTTAAGGAGGAACATGGCTCCTGTAGCAAGGTGCAGCCTGCTTCCCTTCATCTTCTCTGTTTCGGCGGTGTGCAGAGCAGCCGAGGACATGCCTCAGAGGGGCTGTCAGCCTCCCCAGCACCCATCTTCCCCTGAACTTCCCAGAGCTGATAGACAATTAGCAGTTGCTCCTGGGCACAGGGAGGGAGCTCCACCACCTTGGGTAGGGCCAGCAGCCATTTTGCCTCCACTGTAGAGAAAACAGAAATGTGAGTAACCCTTCAGCACCAGCTGGGCATTTCCCTGCACAGGGTCATGGAGCAGGTCCTCTGCAAGAGGCATCCATGCCCATGATGAGCTTTCCTGATGCTGCTCTTTCTTCGTTTCACTCTGATGTCAACTTTCTTGGGCTGCTGCAATCTCATGTAACTGCCCCAGCCATTTTTGGGGGAAGAGCTGTTGACTGACTCTGCACAGAGGTGCAGCAGCACAGCTTTGGTTGAGGCTTTCAGGTTGGGCAGCACTGAACTCCCTTCCTGGGCAGAGCTGGGAAAGGTAAAGAGATGGGAAAAAGTTGGAGCTTGAGGAAAGTCACCCTGCAGCATCTGTGTTTCTGCCTCTCCCTTAAGATGCTTGCAGGGAGAAGACAGGCTTGATGGATGGTTGTATTTGCAAGAGGATGGAATGTGAAACAGGTAGTACTGGCACTTAATAGAGACTGTTTTTGAGGGTAGGGTTCCCATGTGGATGTACGTGCAGACTTTCTTCCTGACTAGCACAGGTCATGCTAACAAAACAGGTAGGGTAGCAGAGACTGTGGGGTGAGCTGCCCACGTGCAAGGTGAATGCCGGTATTGCCACCTTTCTGCTGTTGCAGTTGATGTTGCAGTTGTAATTAGCAGAACTAAGCACCTTTCTCAGCCAAAATGCCAACTCTACAGTGGTATCAGCATTCACTCTGTGTAGCGTCTGTCCAGTTATGCTACAGCAGTGGGTTTCAATCTATGGGTCCCTAAATATCAGTTTTCCTGAGAGAGGATTAAACCAGGAATTATCTGCCTTGACTCAAGCACCGTCAGAAATCTGAGGTTGCACCCTTGCATGCTTCTGTTTCCCCAGGAGGGCAATGGGGGCACTAGGGGAGTAACAGAGTAACTGCATCTCTTTGAGATGCAGGTGTGAGATCAAACAAATGGCCTGGAGGTGTCTGCTTCTGTTCATTTATTATAGAGACCTATTATGCTGAGACCTACATAGTCTGTGGCACTGGGACTTCAGACATCTGAGATGGGACAAGGTGATATGTGGAGATTTCTAATGCCATGAGTAGACACCAGAAAAAAAGAGGCAGTTTTAAAATGTGCTGCTTTAATGAAAGGTTTCAAGGCAAAGTAAAATTGAAGTCCCTGCATAAGGTGATCCATGAAGATGCTGGCTTTCATAAGCTCAGAAGGAGATGCATGATTGTCTGCATACAAAAAGGGCAATGTATAAAAGTATAGGTTTCTTTACAGACTCTTAAAAATTCGGAAATCAGAGTCAAAAAGGAAAAAGAAGATGAGCTGAGAAGGAACAGAGGGACTTCAGGATTTTCTTTATTTGTTTTGTTTTCTTTCTGATGGTCAGAGCTTTGTGCAGGATGTCCCTGTCTCCAGCCTTTAAGACTCCATCCTATACAGCAGTTTATCTCACAGGGATTAGCTGTTTGTTGTGAGCATACAAATTTCTGATGATAGTTCTGAAAGTGCATTTTCTTTCCATGCTGATAGAGACTATATTAGCCAATAAAAATAATTAAATTTATATTATCTAGATGTAAATGGTGATTATACCCTCTAGGTGGGAAAGAATGCTTTCTGATGAACAGAAGTCTATATCCTCTAATTCAAATGAGTAAATTTCTTTAATTTCTGCAAAAGTGGACTTACAGAGAGTGGTATCTACCAGGCTCCCCAAAATTGGGCATAAGTTGCCTTTACCCAGAGTAATTTATAATATGCTTCTCTGTATTTTGCTAACTCTAACAAACTCTCCTCTCCTTTATGGCCAGCATGACTGTAATTGGAAAGCTAAGTGATTTATAAATTTTTAAGAAGTGGTGCATATACCCAATCTAAAGGAATATGGGCTCTTTCAACTTGCGCACCTGCTGTCTGGGCAGGGACAGTTCTGCATTATGACTTGCTCATGATTGCACTGTCAAAACTGGAAAAATCTGTCTGCCTTTTAGGGCAGCTCATTTTAAGTTAGTGTTGATGAGAGGTCATCACCCCAACAGCCAATTGCTCTTCATTTATGCAAAAAATGGTGAAAGCAAAGGTAAGGATTTTGCAGCAGTGCTTAGCGTTGACCTCGAAATCTGAGCATGCTGAATGCTGGTTCATTTTCTTCCTACGGAAGGATAAATCTCCATCTGCCCAGGGGTGTGGAGTTGTTCTGAAATCATGGCAACTTTTAGTTATGTCAAACTTGTGAGTTGCCTTACATCCTTCCCCAACACCCTTTCAGCCTGGAAAAACAAAGTCTTTCTGGGAAACAATCTGCCAGTAGCCTCTTTCCTTCCAGCTGGGACTTCTGGGCAGCAGGGAACCAGGGATGGAATGCTGCTGGGTGCATTCATAGCACAGGAGTTTGGTATCCTGAAATGCAGGGACAGGATTTTGTTTTCCAAAAGGGTACAGTTGCTCATGAAATTGCGGCATTGCCTCAGAAAGACTTCACATGTGGATACCAATTACAGGAATGTAAGCTTCAAAATGTGGATGAAAAGAATTTCATGCTAATCCATTCACCCTTAGTCACCTGAAGCAGCAGGGAGATTGAGAAGCTGCTCTCTGTCCTGCGTCGGTTGTGTGTCGTCGTTGCTAGAGAACCACGACATCTTGGACTGGGATCCTGGCAGAATAAAAGCCTTTCATTTCATATTTGATCACATTTAAAGGAGGGAGAAGGAGGGACCTTGTAAAAACCCTGTTCATCCACTAGAGAGCATATAGGCAGTGCTTCTCCTTGGAGGAAATAAAAATGTCAAGCTCTTATTATACAAAATAATGCAATGCAGTTAAAACGTTTACTGTAGTTCTACCATTTGTTGTCATGTAAGTGAACAGAATATGTGAAAACTGGAGGAAGGTTTTGCAAATAATATAACTTCCATGTTCTAAAGCCTCTTATCTCCTTGTTAGTGTTTAATATCTTCTTGTTCTTAAGAGCTTTCCTATTCTCCCCATGGAAATAGTAAATCATTTACAAAGTTCATGAGAAATCCAGGAGTGGACTCAAGAAGGTCCAGAACAGATCTCTGCAAGGGCAGTTCATGGCTGTTAGAGAATGCAGGTGTTTCAATTCGAGCTGATGTGGTTGGGAAGAAGCTTCTGAAAACGACCTGGTGCAGATGATCAGTGCAAGAAGCTGGTGTTGAGAAGGTGATGTCCTTTGAAGTCTAATGATATAAATGTTGACTCATAAAGATTTCATAGCTGTTACTCTTTTGTAGTGATTTTAGTGCCTGAGTTATGGAGCACACTTTTCTTCCCTGATCTGATTTCAGTATTATCCTCTAAACTGCTGCCTTGTTTGTATAGGACACGTGTATATAACTTTAAATACAGACCTTAGGGTTTTGCATGCACTAAATGCATAGTGGTAGACCCTACTAATTAATTAAACTTCTTTTTTTCCCCCTCGGGGATCAAATTTACTTTTTCCCGAGACAATACTACTGTTTGTTAATGCAGTGAGTGTTGTAGGTAGTTTCTTCCAGTGGAATAACCTGCTGACTTTCTCTGTTGCCCTAGTTAACCTTATTCCGGTTACAGATCACTTTGCTTACACTTGTAACGTGTCGTGAGAGCTGGGAGAGCTAGGCGTGAAAAATAGTTACCAACCAGGTAACTCTTGTGGTACATGCATTTTCCTCTGTTTTCTTTCTCTCTATGTGTCTTATTTTTTGAGTGGTAAAATCTTTTGTGGCAGGTTTGGTGTGTTCCAATAGATCAGCATGGTTTTGGTGCAGCACGGGGGTAGGTTCATTCCATGGCCTTTCCCAGTACTTGGTAAAATGTTGCATTTTTTTTACTTTTCCTGGACCACAAACGGGAGCGAATAGTTAGCAAAATGTTTGGGTGGTATTTAGACGGTGAATGGATTTCTACTGAAAATAATGAACGCTCTGGTCAGAATTTTATAGATGTGGTTTGCCCTCAGCATCAAGCAAAACTTTGCCTTCTGCAAGTGATCAATCGATCCACTTACATTATAACCTGGAGTTAGGAGCAGAATTGTTTGTTAATATCTCTCACTGCAATAAAATGACTGTTAAAGTCCATTACTTTTCTGGGGAAAAAAATAGGATGTATTTAATTTTAACTGCTTCAGTAGTGTACTGCTGCATGTATAAATCCTGATGAGTGAAATCAAACAATTAGAATTGGAAATGAATAACGCAAGGCATGCAGTCATTTCAGAGTTTGCATTTTGATTCTGATTGATTTTTCTAATATTTGCTAAGTACATATATGCCAGTAAAGGCTCTATATCTGCCGTACTTTTAAAATGCCATCTTGTTGACTTTGTGGGATATAGCTCTGTTATTTGACAACATTCTCTGATGAGATTTCACTTCTCAGAAGAACTGCACCATTAAAATAGCTGATGTAGAATTTAAGCATGTCTATTCACTGTTATTTTCAAATTTGTTTGGTTTTTTTTTTGTTGTTTGTTTTAAATTATACTTGATTCCTAGCGCTGCACAGTCAGTTTACATTTCAGGCGAGGATATTTTTCCCCTTTGAATGACAGCAAGTATTTTGTGTGTGTATATACCAGTGAAAATGTGAAGATATCTGCCTTTATAGTTGTTTTTTTGTTGTTGTCGTTGTTTTAATTGATATTTGGATGATATAAAGCAAGCATATGACAATAAAGTAGACCAGCTTTCCCAGCTGGATGTCATATTTTACGAAGTATGTAACCAGAGAAACTGTGAATTATGTAAACTGCTAAATAGGATTCTGGGTGTAACATATTACCAGGCTGCCTGGAAGATACCGCAGATCACTTGCACTTTCTGAAACAGCGTTATTCTGGCTGTTTCTCAGAAGTGCTGAGCTTCGTTATTGGGGGGAAAAACATACAGTGAGTGAGTGTCACACTTCTGCTTTCCTATGGTGAAGAAGTGGGAAGTTTGGGAAGGCTGAAGGCGAGTGATATGGAGTACAACTGAGCAGCTGGGTGCCGTGTGCCTGCTCCGCTGCCTGCAGGTAGGGATGGGAGGAGTGGGCTGGCCTGGGGCTGCTGGCAGGCACAGGTGCTGTTGTCCCAGGTTGGTGAGATAAGCAGTTGGCAAGTCAGTTCAGGGTGGTGGTTTTGCTTTATGTGCTTTGTTGCATCACCGAAGAATGCAACTTCCCTGAGACAGGAATCCTAGATTTTGTCCTTGATATAAAAGTTTCTGCTTTTCATGCTATGTCTGTGTCTCCTGCCGTGCTGGCCATGCTGTTGGATCACGTGCAGCTCATTGCTGTTTATTGACCACCCTGAGCGTGTTAGGTGCTGCGTGAAGGAACTTAATGCAGTAGCATTCACGTTCTGTCAGAAGATTGTGTCCATTGGAGGGTGTGCACGTTGGTTTCGTTTTGGGAGGAAAGACTCTTTGAAAGGGTCAGATCTGGAAAAAAGCTTTGCTCCTGTTCTAACTGTATTGCCATGCTGTGCATTAGGCTGGGATTGCAGAAAGCTCCCTGCTCAGAACAGGTCTATTGGAGTCACAGTAGATATGAGATTAGTGTTTTTGAAAGGTATGCATGTCAGAAAACATTTGTATCCTTATGTTTTAGGTGTTTTTTTTGGTAAGAGGAGGCAAAATTGACTGCTGATGT
The DNA here is from genome assembly GCF_002078875.1 of Numida meleagris. NCBI lineage: Eukaryota > Metazoa > Chordata > Aves > Galliformes > Numididae > Numida > Numida meleagris. Next base: position 5,788,688 of record NC_034409.1, read on the forward strand.
GAGCTAGGCTTCCTATTCAGAGGCATTTTATAATTCAAGGCTAGTGTGAGAGTGTAGAGCAGCCCCAAAAGACAGCATGTAGTGGAACAGAATGGGCTGAAGTGTGTTCAACTTGCCAGGCCTGCTGTTTGGATTTTACCATGGATGTTTTTCCCCTCCAGAAGGCCTGATGTACCAGGCCTAATGCCTCCTCCTTTGCAAAACCCCATGACTTTCCTTCCCCATCCCTGTTTCTCTTTGCTTTGTGATTAGGACCCAGGTCTCGGCAAAGCAATGGTGAAAAGGCAGCGGGGCCAGTCCTGGGACAGGTCTCTGTGCTGTCGCTGGCCCTGGAGGTGGGGGACAAGCTGGGGGGTTACAGACAGGCTTCTCCGTCTGCAGGCAGTCCAACTTGCCTGGCTCTTCATTAACTGGAGGAGACACAAGCTGGTTACTACATGTTCATGATTCTTTCCATCTCCCTCTGTTTCTGGGCTTTAGTTCTCCTTTCGTATTTTTTGAGTCTCTTTCAAAGTTGGCGATGCCAGGCAATGGGGTGACAGCTCTCTGCTCATCAGACCTTTCCAGCATTTTCATTCTAGGACATGGTTCTCCACACTTCTATATGTGTACGGTAAGGTACAGAGAAGGTACAGAGAGAGGCAGCCCTGCTCACACCTTAGAATCAGAATCATTGAGGCTGGAGAAGACCACTAAGATCACCTAGTACAACCATCCACCTTGACCTCAGTGAATGGAAAACCTCCTTTTTCCTAAAGAGCAAGCCAGAGACTTTTTTGCTCTTGCAACTAGCCAAAGATGCTTTCTTTCAAAATCCCAATGGACGAACAGGAAAATAGCCAGAACTAGAAAGCACCTGCACCATCCCCTTACAAGACCTTCCCAGCTTGCTGACAGATGAAGGAAAGCCCTGATGCATATCTTCAGAAAATCTTAGATTTTAACCCATAGTATTTTCCTGGTGAAAACGTTGTTCAAAGCGTGTCTCATCAGCTTGCAGAGAAGGCCTGTTAGGTACTGTACATTGGGAACTGCTCTTGCCCATAAACCTAAGGTTTGACAAGGAAAAAGGAGAGTGTTTTTGCAGTGGGTGAGTCATGAGAGTCTCGTGCTGCTGCATGCCCTGACCTTCGCATGGGAAACTCCGTTACTGCATGGAGATTAAGCACACCATGGCGTGGGTGTTTGTAGCTGTGTATATATTCCAGTTTTAAGCTGTAAGGTCTGCAGAGCTTGGCAAACATGACAAAAGAGCAGCTTAAGCTGGTGTTGGGGGGAGGTCTTCTTTCTTCCAGAACCACTGCAAAATGAAAAAATTTTGCATCTGAATCATGGGAACCTGAAAACTTGTAACCAGCTTGTCTTGGCTCATCCTTCCTAGAAATCCTTTGCTTTTGTTTAAAACACAACTTTTTCCTATTAATACAGTTATTTTCATTTACACGTCTATCATTTTCATTCCCATACGAACCTACATCTTGGTTTAATATATGGAATATCGATAACGACCATGACAGTATAATAGCATTTAGGCACTGTGACCACGTACTTGAAAATCCAGAAAGTTAGAAATTAGCATTGGAACTTGTGTTCATCTGTCAGTATTCAGGAAACGTGGAGTACCAGACACTGCACACCAGGAATTGCTAGGCAATGAAAAGCCATCAGGCTTAGCAACGTGGTATTAAAAATACAATCAACTTGAATTTTCAGTTGCTTCCATGATTTTGAGCTGTTAGATTCAAAGTACGGTATGAATGTAAATATTCGTGTCTCGGTCTCATCATTTAAAACTCTTCTTTTTTTAAATGTGAGAATGTGTTTCCACTTATTCATTTCACGGTAAGATTATAGGCCTTTATTTAAAAGCAAAAAATAATAGAAGTCTGAGAGGCTGTGTTGTTTTTGGTTTTTTTTTTTTTTTTGCTTGCTTCCAGAATTTGGTCTTCATCAAAATTCAGCCTTCTCAGCTTTTCCAGATTTCCTTTCCCAGTCATGTTCTGCAGTGAGTTCAGTGCCGCTTTTCCAAATTAGTTGACCTCTTGCCCTATAAATATTCTTTGATGGAAATTTTTGTTGTTTGGCTTAGGTTTCTGATTGTCAGCAAATGGAGGCTGATAATGAAACCCCGCTGCCAGCGTGCAGAGGAAAGCATTAAACCACAACTGTACTCCACACTGCTCCCGCCTTTACCTGCCCCTATCACATACCATTGCACTTGATTTATCCAGTGTAACGTGATCGTCATACGAAGCCAAACCAGGCTGTCATAAGACCTTCCTTTTCCAGCTGCCTTTTCCCCAGTTCAACAAGTAACTCAGATGCAAAACTTGTGAAGTGGAGCCAGCACTCAGGGTGGGCAGTCTGTATTTGGGTGGGACAAAAGTGGATTTTTTTTTGTCCTCTTGACACGTCAGACTCTCGTTTTCTGTTTTCCTTTATGTAACGTTAGCTGTCTTGGTTATCTGAACACTGGAGGAAGCCAGCAGTGGCAGTGAGGCCTGTATGAGCGTATCCTGTTGTCTACATATTTCTCCATCGGCACGCGAATGCTCTGGGACAGTGCCTTCAGCATCTCAGGCTTTCTTTTGGGGAAATCACTGGGAAATTCTGAATTTCCTTGAAGCTAATTATTTAAAAGCTAGGCAAGATATGCACAGTTTTTTCCATAGTGAATCCCACTTTCCTCTTCATGATCTATGGCATAGAACAGCTCTTGTCACTAATCTTTGTGTTTTATCAAGCTTACAGTGAGTTAAGCAAAGAAAAATGCTCAAAGGCCTTATAGGGTGCAGTAAGTTGCAGCATTGTGCTGCTATGTTCAGGTCGTTAAAAATAATGTTATACCTGTGAAAGTCTTTAAATTGATTGGAAAAACCTATGAAATATATGAAACCTGTGAAATAACATAACCTAAAATCCCCCCCCAAAAGATGCATATTTGTTTATCTCAAGATTCATAAATCTTTAGGATACTTGTTTCATGTTTTAAAATATTGAAACTGAAGACTTGATAATGTTTTATTTTTCTGTTGAAATAGAAGGTGAGGACTCCTTGTCATCAAACTGTTTTACATTCTTTCAGTTTTGATTTAGATTTGTAGTGAATGTTTTGGATGCATGAAAAGCATGGCTTGCAGTCAGAATGCAAGTGTCCTTGTCAGCATTTCAGTAACTAGAGGTCAGAACAGGAGAACTTAGCTTACATATTCATAACAGCATAAATTATCCCAAAAGAAGGTCTCCTATTATGCACTGTCCATTTACATGCTTAGTTAACACTTCAGTGGGCACCGTGAAGATGGCAGCTGCTGGTTTTTTTCCAGACAAGAGTGTTAGTGTAATCTGTTTCTGTGTAATAAGGGATGTGGGTTCAATGCCTAAAGAAGGGACACTAACATTATTTGTCTTTTGAAAAGGAAGGAAACCTAGAAATACTCCATCCACCTCTGCACGTATACTGAGCAGACACACAAACAGTCCTCCAAACACAGGTGCCATTTTATATTATCTCTAAGTCTATGAGCACCTGCCACCAAAACAAAGGTGGCAGAAAAGAGAAAGTTAACAAGTTTTAGAAGAGAGTTTGGAGGTATTTGAAAATGTGAAACAGCTCTAAGCAGTTAGAGTTAGCATGTTAGATAGATAGTTACCTGTCTGAACGTCAGGCAGTTTCATATTGGCATGGAAAAAGGAAATTTAGCAGGAAAATCATACGGAAGCTAATGTAAACTTAAATAAAAACTGTTGTGTTTTTATTGAACAGCATCAAGCTTTACAAGAAAGCAAAAATTATGGTAGGGAAGTCCAAAGATGCAGCCATCTGAAGACGAGGAAAATAAGGTGTAATGCACTATTTCCCAATTTTCAGCGAGACCTTTGTTACGGATACGGGTGCAATAGGAACGTTTGAGACTCTTGGCTCAAATCAGCTCCATATTGCCCTGAGCACAATGTTAAAAATGCTCTAAGTGGCTTAGTTTAAATACAGCAAAGCTCAGCCTAATGGATGCAGCAGTTACTCGCATCCATTCCTGAGAAGAGATGAAAGAGTTGCAGAGAAGACAAAATTTCAGAGGTGGAACAACAAAAAAATTGGCTGCTTCCTAATAGTAGCAAAGCCTCCAGCTTGGTTTCCGCTCTTCACTAGGATAGGGTTCAGCAAAATTGCTCGACCTTAGCCACTGCATGCCTGCAGAGGTGATGAGCCCCCGCGCACCGCAGTGCTTGCAAACAGCCGAGCTGCACCAAGCACGTTATCATCTACACAGAAGATGATATGCAGTAGCTCTGGGGGGAAAAAGAAAAATCAATCCAAGAAGCAGCGTGTAACTACCGAGAAACACAGGGCCTATGCCAGACTCCTGTGGCCCCGGGAGGGCAAACAAAATGGGTCAAATGCAAATTCACAGGAAACAAGAGGCAAGCACTGAGCTGGGAGCGAGTGGAAACCCAAGGGAGGGGTGCAGTGGGGCCCACCAGGGCTGTGTCCTTGGGATGCTGGGCATCTCGAAGCTGCTGTCCTGGGCTGGTGGCTCCTTCCCCAAGCACGATCTCTTGCCAAAGGGAGCTGTGAAGTTTATGAATGCCTTGAATTGCAGCCAGGTAATTACCTTCAGGAAGTTTTCATTTTGCTAAATGTTAATCCATAGAGAGAGAGAGTGAGGAAGAAAAGCGGGAGAAAAAAAAAAAAGAAATTTAATAACATGATAAACAGCCATTTCTATTTAGAAGCCTTATAAAGGAAGCTCTAGGTGCGATCTTCAGGGAAATATTTCATTTCTGCAAGTGCTAATCCTAGGAGGATACTTTCCCTTGGAGGATATACACAATGTCCACATAAGAGACCTAACACATGGCACTACCCAAAATTAGCTTTGAAGAGCACTGGTATACTATAATGGTGCTGCTTGCCGGCTCTATGCCTGTGTCTTTTGAAGAATCAAAAAATAACATCTCTGCTGAAGAGACTGCTTCCTCAAGTTTACTTTTAGATTTATTTCTTTTTTTTTTTTACTTCTACTATTAATTTATTTCCTGCATTCTGATAAAAGTGCATTTACAGGTCAGGGAGCGTTAAGAAGGTTTCATTTGGAAAGCAAAACAAAACAAACGCACGCCACAAACAACAACAGCAAACACCTCTCAGCCTCTGTTGATTGTGCACTTTACCAAAGATTTACATTTTTCTCATCTGCTGACTTGCCATTATAGTTTTGATCTTGCATGCAGAATTGGTACAGAAGGCATTCTTCCAAGCAGGAGTAGGAGATCTTAACATTTCTGATTTTTATTTTTTTTTTTCCAAAAGAATACTAAAACAGACTTTATTTTTATGATGCCACAAATAGTGGTGAGTTTGACATTATCACATTAACTGCTAATGTATAAATGCAACACTAATGTACTAGAATTAAAACACTGTATAATGACCTTCCCTTGGTTCAACCATTAAAAATACATTAATATGCTTTCTTGCAAGTTGGACCTAATGCAATTTATTCATCAATAACTGTTTTGTGTTTTTTTAATATTTATGAATATCTATGCTTATTTTCTGGAAAATTATTGTGACTTTCTTTTGCAAAATAAAAGCCATCGACATAACAGGCACACTCACATGGCCTTTATTTTATTTAGAAGAGCAGTAGCCAGAGTAAGGAAATAGAGTCTCCCTCATTCTAGTGTGTATTCAAGTGCTCGTGTTGGCCAGCTTTCTCCAGTGTTGTGTGGTTCAACATACCCATTTGTAAAATTAGTATATTACCCATCTCACATGCAAATTGAGACTTAATTAACAGATGTTTGTGACTGCTTTCACATCCTCCTAAGAATCGCACTACGTGAGTGCAGAGCAGTTGTTGCTGGGAGATGAGAACAGCACTGAGGCACAGGATTCGCTGGAGATGGGGAGAGGGTTTTCTGATGCTTTTTTTTGTGTGCGTGTTCTTTTTTTTTCAGCTACTTTTGTACTTCTTTATAACTTGGTTTGGAAGTGGGTGGGGCATAAGGTTGCAAGAAAAAAAAAACACAACAACAACCAAAAATTATCTCCCATGTAATAGCTGCTGCTTCACATCTCCCCTTCTCCACCTCCCATGTACCGAGGTTTTAAAGCCTTAAAAAGCAAGCTCAGAGTAGAACAAAAAGACTGCTGGAACAGCAATAGGCATGTCGCAGCACACTTGAAGATAGCAGCTGTCAAGACACAGGAGCTGAAAATGCAACCACATATGCAGGCTACAGGAAAGCTTGGCCTTGGGCGTTTTGCTTTCACTTCACTACTGGTAACCCTTTGTGTGCTGCAAATGATCTTTAAAGGGGGGGGGGGCACGAAGCTGGAGAAAATTCTTTGTGAACTATTTCTGGAAATAGAAAAGAAACTGGTAATAGCTGTATAGGTCACAGTTGTGAAGTACAAGCAGCTCTGCATTTCGGCAGCTTGGCTGTTATCTGATTGTGAGCTTCCTCAGATGGGAACTGCTGCCGACCCAATTTTAATCAGTTGCAATTTTGCCTTTACATCTAAATTAGAATAACTTGGATTGAACAGGAAATGAAATGTCGGCTCAGAAGTGTTTCTGTAAAGCAGTAAATTTCTTGCTTTAGTTTCATGGAGCATCTCCAGTCTGACGCTCCTCATTTTACCCAGATGTTTCTGGGGCTGTAACTACAATGTATTTTACGTCAGTCTCCTGATTGTGAAGTTAAATGAACAGTCCACAAACCATGTAAGAAAGTCTCCCCAGTGCCTTCTCTCTTTAAAACATGCAAGTACAAGTATTACATGGGAGTCTGGAGCTAGAGTGGGAAATTTCTCTTCCATTGTCTAAATCCATCTTCTTTTGGGAGCAACCAAAACTCGTCCTTGCCGATGGCTGCTCACTGGGAAGGAGTGAAAGGAGCTGGTGTATCAGTTACTGCAAGTAAGCAGGCATAGTTGGCATGTCTCAACACAGCCCAATATACCTCCCGGCCGTGCTGAGTTTCATTAGAAAGACGGAGCTTGATTTGTGGCTAAAATCTGATCTGCGACCCAAAATGTCTCTCCTCAGCAAGCTGTTGCTCCCACACTTTCCACCTGTGTTAACTCCAGTTAAAACGCAAACAGCTGTCCCCAAGGTTCAGCTTACATCTGTTTCCATGCTTGTTGTCTGATACAAAGGCTAATTATCACAGCTCCTTCTTCAGTGTTTTCTTCTGACTTCACCAATTGTCCACAGTCTTGATATCTAGAGCATAAATGCCAAGGCTGAAACGTGCATTCAATTAGAAGATGACTCTTGACTGACCTACATAACAGTTCATTCATGAGATAATGTGACCTGCAGTCATAGAGATAAAAGTCAGTTGATTGAGCTGGGCTGGCTGTGTGTACTGCAAGCTCTCCAGTGATTGAGGAATCATCTAAAATTAGACTTACACTGTACGTTATCGAGAGCCTTTCAGATCTGACTCTGTTTCGGTAATATTTCCTTTATGAGATGGGCGTATAATTTGTCACATTGTAATCCTTTAATGCTTAACTTTATTAGCATGAAGTACTTGGGCATCAAATAAAATGAGCAATTAAGTGATTTATACTTAAGGTCTGCTCTCAGTTCAGGGCTTAGGTAGGCAGCCTCCCCTGAAGAGGAGAGATCGAGCATTTACCGCTTCCTTCAGAGAGCCACAAAATGGTGCTTTGGTAGTTGAACCTCCTTGTGTGCGTATCCCAGCTGGCTACTGCCACACCACAAGTTGCTGTGTGTATTTATACTAAAGGTCATTGACTGTCTGTAGTAAACTACAGGGCATTTTACCTAATTTTTGCCTATGAGATTTACAAAAGGGTGAGCTCACTGCAGAAGTAAGTTCACCAACGAGGAAATGGTTTAAGTGTAACGGTGAAGCTATGGTTTTGGTATTGCTAATAACCACAAAGGAAGCTCAGATAAAGGTTGTAGGTCTGACAGAAACCTTCACGCGCATGCTCACGAAGTAAGACGGTTCAAGAGAGAGAGTGCGGCTGTCTCTTCCAGATCCAAGGGACTGTGAGGTATTTCAATCCTTTTTTTAATCCTGTTCATCGTATTGTCTTAAAGATTCATTATCATAATAATGCACAATTATCTTTTGTGGGCATAAGGAACCTAGGGCACAAGTTCCTCTTTTGCCCTGTAAGTGTGCTAGGAGAAGCCTGCGCTCTGTCACACGAGTCCCCAGTTCCTCTCTGATGAAGGCACTTTGGAGCTGACTGCGCATGTCACAAGGAGGAAGAGGGGACATTTTGTGCAGGAGACAGTGTGCTCTTACAGAGCTCTTAAGGCGTAGATTTAAGGTTTTCTCCATTATCTTCAGTGGTTTTTTTTACCCCTGTGCACAGTGCGTGCCATTTTCTTTCCTTCTCATCGGTGTGCTTTTGTTTGGTGTTTATCTTCATGCTGCTGCAATTCTGATCCTCTTTTGCAAAAGGTAAAACTAATCAAAAAGCACAGGAACTTGCTGTTGGTTCCTCCATCAGGAGTGTCGGCGAGAGTCTTTTGTGAGTTTATTTCTTTGTTTTCAATGTTTTTTGCTTTGAACTGTTTAACAAAAAATAAGGAAGTGGCTACCTGAACAAGAGTAAAAATTGATTTAATTTAAATTTTCACTTTGTACATCCTGCAGTGCTTTTGCCTGGTCCAGTCTTTTTGTGTTGAATACATGTGGTTTGGCTTTGATTAGTGAAGAAACCATTGGGCAAGCTGGCAGAGGAAAGTGGGAGAGAAGCTCATATTTTTGTGGCAGTTTTGGTGGTGTAGCCAGACCACTTGATGTAAGATGAGACTGAAAGTGCACAGGACCCAATTAATGCCCATTTTCTGTTTTCTCTTGATTGGTTGCAGAGTCAGCGGTTTAATTAAGCAGAAATGGGGAAGTAGAGTTAATGTTCATTATAACTAAAACCAAAACAGCTGTTTACCTTGCTGAAGTCTTGTGAGCTAACATCTATAAATCTTACCCTGAGGAACACTCTCCCTGTAAAACATGCCTTTCCTGCTATCCTCTGATATCATTTTACATACTCATTTTCACAACATTTCCTAATCAGATTAATTAACACATTAGGGTATAATTCTTATTGTCTACAGAAATTACTTCAATTAAAACTATTAACATATTATCATAATTGTTATATTATTACATCTCGCTTTGTTACTACTCAAAAACTACTCTAGCAAACCCAAATGCTTGCAATTAGCATAAAATTGTCATATCTGCACTTCTCATCTTAACTGAGGGATAAGGTAATTGTAAACTTATTGAATAATTTGTATTTCTGTGCTGGGGTTTCTACAATGAGAAGAGGTGAGAAGGGCAGTGACTGTTCCACACAATGAGGCTAGAAAGATTTTGTCTTGAGTTCTACCATGTCCAACAGGAATGTGACCTCTGTGTAGGGACATAGAAAGGTGTCCAGAGGAGCACAAGGCAGTGATGGGTATAAAATGGCTATATTAATGCTGAAAATCAATATATCTTTCTGGAGGAGGTCAGTTTTTTGGAATGGTTGTCTTGTGTGAGGAGTTAAAGCAAGAGGTGTAGCTAGCTTTAACGTTGAGCTTTAGTATGCTCACAGTCTTCTTACAGACCAGATGAAATAGGCCATCTGTGTAAAAGCAAAAACCGACTGCTAATGTAATTAAAATGTTAACATTTTAATCAAAGAATTATTACCAGTCCAGATTTACTTCTGAAAGGAAGAGGAAGAATAGTGTTACAGGAGTAGTAATAATAATAATAGGTTTAAAAATGATATACACACACCTTAAGTTTCCACTTCTTTTTGTCATGTTCTGCTCACCTGCACTCCATGGACAGTGGCTTTAATTTTTGGAGCTGGGGAACTTTTATGGCAAGGTCTCAGGCACTGAGGCCCACACTGGGAACGGTATGTTGATGTCAGGGTTTCTTCTTCCTCTGTACTATAACGAGCATGATGCTGATGTTGATGCTTTCTTCTTCCTCACTCTGGGCTCTACTCAGCCTGTTTTTTTCTTTGTTTTTTTTTGGAACATGCTTTTACAGCATGTTTTCTTTGTTGGATTGCAACGCTGTCTTACTCCTGAATACAGTATGTATTCAATGCCTTACATACATTTCCTTTCTTATCCCTAAAACCACAGGCTTGCATTTGTTCAGCTATCTGGGGGTGAATTTTTAAGGCCGTCACTGAGTACTCCATCTGATCCCATCCCATGCCTCAGCTCTTCTATGCTGCATCGAGTGTCACCTTTCTGAGGCAGCTCTTCTATATTCATGCTCCTCTGCGCTGTGTCGTTATACTGGCTTTGTAAATATTTCATCCTACACAGGCTAACTACTTGTTACTACTGTCTGTATCAAAATTGCACTGAAACCACATGATTATGCGGAGATAAGCAAAAGTAAAATAAATTAGGCACCAGCCACCTGGTCATTAGGAAAATTGCTGCTACAGCTAAAGCAAAGCTCCAGGCTGGGCTGCGCAAGTGTAGGCAAGCCTGATCCCGAGGCTGTGCAGGCTCAGCACAAAGCCTGGGGCTATTTCTGGCCGTGGCTATACAGTATTTACTGGGCTACAGGACTTGAACTTGATGAATGAGATCATTATTAGGGTTTACCCATTTTTGGCCAGGGACCAAGCTTGGTGACACAGAATGTCCTTTTTGGTCTTAGGGTCTTATCGACACCTTGAACTGCTGAAATAGAAAAGGAACACTTTACAGAGCCATTTTATATTGCCTTACCAGTAGTAGACAGGTTGAACAGAAAACAAGAAAGTTGATCTAACTGAGGTAGGTAATTGCTGCCATTCTTCTAAGCCATATGTATTCCATTTGTCTTCATGATATTGCTGTGAAAAAGCTGTTATCCTCCTTTACAGATAGATAGTATTTATCTACAGTTGCCCTAGGATGCCTCTGTAGTCAATGAAGAGACATTGCTGCCTCCATTTTAGTCCACCTGAAGTCTGAATTGCCATCTAAATTGATTATTTCTTTTCACAGGCTAAATAGGAAATCCTGGACACACAGATTTAATAAATCTGAGCCAAAGAGATTAGAGATTTGTCTACAGCAGATGAGTTTCAGAGCCTGTGCTTTCACAGCTGTTATGGGTAACTAGCTTAGCTTAAATTTGTTTCATGTATGTTCTATATACGTAGCTGACTTAGTTTAGATTGTAGTGTTATTATACCCCAAATGAGATATGTCCACAGGAAGTCTGTGGCTGAGCCTAGAATTCAATACTCATATTTTAGATGAGAAGATAATGCCCTAATCATTTCTCGTCCATGTAATGTGATGTCAGTGGCACTACTAAATTCTTTTCAATTTGGCTATCACTCCAAACTGTTAAACCATCTGCTGGTGGCAGCCGAGAAGATGACAATATAATAAATTACTAGAAAAAGTTAAGATGCCTAACATCTGCTCACCACCAAGCTCAAGCATCTTCTCTGTATTGATGTTCTGTCATCTCGTGACGCAGTCAGAGAAGATGCCTGCTCTGAAGATCTTGCACATTCAAATCACTTAGAGCTGGACCTGTATTCCAGCCATCCATCTTTATGTAAATTTTAGGCCAAAATAGGGAATAACAATAGTAAAAGGAGAAGATGGAGGGAGAAAAACAAGTAGTTTCTTAAAATATCCCCAAATGGTCCTGGCCTAGCTAACAGTCTTTATCTACTCAGTATTCACTATGATTGATGAAGAAATATCTAATGATGTCAAGCAGAATTTTCTGAGACAGAAATAGAAACTGCTGCCTCTTCAGAGCTGCATGACTGTGTGTCCTGGAATTATGTCCTGCATAATATTTTAATCAAATAACAATTTGCTTAGTAGTGTGGACCACGCCAGTTAGTGCAAACAGAATGCAAACGTATTTTAGGTAATATTGTACAGCTCTGAAGGTGCTGGTCGGCAGGCACTGTGGAGAAAATATACACATAATATTTACTTTAAAAATTCCTGGATCCTCCTTTGGTGTTATTAGTCTGTCATGAAAATCTGCAAACATACACTTATCAAAAACTCACTGCAAAACATTAGGCATTTAGTGAAGTCAAATACAGAGTGGTGGATGCCATAGCAGAACACAGTTAATGGTTAAGCTGTGACTTAACTTACATCCAAGTGCAAACATAATTAAATTAGAAGAAGTCCTGAACCAAATGTACATGAGGCCTGCTTAGAATGCAAAGAAGAGTCTGACTCCCATCCTACTGCTTCAGTCTTCTGAAGCAAAACTGTAGGAGACAGAAGTCCAGAGCTAGAGTGAACCAACCTAATGGTTGCCATGCTTTCAGTTGATAACATTCTACTCATTATTGTGACACAAGCTTGCACAAAATGGTGTGCTCTAAGAGAAGAGACTGTAGGCCTGTGAGGCTTGGGGAGGTTAATATGGCACTAATTTGGAGTAATTTCCTTGCATTAGGTAAGCAGTATCAGTTGCTTCCTAGTTTCCTCTTCTAAGTTTATTCTGTTCCTCTTTAAGACGTAATTTCTTCAAACATAGTAATTTATTTCTTCTATATTCTGGGCTGCTCTCCCATGAAGTGTTAGGCCCATGCAACCAGGAGAGGGGTGAGCACCCAGTGCACATCCCTCCACAGCAGAGCTCCGGAGGTGTTAGGACAGTTCAGTGAAATTCCACTGGAGCTCAGTCTACTTCCTTTCATTAAGCAGAAGGATAGTCCTTGTCAATAAATTGGAAATAATATAATTTAGTTGTGATTACTTAATAAAAGAATACAAGCATAAGTAATGTGAACACCTATGTACTATTGTGGCCATCACTGTATTAGTAAAAGTACTAGATTTGATCCTGGTGATATCTGACTGGAAATGATCTTCTAGACTGTGTTCCTGTGAGTCCTGTGCTGACACATTTCTCTTATTCATCCATAAAAATCAGTTCTTGCAGGTCTAGAGTTAGAAAATGTTCTCCCCTGTTCTTTTATGTTGTTTTTTTTTTTTTCGTTTAACAGCAGTGTGCATCTTTTGCTCTGCTACTTCTCCTTATCTCTTTCTATCTTGTGGGTAGAGCTTTGAATCTGTGGGTTTCTGTTCCCTAGGTATAGCAAGTCAGCAAGCTACGTTTTAGTTATTGTGTTTTGGCAAACACCACCTGAGATGTGTTGACAGCTGAAATAAGGAGCCAGCGGGCTAGCTGTGCGTTTGTAACCTATAGAGAGCACGATGGACTGTGGTTGAACTGAGATTCCTGCCATCAGTGGGCCTGGAAATGGGCATTCAAGATCCTGTGACACAGTACCAGCCTACAGAAATGCAGGGGGATGCTTAGATGTCCTGAACAGGCTGCCCAGGGAGGTGGTGGAGTCACCGTCGCTGGAAGTGTTCAAGAAAAGGGCAGACGTGGCACCGAGGGACATGGTTAGTGGGCATGGCGGTGATGGGTTGATGGTTGGACTAGATGATCTTAGATGTCTATTCCAACCTTAATGATTCCATGAAAGGGTGGGAGGGCAAAAGACAACCCATGTAGACTTGACTTATGTATTAAACCTGCAGAAGCAGAAAAGGAAATCAAATCTGTAGTTGTCACTATCTCATCCCAGCATGACTGTGACTGACAGGTTATAACAGGCTGTTACTTCTCCTTATTAAGGAAATTAGTGATAGCATGCATTTTAGAAGAGGATGTGAGCTGGTGTGTTTGGTGGATAGGGGTGTCAGTAGGTACATCTGCTGAATGGGAAAGATAATGTTTCTAAGTGAGCTGGGGTGGAATGGGCCTTACAAGAGGGGTGGGCTGAGGTTGCTGAACAGCTTAAAGGATTTTCTCAGAACAGTCATTAATCTGTCATTAGAAAGCGATTGCAAATGCCATTACTTTCGGTCCATCTATAGTGTTTCTCAAGCATGCCCCTGAAAGCCAGACACCATTCTGGAGGTTTAGCAGTAATTTGAATGCAACAAATTGTACCTGCAAAGCACAGATGTTGAAAGCTGAAAATCTGAAGGTGCCGTATGTTTCCTGTAATTGAAAGCAGGTGCCCTGAAGGAAGCAGAAATTCTGTTTCACTTTATGAAGTATCTAGTTGGCAGAGCTGGCAAAAAATACCCTCTAAAGCTTCATTCACAAGGACTGGATAAGGCAGATTAAAGCTGTTGTTTTACGATAACTGTAAGGGGCTCCAGCAAGGGATTGAGGTCATATGATGTTGGGCACCATAGACAAAAGGAATAAAGTCCTCATCTGAAGAGTTCAGAGCAGTGAATAAATTGAGCTGAATGTATTTAAAGGATGGGGTGATTAGGAAGACTGTGATAACCATGGTATATGTAGCACTGAAAACTGAGACCAGCATCTCCAGCACTTAGCGGCTATTCCACCTTGCCTCAGGACAGATGCTCTGTCCAAGGTCTGCTACCAGAGATACACGTTAAAGTTATCCCACTTCTTAGTACTTCACAGGTTGCTCATGTGGTAGGCTAGAAATCTTTTGCTTTGGTCACTGTATACAAAGACCCCAGTCCTGAAAATGAATGAAAGCTGTGGAAGTTTATCCTTCCGAGTGTGACTCTTTGGGATGCTGTCTGATGTGAAGCCTGCAGTATAATAGATGGCAGGGAGCTGCCTGATGGCCCTAACTGCAGCTCTGTCGGCAGGTTACACAAAGCTTTAGGGAAGCCTCTTTATGTTATTAGTTTAAATCTGTGCCTCAGTTTACCAGTGGTTGAAGTAAAAAGGCCCGAGGGGCCTCTGAAGATTATTGACTGTGTGTTTTTGGGTTTTGTTAGTGGGTATTGTCATAATCCTAAAATAAGGAAGAAATATTAGCACCCCACTGAATTTAGTTGAATTGCGTTCAAGCTGAGCACAGCCTACGGGTGTAGGTTGTATTTTACTTAAGAAAAAAAAAAAAGAAGAAGAAGAAGAAAAAACACACCAAAATGACAGGAAAGCACCCCAAACCCTCAAATTTATTACTGCTTCCAGCCAATTTTGTAGTACTGCAGGTTTGCGAAGCCAGGGTTATTTCCACTCGCAGTCTGCACTATACCAAGTGTAGAAAGAGAAAACAACTTTGATCAAAACATTTTTCAGCTCTTTCTCTAATGTTTTGTTAGAGAAACTGTTTCAGCTAGTGCCTGGCACCATGTTGTTGTGCAGTTATTTCATCTCCCCAGAAAAACCCACATCAGATTCTGGAAGTGCCGACTGGCCTGTGTGCGCCGGCTCAAAACTCTTACTTGGAATCTCCAGCTGCCCTTTAAAGATTTTGCTGCACTTTTACAATGTTCTCTTTCCTTTTGGGTTCCCCACTATTTAATTTTTTTTTCCTCCTTCAGTAATGGCAGACATTTACTAGGAATTTTTCTTCTTTCCCTGTCGAGCCACCTGAAAGAAAGAAAAAATGTCTTTTGTCCGCAGTGTGACAGAGATCATAAATTCTGCTGAGAAAATTGAGAATTATGTTTACTGCCTTTAACTAACAGGCAAGATTAGATAAGAAAATCTGTGCTTCCAACAACTGAAACAAAAGGCTTGATTTTCAGTGGGTGTTAGTTTTTCATTCATTCTGATAATCTTATTTAACTATTTAACAACTTCGTAGTGGATCTCACTCCTTGCCATGATTTTAAAAACTAGGAGTTCAGTGTGTACTGAAATGACCGTCCCCACCATTTCTCTCTGCATAGCTTCCTATACAGAAAAGGTCAAAAATGTCAGTCAGACGGTACCATTTGGCATGAAGATGAATATAGAAGCTAAAGAGGATTTAAAAAATACATGATCTGGCATTTGAAACAGAGGGCTGGCAGCTGAGTCCTGATTTTATTCCTTTATCTGCTAGTGACCTAGCACTTTGCCTCTTACGGGTATATTTCCAGATTTAATAGTCTTTTTGTCTCAGTGTATGGCAGTGGAGAAAGTTCTGCAAGGTCAGAGTCAGATTTTTAGGGGGTGAAAGAGCTGTCTGGGTGGTGCTACCTCTCTCCACAGAGGCATCTGTGTACTCTGAGGGCAGAAGATAGGGCTTGTGCCCTCCATGCCTCGCAGATACTGAAGAGTTTACCCTAAAATCCTGCAAATGTCAGAAGAGAGGTAGGGATCCTTTGCAGGGCAGTCTGGTCCCCTTGTTCCTCATACTTGATGGTAGATGGAAGGGAAAGTGGCTGAGTTACTACTGGGATGTTTACTGAGGGCTCAGTGAAACCAGCCTGAGCTTTAGTGCCTTAATTTTGCCATTTGTGAAACACAGCTGAGGGCTCACGGAGGAATCGCAATCCTTAACACTTCAGTGTTCAAACCACCTGCAAAAAGAAGGCAAAGTTAAAAGAGAAGGCGGTATTCTGATCAGCATGGTGTTTGCTCTAAGAACTGCAAGATGCAGCGTGAAAGTAGAGCACAAATACATACCTGGATAAATGTAGTATGAGAGTGGAGTGAAAAGACTTGTAAAAAAAGAGTACTAGATGTCTTATGAGCCATATTTCTCTGAGCAGTAATGCTTTTAGGTATTGTTCTTAAGCATCTCTGGAAAGCAGTTAAATGTGAGGGCTGTTCCAAAAGGGACATGGGGCATGGTGGTGATGAGTTGATGGCCAGACTAAATGGTCTTAGAGGCCTTTTCCAACCTTAATGACTCTATGATGCTAAGCAATGACTCCAATTTTATTATGTTGACCCATGGTGTTGGCCCAGAGACAGGTGCTGGTGGGATGGCAGTAGAGGTTGAACCTTCCCACCAATATTCCAGTATGTTTTGTTGACGTGTGACAGATGGCAGCACAGGGGTAGTCCGACAGAATGGTATCTGACATAGAAGTATGTACGAAGCAAAGGTGTGTCATTGAATTCCTTTGGAGGGAGAAAACTGCATGCACTGACATTCATCTACACTTGCTGAACATTTGTGGAGACCAAACAGTGGATGTGAGCACAGTGGGGTGGTGGTGGTGCGTTTCTGCAGTGGTGACAGCAACAGTGGGTCACCTCTGCTGGTAGAGATTTGTACAAGTGCGGCATGCAGGCTCTTGCTCATCGCTGGCAAAAATGCAAAGCTAGTGGTGGAGCCCGTGTTGAAAAGTGGTGTTTGGTAGCTGAGACTTTGCTCTATCAAGCAGTGTTATTATGGTCTTTATATCTGTTGTAGTTTCCATGGAAATAAATGAGAGATGTTACTTTGGGAGCACCCAGTTGATCTTGGAAATACTCGTTTTAATGTATAACGTAAAGGTAAGGGGACTGTTGTTTAGGATGTGACTGTTTGCAAGCAGTCACGGCTCTGTGTCTGTTCCCTCTGCATCTGCTCACCATTCTCTGGTTTTAATTGCTCCTTTTACTAGTTACAGTAACCTGTTAAAAATATTTAGAGGTATTGATTAAGCTTTGTCAAACAGTCAGAAGCCATCAGCAGTTAGCCAGCCTGCAGAACTATCCGGCAGTTGTTCTCACAAAAATTAAAAGAAATGACAGCTTTCCAGCCTTCGGAGCTTCGAAGGAAATGAAGTCAGTTTGAATAACCCATGAACATAACATGAATAATCTTCATGTCAGCTATTTGTCTTCTTCTGGAATTACACAAAACTCCTTCTGACGAATATGGGCTTTCTGTGCTTCTGGTGCCGCGTGTTTCACATTTTCCTTTGTCCATCTTGCCAGCTCTGTAGTCTCATCTTCAGGTATGAATAGTAGTGGAAGTATTAAAATAGTCAAATAGATGGATTCTATCCTGGTGATTAGATTGCTGGGAAATCTCTAAGAGGTATTTCTTTTGACTCTGTTGACTCGTATAGCTGGAGATTAGCTGTAATTTTGAGGTATTCACCGATGGTTTCTGGATTTTGAAGCACATTGTTTGTTATATCAGTGGTCTTGTGATGTCTGATCATCTTACCAGGATGCTGAAAATATGGAGAAAACTTTGGAATTAAACTGTCAAACAGCTACTAGGTAGTAGATTTTGTTCCAGGTTGTTCATAATTTGCTCTTAGTCTTTCAAGTTGTGTTAGGGCGGGAAGTAGTTCCTAACTATATTTAAAATGCACTCATGGAGTTTCTCTTTCTCTGTCTGCAGTAATTTCTCTTACAGAAGCAGAACTAAGGGGTCTGTGAATGGATGACTTCAGTGGCACTTACAGATCCTCCAGAAAACTTACACTTTATACATTCATGTTTCATCCCCTTATAGGGTGGAGAGAGTGGGGCTCCTGTGTAGGAACTTTTCTTCTCAAGTGCATGTTACATCGTTTTTATGGTCTTTATTGTGCATATGTAATACCAACTTATGTAAAATGCAGAAATAATTTCCATGTATTTAAAATACAAGCTGAGTTTGCAATTTGGTGTAAATTATGTATTCCTGTTTCTGGTACAGAGAAATCAAGTATCTGCTTTTTTAGGATGCCTAGGTCTGATCAGCCATTATAAACTGTCCGTCACTCATTTCTATATCCAGTATGTTGAGATGTTCAGAGAGCAAAATTCTCAGTCCCCAATTGATGCAAATCACCAGTTGTAGTGAAGCAGGACAGGTTTTTTTGAATGAAATCTCAGATGTATTAGTGACATTTTGCCTCTGCATGGAAGTTGCTCCTTGCTTACTATTAGATGATTCATAATTTATCAGAACCAAAAGACCTTGATACTCTCTATCCTGTCACATGAGACTAAGCTGCTGCTGTGCTTAACAGGTAAGGTTATGCTGACCCTGAATTCACTGTTTACATATGCTCTGATATTTCATTTTCTTCTCATCATGATGATAAGGCTCTCCACTGTCAGTTCTCATTTTTGGAAAGTGTTACTAAGTGCTCCCGTAGCCAGTAGCAGTGGGATCAGGTGATACCTCAGGTTGGAAGTCCTTCAGGAGGTCTTGAGTCCAGCGTGCTGCTCAGAACTGGGTCAGCTGGGAGATCAGATCAGGTTGTTCAGGACTTGGTCTGGGCAGCCCTTGAAAGCCTCCAGAGATGGAGACGGGAGTCTTTCTGGACAACCTGTTCCAATGGTTGACTGCCCTCAGAGGGAAAATAAAATACCATTCTTTTAACAGTAAAATACACGTATTTTAACTTATGCATATTCCTTGTTGTCTTCTCTCTGTTGGGCTGTGAGGGACCTGGGCTTTTTCAGCCTGGAGAAGAGAAAGTTTCCCCCCACGCACCTTCATGATGCCGATGGGAGGCTCTTGAGAAAGCAGAGCTCTGCTCTTTACATGGTAGATATTCTCTTACCATTTTATCAAGGATGGTTGGTTTGGAATTACCTCTGAAAAATCTTTGAAAAAAGATATTTTAAGGAAAACTGCTATAGCTGTTGCTGTTATGTGGGAATTGAAAGGATTCTTGCTCTCCTTTTAGCCTTTGACTTGGGATATCTGGCTCTGTGTGACATCTTGCCCTTTCGGTGTTGTCTGTGTCATTGTGTGATATTGCCTTGGTCTTTGGACATCCGTAATCCTTTGGCAGTCTGCTAATGGATGCATGGAGACTTGCTCTGCTCCAGTTTTCCTTAACAAGTGTAACATGTTTTTCCCCAACTTGCTAGCATACACAAAAATAAGAACTGATTGTCTCCGTTTTTGCATATGTCTGAATCTTCTTTCCAATAGCTGTCTCACGTTAACTTATTCCCTAAAGTTATATGAATTACTGCTACAAATGGTTAACACTTAAGGAAATGGGGAAATTGTTGTTCAGACAATACCTATCAGTCTGGCTAGCAGGTATACAAAAACTTATTTCACTGCAAAATAGAGTAACACCCAAAGGCAAAGAATTGCATCAGTGTTCTCTAGCTGCTTAATAACACATTTTCTTGTTTAAAAAAAAAAAAGTCTGCCAATAAATACACATCTATTTGAGTTGACTTCTTAAAAAACATTTGGGACTGTGCTATTATTTCTTTGTTGCATATCTCCAGGTTTTTGCATTTTTTTTTCCATAATGTTGAGAGAAATAAAAGCAGATTACTGGTCAGAATTGAATCTCTAATTTGGATTTCTAAATCTTGCATGACTCTGTTCCCCCAAGAAAGGCAAATTACTTGAGCACAAGCTGCAGACCTAAATGAAACAAACTTCTATATTTGATTTCTCATCAGAGAAAAACAGGTGCGTGTAGTTACTTAATGAAAAACATCCTTTTCAGTCCTATCAAAGGACCTGCTACATTTGTCATTTTGGGGTGGTTGTTACTATTGCTAATACTACTGCAATGCTGCAAAAACATACTTGAAGACTTCTCAGAGACAGAGCAACTTCTCCTCAACCAAAAAAAAAGGTTGGTATGCCTTCTGAATATGGGGAATCATGGAAGTAAGAAAGGGGGAATAGACAGAAGGTGTGTGACTTGAGTTTTTATGGTAGGAGACAGTGGATTTCAAGAGTAATGCTGACTAGACAAGCTCTGATCCCTTATAACTTTGAAAATGGCTTTAAAAAGAGGATTAAATCTTGTTTAAAGCTATTTAAACTTCAAGGCTAGCTATGTAAAGGCAAATGAACAGCTGAACAGAACCAGACTAAATGCCCATCTAACCTAGTGTCCTGTCTTCCATAGAAGCCCAGAGAAAATGTCTATGTAAAAATAAAGAAAATCATGGTGAAAGAGCTCAAGGATTTCTTTTTTTCTATCGGCTCTCCCAGATTTTGTTGAACTCTAGCATGATGACTTCTGAACCTGAAGTTGTAGCCAATTTGTCTTATCTAATAGCTTTTATTGGATTTCTTTTCCACCTGGGAAGAATTTGGTGGGTCATTCCAGGTCCTCACATACCATGCTTCTTTGAAAGAGAAAAGCTCCATTTATTTTGATGATATCACTGTTTGCTGCTATGTTATTACCATTATTATACCCTCCTGTACATTAATAGAGCTGAGCTATTAGCATCATCCCACACATTCTGTGTTTATGCCAGCATGGTGAATCAGAAAAACATCTGCCTGGAAGGTAGAAATGTGTTTTTATATATGAATGCGTAAACACAAAAACTCTACAACTTCTGCTGTGAGCTCACTCTGGAGAACGCGGAAGAAACCAGTGAATGTCTGTGGTTAGGAACTGGCCCTTGTGCAAATCCCACAGGAGAAAGCTGTGATGTCGAAGGTGCCTGTCCACATCAGTGGTAATGGAGAAAGCTGGCACAGTGATCGCTTCCCTCAGGAGTAACGCTGCAGACTCTGTGACGCAGGGATGCACACGCTGTGTATTTCATTGGCATCCACAAACTGTTTTTTCATTAATTTAGGTCAGTGTTGCATTGCTTGAACTCAAGACTGAGTGCAGGGAATATTTAAGGTAATGTTGATACGTGTTTTGTTTGTGTGTTTTCCAAAAATCTTCCTTGGATTTTTGAAATAATTTAAATGTATGCATTTAGGATGAATGGTATTTGCTAAACGTGGTGATATCTGATTGGAATTCGGCTTGAAGAAATTGGTGGAGAGATGCAATACAGGAAAGAGAACTCACTGAACTTTTTCTAAATAGCTTAATAGGCTCAGGGGTCACAGTGATCCTCCTGTTGATACCACGGAGCTTGGCAGCAAATGCCTCTCTGGATAAACAGGAATGTCAGCCAGTGCAGAACTATCATCCTGACAGATGCGTGTCGTAATGGCATCCACAGACAGGTCTGACAGCAAAATAGAGCTCACATGTTTCCTAAGAAACTTATCTCATTTCACAGTTACCGGAGGTCTTAAAAGTCTTGTTTTGTAATGCACCTATGATAAAGTTAGGTCTTCTGGAGTTGGCTGCACAGCCTTGCTGGAAAAGCCCAGGGATCTCTCGGGCCATTCTGTCCATAACTTTCATTCTTAAGAGTAAGATGGACACAGAATTCCCTTTCCTCTTCAATCCCTCCCACCTCCTTTATCTTTTTAGGCATGAGAAAAACTTGCAATGTATGCCAAAATAGAAAGTTCATCAGAAACCAGGCAGATAAGGAATCTTACGGCCAGTGAAGATGCTGTAGGAACAGCGGAGTTGCAAGTATTTAGTAACATCACAGCAGTCTTGTTCCACATTTGCAATTAATACACGTCTGTGTTTGCATTCGTTATAGGACTCTTGACAGCACCAACGTAACAAGAAAAACGAACAACCTGAGTAATAAATCTCTGGAGGCATTCAGCAAGTGCCATAGGGCTCATTAATCTTGATTATTCCCCATAATAGATAACTTCACAAATCAGCTATTCTCCCCAATCATGCACATAAGGATAATGTATATATAATAGCCTCCCGTACCGTAAAACCCCAAATAGAATTTCATTTTTTAAATATAAGTCTTGACAAATGCAAGACAAATATTTATAGAAAAGGGATGGGCATGAATAACAATGAACTGGACTGAAACAAGTGGAACAGAGACTTGTGAAAAGAAGGTGGCATCTTTTCTGATTACATTTTTGTTTTGCTGTGTTTCTCAGCATTATGATGTCTCTATTTGAATCACGAAATTCATTTATTTGTAGCCTGAAGTAGATGGGATTTTCTTCCTGAGAGTTTTGGCCAGGGAGATAAAGGAGGCTGCAGCTGCAGCCTTCGTGCATGCTCTGTAAGGAACATAGACTGGAGAAAATAGAAGCAGCTGAGAAATATCCTGAATCCCAGACACCGTACTATTCATAATTTATGCTACTAATTCCCTCTTTTTCTTGTACTCTTCCCAGAAATTTCCTTTGAAAAGTGCCAAAATCGCCAGAGGAAACCACAGTTCTGATCTGATCTGTTTATCAGTTTTTCTCAACGGCACCTTAAATACGCTATCAAATGGTAATACGTCTGCAACAGACATCATATTTAGGAGAAGAACGTGTGTGATCCTTTCGGTAAGAGCAGTGGGGCTGCTCTCATACCCAGAGTGGGTGCCGTACTGCAGGCTGTGCTTCAGCTCACTGATCAAAATACCACGGTTATTGTGCAGCTAGTTGTGCAAAAAAAAAAAAATAGGAGACATTTTAACTTGAAAAATACACTATTTTGAATGCAGTTGATATTAAAAGAGGATAAACAACATTGTGGGAGGGAATAGATGAACTTATTTTCATAGAAGGCCATTACTTTTATGTCTTCATAATCACAGTGACCTGAACCTGCTGCTTAAGAGTCAGTTCTGCTGATTGAAGTTTCGTACTCGTAAAGCCATACTCACAGGTGATTATTTCTCTTATCCAGTATAAAGCATGAGATGTGATTGCCCTCATCTTTGCCTGCAACCCCATTTTGCCTCCTTTCTCTTCCATCCCCTCATGTGTCCACATGCTCTCAAAACCCAGGATTTTGTTCTGTGACCTGGGGCACCAAAATAGCAATTCTGTGTGAGTGGAAAGAATTTAAAAGACTAACAACTGAACTGCTTTAGGGAGGGTTTCCTCGTCTTGTTCATGGCCCCCATTCCACTCCTTGTAACGAGTCCTGAGGATATATTTTTCTTTAAAATCTAATAGAAAAGAGAGTGTACGTTATCATCTATTAGAGTTCGAACAACTTGAGCTTTGGATCCACATGCTTTTCCAAGACCTGCTTTGCACACCATTCCAACAATTCCACTTCTTTAATTCTTTTGCATGTGGATGCAAGACGTATCTATAAAGTATCACACGCTTTTAACAGACAACGTTGCACTCCAGTGCTGTGTCTCTGTTCCCAAATACATACACATTAATAACATCCACAGGCAAAATACCTTCTGGCACAGAGGTGAAGAATGAGTTTTATCCCTAAGAAGTTTTAGGAAAAAAAAACGAGCGTCTTCAACTTCTTTTAAGTTTGATTGGATGGATTCAGGATCTTGTAAGTTTGGCATTTGTGTTGAGACACGTTTGTCTTCAGAATTCTGCAGAGAACTCAGTGTCAAACAGCAGCGCATTTTGGCTTGAAAATGTTCTTTGATATCTGCACAGTCTGGTAGTTTGAAGCACAGTTTTGGAATAACTGAGGATAACTGAGCTCTATTTCTAGCTGTCTGACAGAAATTCAAGTAACTCCCTTAATCTCTCTTGGACTCAGTTTCTCCCTGTATAAAACTATACTATTAATACTTCACCGTCTTCATAAAATGTTCCACAGTCTTTTGATGAAAGGAATTATTTTAAGTTCAAAGTGTTTCTCTTAATGAAAGAACGAACTTGCTTATTCTTGAAGAAATACATTATATAAACATCAAAGACTGTTTGCACCATGTGGTAGTCTGCCACAAGGTGCTTCTCTGTCTCAATTAGCAATATTTTCTCTTTTACTTTTCCATGTAAAAGAATGTGCATGGTGTTTTGGATGCCATGATATATAATTCCAAATGTGTGAAGTTGACATACCTACAGCGAATGGCATCAGCCTTGCTTGGCTTGTGGGCTGATTTCTCCGAGGATCAAGAAGCCAATGCTGGAGAGTGGCTTGAGTTTCACAGTTCAGTTTGCAGCCAAAAGGGTTCCCGGCTGTTTTTTTGTTTAGACTTGGAATAATCTCCAAAAGTAGGGGCATCCTTATATTTTGTTGAAGAAATTATCAAACTGCAGGTATGTTTCTTAGAATAGAGTCATAGAATAGAATCATAGACTGGTTTGGGCTGGAGGAGACCGTAAAGGTCATCTGGTCCCAACCCCCTACTGTGGGCAGGGCTATCTCTCAGTACCTTAGTTTGCTTAAAGCCCCATCCCACCTGGCCTCAAACACCCTCAGGGATGGGGTATCCACGGCTTCTCTGAGCAGCCCGTGCCAGTGCCTCGCTGCCTTCTGAGTAAAGAATTTCTCTCTAACATCTAATCTAAACCTCTCTTTTTTCAGTTTAAAGCCATTATCACTACATGCCCTTGTAGTAACTCCCTTCTTTGGGAGTTAATGCAAAAAGGCACCTTTCCAGATGATGATTGACGCTTTAGTCAGCCACTAACAAAAAGAGGTTAACCAGGTGGAAAATATGATATATCCTTAAATGGTTTAACAGTCATTTTTATATATATTTTTTTTCCTTTTTGTAGCTTTTTTTTTTTCTTTCTGGCAAATCTCAGTTCTGAGCCTCAGGATCTTGGTTGTTTCTCCCTTTTCTGTTTGATAAACTGCAGAGTGGCAACGGTCTGTCCCCTTCCTGCGATTACCTAGCCCAGCAGACTGCAAGGTAGTGCTTTTTTAGAAGGCAGTTGGAGGAAGAGGAGTATTGAAGAGCTTCTCTGCACTGGGAAGTTAAAGTGCAACCAGACAGGAGGCTGGCTTACAAGGCATTGCTAGCACAGTATCCCCATTGCCCACAGAGATGTTCAGCGTTTGAGCAAGGAACCTGCTCTGCTGGGAGAGGAGACTGTGCCCCTTTGCCTTGTAGAAACACTCCAGGTCTGATTGCTTCTCCTAGAGATGTGGAAGGGGATGGGGATATGAAAGACAACCAGTACAGCAGAAAAGTTGGCCCTGGTGGAACATGGGTTAAAAATAATGGTTTTTAACCCAGCACCTCTTGGCTAAAAAGAAGTAAACAAAAACACCAAGAGGATTTGTAGTAACCTTGAGCAACACAAGCCCAGAGGGACATTTGTGTTGCTTTGAACAGAAACACCTCTGGCTCTGATACTCTTGTCTTTGTGCATTATGTACTTGGAAAGACATTACAAAAATTTTTTCTTTCCTTTGAGGTATTGGAGGCGTGTTAGGATGACATAGGGTTAACAAAAAGGGATATTAACCCTTCTGGCTTAATCTGGAATTACTAGGTTAAATTCGTAAGGAATGGAGCTAGTCAAGGATGGAATGTGAATATTGGGACATTTTAACTGATGGCAGAGAGAGGACAGCAGTGTGTTAAGGCATTTTGAGGTGAAGGTTTACACAGAGAAGCTGGTCATCCACCCTCCTCCCCTTTCCTCTCCCAAGCTTTCCTGAGGTGGGACTGTAAGTACAGGCAGGTAAATGGCAAGGCCTTGCTGGAGGGATGGTTTTCATCTTCCAAGATAACATCTAGTATTGTCAGCAGGCAACACTAGTCTCCTTTTACTGGGCAAAATATCTCCATGAGCCAGTGGAATATGTCCATGAGTCAGTACTCCTGTGCTTGTTTCTGCAAGATCAAGTGACCAAAACCTGTTCCCCATGTAAATAGAAAAACAAATTAACTGGTTTATTTTTAAGTTGTTTGGAAACTTGACTAGTGAAAACAGCTCTAAATGACATCCAGTTTCAAAAACGTGGCTTTGAGCGTCTGAAATAGAACTTGTAGTTGTGACAGACTCCCAGTGCTCACATAGCTGGAGCTCAGGAGATGAGAAACATGTGTTTAAACCTAGCTGACCAATTTAGAAATAAACACATAGAGTCTCTCAATCTCTAGGCTAAGACCTGTGTTATGGAAAAAAAGTTTATGTAATGCCGTTTCCATTATAAATAGAGACTAATTTTCTCAGAAAGACTCTTAATATTAAGCAAACAAGTAAGTTTAGTACTAAAAACATTCTCAGTGCTTCATTGCCTTGGGTTTACAATATCATTTACACGTCAAATTATATTTCATCTTATGATTTAGTAATGCCAGAAGAATAGATCTAATTCTGTGTCTCATGATACCCTTAAAGATGGAAGATTGCTTTCCATGGAGTGTGAAACTCAATTTGTAGTCATGTGTATAAAACATGACTTTATGGCAGATTAGCTTGCTGTAGATTTAGTTCTCTCTGACAGTGAACTGAAAAATATTAGCATTTCACTGAACACAATATTAACGGCAAGAAGAGAGTATTACTGTAATGTAGGAAGTAGAATGATTTTTTTGAAAATAGAGTCAATAAGCAGAAGAAAATGTATTTAGAGATTTGCAAGGAGTTTAGACAAAGTTGGTTTAACTTCTTTTCTTTCCTTCTCTTTTTCCCTCCCCCACCATGAGCCATTTTAAGAAATAAGTGTGTTTGCAGTTGTCAAAGTGACCTCTCAATGATTTTCAAGAAAACAGCAGTTGCAACACTGAAGGAAGCATCTGGATTGAACATGGGTGAGATGACTGTAGGAAACATGAGGGTGTTTTTTGTTGGTTTTTTTTTTTAAAGACTTCCATTTCTGATTTGCAGATGTGCTACTTTGTGGTCAGATTTGTTTGTTTTTTCCAGTACAAGCAGAAGATGAGAGCATGCGTTCATGTGCAGCTCATTATTTGTATGGCTGGGATGGTGCTGGCATTTGGCTGAACCATCTCTCCAGGTGCCCGTCTCCTCTCGGGTGTGACGAAGCTGTCCCTCAATGTGCTGAGCACTTGGTTAGAATGGGCCCGAGCCTGTTACATCCTGCTAAAACCACTGCATCCCTCTGTCACACCAGGGGCTTGACTGGAAGAGATGGGAGTAGGAAGGGAAATGGAAAGAAGCAGACACTGTAATTAAATGGGGTTCAAGAAAAGCATGTTATATGGAGATTCCTTGTACTATTTGGTATCTTGCACTTGAATTTTTGCAGCCTATCTTGTATGTGTCTGCCGGAGTGATCCAACATGTTTGCCCAGACTCTGCTTTTATAATGTGACGGATGATAATGTGATTCTTTGTGCCTGACTTGAAGTTAATATACTCAAGATACAAATGGTACATGAGGGTGCAGACAGAACTGCAACATTTTAACTGCAGTTGTAGGAATGTACCCCATGCATCTGTGCTAACTGGAAACTTTTTGTTTATTAATTATGTCCATTTGAATTCCTGGAGTCAAAGAACGATATGTGAAAACAGCATAATGATGCTTTGATACTTCTGCAAAAGTAATAACTGATTTTGACCTGCTTTTGGTCTTTCAAGCTACTCATTGCATCTGTCCCTTATTCCTGTAGTTTTCTTTTTTCTCATTGGTCTCTCTATTGATTAACAGGCAGTGTGGGGCTGCTCGCTTCCTTGGGCCCAGCACACAAGCTCTACTTTCTTCTACAAAGGATTTCAGTGTGATTGCTGTCCCTTTGTTTCTATTTAGGAAAGCATTTAAGATTGTAAATGATGTGCTCAGCTGCCCCATTCTCAATAGAGCATTTTCCACATATTCCAGAGATTGAGAATTATGACAGCCTGTTTGTTCTTAATTATGCATGCTTCTATTAATTCATATTTTCACTAATTTTCTTTCATTTTTAGCTACAGCTTATACTGCATGGACCCAGTCCTACAAAAAAGCATACCATTAATTCTGAATTATTGTCATTGTTGTTGCTTTCTGTAAGCTCTGTAGAACTCACTTTACAACATATACTGCATACAGCAGTGCACTCTGTGGGACGAAGCTTGGCACACAGTCATAGCATAGGGTGCTAAAGGATGAGAGAAGAAATTGGCTGTCGTCTCCCCACGTTGACTGGTTTGTAACTGGTTTGTAGCTGAACTGTTTGGAAGAGCAGGAGGATGCCTAGTGACACGAGGGCCAGCACAGAGGAAGCTCTTGGGAGTCCGAGGAGATGCTTCTCTGCTGATCTGCAAGTAGCTGCTGAGCTTGGAGGTACCACAAGCACACTGTTAGAGCTGCTTGGTGGAAGCCAACCCCACGGCCAGGCAGCCCCAGAGGAGCAGAGCAAGTTGCAGTGAGTTGGAGGCAAAGATAGCGGGGGCACAGGGCAGCCTCCTAAGGTGCCCTATGGTGATACTTCTTTTAGAAGCTATTGTTAAATATACTTCTAGTAGGTGGATTATGAAATTATATCATCTTATTGTGGTCTCTTTGGTGGTACTGTAGAAGGATAAATAGATTTGTTTGCTGTAGGAGCCAGACTCTAACTAGACTGAGAATCTGACCCTAGAATTTTATCTTTAAAATAGTTGCTTTTCTGCCAACCAGCAGGAAACTTGTAATTCACCATTGTAATTGGGGAGAAATTCTGAAGGACTGGTGGAGACTCAGGGACCTATCTAGTTCTGCTTCTTTCCTCTGTCTCCTTCTCTGTCCCAGCAGCTTCTCTTTTTTCCTCAAAATAAAGGATACTTGTACACTTTGGCATGCAAGTTACAAGCTGTTGAGTGTGCTGCCCGGGCAACCCCCCCGCTCAGGTATGCAATGCACACATTTGCATCACAGCCCTGGGGTCACTCTCCAGCTCCGTGACCAAACAAATACCACTGCAGCCTTCCATACCAGCCTCCTTCACATCGTGTGTACACCATTGTGTCACCTCATCACAGAATCAGAGAATCCCAGAATCGTAGGGATTGGAATGGACCTCTGGTGATCATCAGGTCCGGCCCCCTCTGCTAAAGCGTCCTCATGCCCAGCACAGTCTCTCCCTTTGCAACTATTTAAGCAGCACTGTGCATTATGACAGTGGTAAAAATAACAGTGCTAGATCAAATCAAGCCAGTTTATATATATATATATATATATATACATAAATATATGTAAGGGGAGGTAAAGAGTTAATGTCGTCTTATCCTGGATGGGACCATAGTGATACCTGTTGTTAACACTCTCAAGCAAAATGTTACTTGAAATATTAGATGGGAGAAAGTTGAGAGCAGACCAGGAGAAATACAGAGGGCTGCCTGTGATTTTTCTGCCTTAGAGACATGCTCAAAGTGTATCAGACAAGCCTACCCTAGGACTGCAATTAGGTGGATACATCAGAGTGCATCTTATGTCGGTGGTGTCTTTATCCCTCAGCTTTACATCAGCAAAGCTTATACCAGTAAACACATTGCTCTGTGTTGCACAGCTTACCCAGAAAAGTTGTCATCAGTTTAAAAACCGTGCTCTGCAGTACAGGAAAAAATATCAGAAATGGTTTGTCTGCCTACCCAGGGTGAGGAAACCACTCCTAGCCACACAGTCCTAATAAGAGCAGCGTAGGTGTTGTTACTGCACAGTGCAACTTGGCTGTTGTTACTGTGTGTAATTTTTTTTCTTTGTAAGATGTGATCCTTGCATGCATATCAGTACTTACAGATGCATACACTTAGGCATGTCGAGGGTCTTACCGTGGCTGACACCAGCACCTTTCATCCTAACCATGAATGAAATTTTGGCTTTTTTGTTAAGCACCTGTGGATCCCTTGAAGCTTTAAAGGTTCTTCTTAGGAATTGCAAGAGGCATTCCAAATGCTTTATTAAAAAAAAAAAAAAAAAAAGACATGGGGTTTAAATAGTTAATGAACACACATCATTTACCTAAACAGTGTTTTTATAGATCTTTGCAAATATGACATTAATTAAGAAAAGTAACTAAAGCTGAAGTGCCACAGAATGTTAATCTTCAGCATCAGTAATTAGCTGTGGATGAGGATTTTTTTTAAAATGTTTCCAGTTTACACCGTTTTGTTTGGAAAGAAACAAAACTGTGCGGGTTGAATTATTAAGAAAACAAATGAGCCCTGAAAAACTCTTACAGAGTGATTGTGTGTGCGCTACTGCAATGAGCCTTTGCTCATCCGTGGCTGTATTGCCTCTGTGTCAGAAAACAAATCCCGGATACCCCCACCACATCCCCTTCCTATTCATTCCTTCCCTCACCCATTGCACAGGGTGTGCTCCACGTCCTTTGCTCGTCACCAAAGGGATCAATGGGCTGGACCATTGCAGGCAATTGGATTGAATTCTCATCTTTGCCAATGGCCAGTGAGAGCAGGTAATGCAGACGGATACTCCATCATTAGCTTGATCGTGTTTTTAACACCCTAGTAAAGGCAGCTCTTTGAATCCATCCCTCCCGCGTGCCCTGATAATTGTTTTGTTTATCAGAACAATTTTGCGCTCTGCAGCGGGCAGTGGAAGGTCTGTCTGTGTTGTTTGTCTTCCTAAGTTGTTAAATGAAATGACTCAGAAGATTCAGGAAATTAATTTTGGTCGTCTGGATTTATGGCAGAAAAGGAAGCTTTGAAGTGGTGATGTCAGTGTAGCCGCTCTGAAATTCATGAATGAGCCTTCACAAGATTTTCAGAAGCTTAGAAATTGAAGGTTTTTTTTAAAATAGTTGCATCCTTTTTAGTTACCTCTTGATATCTGAACCCTAACAATTCATGTCTCCAAGCCTTTATTCAACGGGCATTTCATATGAAAATGAAAGCAGATGTCCATATAAATATGACTGCAAGAATTGGGGTTTTTAAAATAAAGCATAGGCTTATTGCTAGACTCAAAAGTGTGATAATCGCCAGCACTACCTATTCTTTTCTCTCTTTTTTAGGATGGTTAATTTAACAGCTACTATTGAAATAGCCATAAACAATTTAATAAACCTGGTAAAACTTCAGATGCTTCTTTATTACACATTCAAATAGGGTTCTCTGCCTCTTGAGTCCTACTCTACACCCTTGAATGCTGTTAAATAGTGCCATTAAAACAGCAATACGAGGAGACCATTCTCATTTATGGAGATTGTAAAATAGGGACGAGATGCTGGTTTTTATTCAGTTCAAGACATATTTCCACAACAAATGTTAGATGAAGTATTTAATATGGATATAGTATAGATAGATAAAGTATCATGTCTCATGTTACCGAAAGTTTCGCTTTGCCCTGTTGACGTGTGATATTCTATAGCTGGCTTTCTGATGTTAAGCTCGAGCATGTGTTAGCAAGTGGTAAAAATGGATCTTCATACCTCCAAGACAGACAGAATTTTGGCTTAGAAGAGGATGTTGCCTTAATAAAATATCATTAATTCTTCAGCAGTTGACTTCAAGATTGGCGGGGTGTGTTAGCTGAGGTCATGTTTGGGGGAAGAATGTTAACACTGATATTTTATTTTCTGTGCTTATGAAGGAGGATAGTTTCTTGAGGTACTTGGTAAAAATTTATAGTTTCATCTGTGGAAATTTGGGCCTTAAACACATTCCTCTGGTTGAAACACATTATGCAAGTCCTTACACATTTTGTTCTCATTTTTTGTGATTTATATTTTACAAGTGATGACTTAAGCTGTGTGACAGCTAGATGAAATGTGTGCCTGTGGTTTTCTCCCCAGGATAAAAAAAAAGTGAAGCAGCAAGCCTCCACTTTCATGGTTGTTTGAATATGTAGATGCAGGTGCATCATTCAGAGATCGTATTTCCAGCTGTAGAGATTTGCGCAGAGCATGTCCTGTAACTGAACTTTGCACCTTGGGGACTCAGGGCAGAGACTACTGATGAAGAGCCACTGAACGATCTAGCACACTGCTTTTCTCTCCAACAAGTTTGTGATTCCTTTCTGCCATCTCTAGTGTCGCTTTGCATTTTACAGGCTTTGGACTTTTTGTTCTTTAAGCGATGCAGCTGCTCAACAGATTTTGTAATCAGTGAGTGCAGTACAGCCATTGGCTTTCTGCTGCCCAACAAGAAGGTCATGGGTTGATTAGGTCTTCATCCAGAAGGTGGATTTTTAGAGATGGTTCCTGTGTAGTTCTTGTGTCTGTAAAAGCCCCTTCCTTTGTTATGAAACGTGTTGTTCTACACAGTGACAAGCTGATTAAGAGCAATTTTCTAGAGAGGAAATAAGCTACCTACTACTGTAGGTGCAGGAGAAGAGAAAAATATTAGGCTCTTGTGTGAATGTTCTTATGTCAGTGGTTGTGCTCCAGTAATTAAATTCTGACAAATAGGTGAACAAACAATCTCCAGGGGTAATGAGGCTCAGTCAATGAACCACAAGTGTTCACAAGTACTGAAAATAGGAGAAAATACAATTGAAAACCCTGCATATGTGTTACTCAAAAAGCAAGTAAGAACTAATTAAAGGGCTTTCTGATATCTCTGCACGCTCTGCGTTTAGAAATAGATGTACAGAATATATTCTGCAAATTCCCAGAGTCTTAGATACAAGCAGGAGAGTAGGTTTTATACTTGCTTATTTTAAGAGGAAAATTCAATAAATGCAGTGAACCTCATGACAAAAAATTGTCACTAGCATTGTAGGCTTCTTTTCAGTGAACCTAAAAGCCTGTCACCAGAGAAGTGAAATCCCTCAAATGCAATGTGCTCACACTTTGCTTAGAGTGCATGAAATGCAGACTCGTGAAAATGTGGTCATAGAAGTTGAATGCATTTCCTTCTAACTTTGATGACTGCTTATTTCACAAGCCTAAATGTGAGTATCTTTTCTGCTCTTCAGCAAAAATGGTAACATATGCCATCACCTTAACTGTGTGGTAAAGTAACTCACAATAGCCGTGTCTGTATAAAACTGTTCTGTCATATGGTGTAAATATCTAGAATTTTTAATGTCCTTTTTCTCATAACGTGTGGCAGAGGCTTCTCCTCCCCACCATCAGAATTGATTTTTCTTTTTGAAGTACGATTTCTCACTTCTTCAAAATATTTTTCCCAGAAAAAAAAAAAAAGATTGGCAAAACGACAATTTCATGTGACAGCTACGGATGGGGAGCTGACAGTAAATATCGACTTCCCCTTTTGCTGCTGCTGTTGGGCTGAGAGAGTTAATCCCATCAATAATGACAGTCGTGTTAGTCTGATTGATATTTTGTAATCTGTCTTTCCTTTGTCTCCCTGGTTCGCTGCAGTCCCTTCTTGGTTAGTAACGTGCCGTATGTTACTTGGTTAGATATAAATTATATTTTTCCTAGCTCTCTTAGTGAAGCCTGTGTTTAATCTGTGGTCATCAAGCTGCTGCTCTCTGGTTTCTATAAATGATGGGAATCGGACAGCTGCTGTTTGCAGTTGCTCCAGTGTGAATGACAGAGGATATGGAGATGTACTGCAATGCATCTGTTGCCACATAGGAAGCCATGGTAATCCTCTATCACCAGCAAGGAATCTATAATGGCTACAATGTGCGACTTTATTTTTTATTGCTCTTTATGGCAGATGGCCATACCAAGTACCAAGGTCTCTAGCGCAATAAGGGAAAGTCTTAATGGAAAAAAAAAATTGAGGTTGGTATGCAAAATGTTGAATGCAGTTCTGACATCCCCGTCCAGAAAAAGATCTGTATCTGTAGTGTAGTGTCATGCTCATCCTCTCTCTCTGTAAACAGGAAAAGTAATTTGAAAGCAAAGGGTGCATGAAGGTTGGCCTCCACATGTGGTGTCATGTGGAACACAACTGAACAAAATAAATGGGCCAAAGAAGAGTCTTGGTCTTTTTTTCCTCTGTGCTATAATGTCTGTCTTCCTAAGGTGGAAGCTGGGAAATTTTCTAGCAGCCCTACACCCTCAGCCTCTTGAAGACTCAGCCACACTTTCCTTAACACCATGAGAGCTTTTGTTAGCCTCTTTCAATTGGGGTGATTCTGTCTTTGGCAAGAACAAGGGACTGAGAGGGACATTATAATCAGGATCTTTATGTTTCCTCTTCTTTCATCCAGTGATGCCAGAACAGAAGAGAAAAATGTAGAGCTTCTTAGGTGAGACTTTTTTTTGTTCTACTCTCCATTTTAGGCCTTTTTGTTATATGAAAGGGGAAAAAAATCAGACTAATATTTTTGAGTAATTCGTTTACACAGAAAAAGATTACAGTTTATGTAATTTTGGCCCTGTATACTGACATGACCACTGATGATGTACGTAACATCTCCACTACAGGGCTATTCCTAATCGTAGATTTAAATGCTATCACTGTGTTGTGGGGTGTGGATTCAGGACATGGACAGATCTGGTAGCGCACAGAGATTTCAGAAATGCAGAACACATTTAGGAACCTAGTGTTCATTGATCCAATCACTTTGAATTTCATTTTGTCTTGAGGCTTTCTGCAGCATGGAACATTGCCAGAAAATGAATTTTTAGAAGCAGTATATTACTGGTAATAATGGCCTAAAATCTGACAAATTGAATTAGTGCATTTTAATAGAACCTTACATATTAAATGAGTGCACTTGAATAACTTGTAAACTTAGCAATAGATATCTTTGTAATAAATTATGGTAACTGTAGTTGCATGATGTTCATAGTTCAACTATATAAAATTGTTCTTTAATTAATTTTAATAATACTAGTTGCTATTGTGATGCTGTTCACACAAGAATCTGAAGCCCTTCATTAAATATTAACTAAACCTCAAAAATTCCCTAATGTGGTTTTGTAGTCATTTTTCACGTTATTCTGTTGTGGCACAGGGAAATGAAGTAATTTTCCCTTCCTAAGAGCCAGAAATAGAAGTAGGATTCTCCAGCCACCAACCACTTTACTGATGCGTTCCATCAGCTGAAATATGATTGTGTATTGCCTTTGTGTATTCTAAATGTTTTAAGTTTCTTCTGAACCGCTCGCTCTCTAAGGATTTAATTTTCTGCTGCATAGTGTAGTTATGAGTGAGTATTTCTTGGTCTGTGGAGTGCTTCTTCCCTTTTCATTTGTTTATTCTTCCTTTTTACTGCTCCCTTTTCTGCCTCTTATCTCACAAAAAGATTGTAAACATAAGTCATGTCCACACGTTTGTCCTCTTGACATTTATACAAGGATTTTAATTTGGCAGAATTCATTCAAAACAAACTATTTTCGTTACTTCTGTCTCCTACGCGGCTGTCCCCTAACCTACACCTTTTTATCATCGCTTGGAAGAAGTGGACCTGACAGATAGCTATCTGAAGTCTATATATTAGTGCTACATTCACCATTTTTTGACAGCCAGAGAAACAGTTTGACTGTAATAGAGCGGTAATTTATGTACAGGCAGATCTCTCTCTCGTACCTGTCAGTGCATGCAGGCGTGTGGGCACAGGCTCCTTTACCCTCCTGTCCTCCCACTGCATTCTTCCTTTGAAGAGCATTCTGTAGCTCAGAAATTAAGCCTCATTACCTTACATAGTTCTAGTCAATCCTGTTATCATTAAACTCTTGTTATGGGATATCTAAGCAAGCTAACTTGTGTATAACATGTTGTTTTCTCAGCGTTAAACAGTCCCATTTGTGTGGTTTTTTTCACTCTTGGAGCCGCAACCAAGAAAGACAAACCTCCCTCCTACAGAACAAGAACAAAGCATTGTTTCCTCTTTGCCTGAAATTATTTTTCTTGAGATAGTCCTACAGGGACCAAAGCCACTTTGCCATTACCCCTTAGTGCTACTTTATGTGGGATTTATAATGAAATTGCTTTGACAATTTGGATAACGACGGAGCAACACAATAACTGATGAAACACTTTGGGGCAGAAAAATTTCCTCTGGGAGCCGTCAGCTTTTGTGTTAAAATTACAGTCCTAATGTAATACACTGAAACTTTAAATAATAATAATTAAAAAAATAAAATGAAAAAGTCTTTGACTGCATTACTTAGTGTCTCTCACTGATTTTGGTTTCTGATAGTACTTAAAGGAAAATTGAAAATTGCTCTGGATCAGTAAAAGTCACATAGCTACAGAATTCTCTCTCTGCTAATCAAACGATCAAGGAATTACCTCGTTTCTATTAGTTCCAAGATGGACATTAATAATATGACTAATAGTTTTTTGGGATTTTCACTAAGACAAATAAATGAGTTTGATGAGACAATTTTACGTTATTCTAACGGAGAGTGAGAGAATTTTATTGTTTTTTAATATTTTCCCCCAAATTCTTAGTTTAAAGCTGATTCCCTCAGATACAAGCATTTTACAATGTCTGCATGCTTTTTTAATGTCCATCTAATACCTTTTATTTAAAGATCTCAAAATGTTTAACTTCAGTTGCTTTAGTGATTAGTCTCACTGAGCTCTTAACATAGGTGAGAATGGCACGTGCAGTTTCTGGAATATGGTTTCCTTCATTTGTAGATCCAAAAGACCAGCAAAGTATGTTGTTCTTCATAGCTCCGCTTTGCAAACAGGAAAAGAGAAATTCA
The DNA here is from genome assembly GCF_002078875.1 of Numida meleagris. Lineage (NCBI taxonomy): Eukaryota > Metazoa > Chordata > Aves > Galliformes > Numididae > Numida > Numida meleagris. Next base: position 5,825,366 of record NC_034409.1, read on the forward strand.
GAGACCTCAAGTGCATCGGCCAAGACCACAAAACAAGCAAAGAACAAGATTTACACTTGCAGTATGCATTAAACTATAACCACTTGGTTGTGCTTTAGTAGAACAGCCAATCTCTTTCAATTACTAACAGGATAAAATAGGACTGTTTGCATGGATGGATTTTGCCATGCTAATTTCTAATGCGTGCATTCTTTAAGATAAAGCAGGCTGATCAATTGCTAACAACAGCCTTTTTTTTTTTTTCTTAGAAAAAAAATTAGTATTCACAGCTCAGCTGTGAATTCCTGGGAGGGTAAACAGTTGTTGGGAGAGCAGCTTCACAGCCCAGGAGAGTTCCTTGGGAATGCTGCTTTGGGTCTTTATCCTCGAAGCGGGGTCGTTTTGCCAGGAATGCTTTAAGAAGCCTGAACTTCAGATGTAGCTTTGACACTGTTGTAAAAGAGATGTTGAGTTAAAAAATGTGACATTACACCAAACAGATATGTTAAAAATTGTACTTAAAGGTTAATATAATAAAAGTGTAGTTCATGTGAGAGTGATAGAAATATTGATCGTAAAAATAAATAGTGGCCCAGAAATTCAACTGAAAAGGAGGAAAAAAACTAGTTGATATATGAAGAATTTGAGTTGTGACACTAAGATCAATGGCTGTATTTTCACCCAGTGAAGCATGAGAGCTTCAGATAAGGGCAGTTAGTCAGTGAAATACTGACTGACATACCCTTTTACTGTTGGCATTTGGTCTCCAATATTGATCTTGCCTGTCACTGCCAACAAAGTATACTGATGCTATGTTTATGTTCAGATAATGTTGTGGTCAATGTCTTAGGAATGATGGCAAAATCTTAAGGTAAATAAGGGGTTAATTCAAGCATCCGCCCACATTTGTTTGATTGCATCTTTTATATTGCTGTAATCCATTATAACCTTTTGCCAGTCAGTCGGGAAACAGCTTGCTATAATCTGCACAGGCTCTAAATCCCAAGATTTCCGATTCTTTTACTGGGCAATAGTATACAGTAAACAATAATATAGCACACTCGCTCTTTGACTGTCAGGAGTGGGAATATTGTTCCTGAGTGTACATAAGGTATCAACTAAACCGTTTAAAGAATAAATCTTTAGGAGAAATGCCATTATTGCTTCTGTCAATTTGGTGGAGCTGGACAAGTTAAATTCATAGCTTTTCAAAATAATAGTGATATTACAACAAAACATGTCTGCTGAGAGACTTGCATCAAAAAGTTTTCCCACTTTATTTACCTTTTTCTGCTGGGTCCAGCAGAATATCACGTGTGAACAAAATCTTTGCTTCCGTTCTGTAAAATCACCAAGTTGGCCTTTGAAAGGCTGAGACAGTTGGGAGCTTTCATGCTGAGTGTGGTGGTTTTCAGCTTTGCTTCAGACACTTAAACCAGATCAAGGGTGAAGCTGTTGCTCCACTGCAACCAGGAGCTTTCGCATTCTATGAGTTAGTAGTTGGCTTCTTCAAAGTGATGATGGAGCAAACTTAATAGAGAAGAGTAGCTCCATTCAAATGAAACGATTTTTCTGTCCTTCTCACAGCATCATCCACAGAGCTGTTTACTTCTCTTGTAGTTGGCCATACCTACAGGATCCCCTAGTACGGTATTTAGCAGAATCAAGACAAGTTTTTTCTTGGCAAGGCTTAAGCTTCAAGAAGAGGCAAGGAAGGAAAGCAGGGCCTAAACAAGGAGTTTCCTGACTGTGGTGTGAGTATGGAGTGCCCTGCACCACGGTAGACTGGGATGAGTGAGGTGATTTTATCTGTGCAGTGAAAAATTCTTATTAGTGTTAGCCTTTGACCTCTCATTCAAGTTCACTGGCTCTCTTCTAGCCAAAAAGCTCTCTAGAATAATCCTAGTCAGTAGAATAAACATCACGAAAGCAGTCTGCATGCAAAATTTTACAGCAGAAGTAAAGAATACTGGCAAATCACCTACATACTAATAATGAAACAGTGGTTATGCTGCTGCTAACTGCCAGTTTCACTTACTTCTCCACAGCCAGTAAGAAAGAAACAATAATTTGAAAATAGAAATTCAGTGTTGTTTCTACCTGTCTTTTCTTCAGATTTTGTCTTCTACACCCCATAAAATGTTGTGCTGAATGCCAGGTAGTGTCATTGCTGGTGGTGAATTTTGAGATGACAGTTTCTACTCACCGAGCAAAGACTGCCTGGTTTTTGTGTAGTGGCTGGGTGTTCTTCTGATGGGATCTTTGAAGTTATGGCACTCCTCCTGCTTTGAAACTCCAAGGTTATGTAGACTATATCAGTTCTAGAGATGCTGAAAGTGTTGAAAAGCATAGCAATTCTGTTTAAAAAAAAAAAGTATCGGTTTTGTTTAAGTAGAATGAGGTACCACAGTTAAGATGCAGCTGGGTTTCTCAGAGTGGATTGTAATGATATTTGAATATAGGTGTTTCTTGCTTTGATGTAGGTAACTAACCTTTGAGCTTGAAAATGTTGAATGAACATGGGGATCAAGTGTAATGCACCGTATTGCAGAGATGAAGCGTCCCTAGACATTGGATGAAACCAGCTGATACTCCTTTTGCATTCCCTACTCAAGCACGATGAAAAGAAGGTTAAAACTCAGAATTGTGATTCTTTACTCATTAAGGCTTTTGCGGGTATGATTGAGTATGGGGTTACAAGGGATGTCTTCTGGACCATCAAAAGCAATTCTTAGCACTTCGAAATTTCACCACTTCCTGAAATGAGGAAATCATTTATGCATATTACCAGTTGCTTCGTAAAAGACAACATATTTTTCTGCAGTAGGCTTGAAAAATGAGACCTTTTCAAACTTTTTGTTTCAGTCAATCAGCTTTGATTTTAAATTGTGAAATTGCTTAGATATGGGTTAGCAAAACCAAACACCTGTGAAATGCATCTGTTGATGGCAGCCAATAGACTCGTTGTGAGTTCAGTACTGAGCTAATGCCTCACTGATGTGCACCCAAGTCAATTGGGATCTGCTGGCTGTCTGTTTAGACCAAGCATTTCTAAAACATTTAGTTTTATATCCAGAAAAAAAATTGTTTTATTGGCATGTATATTCAAGAAAGATTTGGATAGCGCTCACAGACGTGGGGTTTGACTTTTGGGTGATCCTGTGTGGAGCCTGGAGTTGGACTCAATGGTCTTTGTGGGTCCCTTCCAACTCGGGATAGTCTATGATTCTATGACTGTCATGTCTCACCACCATGGCATCCAAGCATGCTCTTGTTCTGCCAAGGAGTTCTGTCTCCCATGTGCTGCAGCATTGTCACCTGCTGAAGAGGTGAACACTCTCCCTGCTGGGAGCTGTGCTCCTTTGCCCCTGAACATGGCCAGGCTTCTTCTGCTCCTGCCACAGTGCCACCTCCAGGTACTCAGTAGCCAGTGATCACTCTCTGACTTGGCTCTTGGGTGAGATTTTCAGTGTTTGCAGAAGTCTGTAAAGCCTATAAGTCACAGGAAACCCTGCAGATAAAAATGCTTTTCAGGGACTGCTTTGTTTTCAGACAGAAAAGGGGAGCAAAGGGGTATTTATGTGGCTTTGGTTTGTACATCGTTTTCCAGTGAGGGCTCTTTTCCTCCTATCTGTTTGACACTCTTCCAGGCTCCTATGCAGCAGGTGCATCTGTAGACTTTGTTTCATTCTCCTTCAATCCATCTTTGTCATGATTTACAAAAAGAACAAAGGTGGCCATGGGTGAATGAAGCCAGGCATCCAAAAAGAATGAAGGTGAAGCACACTTGGTAATGGTTTGCGATGATATGATCAAACAAGCTCCTACACGACTACTGACATTAACATGATGACAATTTAAAAGCATTAATGATCTGTATCAGCATTTTCATCAGCCTGCTGAAAAAAAGCCAAAAGCAAATATTAACATAGCGTGTTGCAGGCTGAATTCTTTTCCCGTTTCACTTTTTTTTTGGCATTCTGTGGCCCACTGTGGCTGTTCACTATCATTGTACCAGTTCCATTTAGACTTCAATTCTTTGTTAAATGTTGCAATAGAAACAATAATGCTATTCAACTTTTGGAGGGTTTAGGGGTTGTTTCCATTAGTGTATATATACATATATGTTATGGCTGTAGCCAGTTCTAATGACTTTTTATCCTTTTTTTTTTTTTTTTTAGATCTCCCGATATTTTATGTCTGTCATTTTAGAGGATGATTGTATTGCCATAATTTAGAACCTGGGTCCTGATCTAAATGTGTATACACAGACACATGGAATATATGAATGAACATATATAGAGATATACTCAGAGTATTCCGTGTCTCCCCTTCTAAGTGGATCTGGGGGTGTATCCTTAGTTCAGAACCCATCATTTCCATACTCCTAGGCACTGCAAAAATCATTGAGCTAAGTGAAATGATAGATTATTTGCTGTTGTTTAAAGATACAGAAGTATATGTGTTTGATATTGGCTCGTGTCTGTGTTTCTTACTGAGCAGCATTGCCTCATATTAGAAGGGTTGTGATTTGAAAAGACTAATACAGCAAGTCATATTATGTGTGTGTATTAGCGTGTAGCAAAAAGCCTTTGTTCATTTTGACTGCAATGGAACTGACTTAATGCCCTATTTTGCAGCTGTTCCCTAACTAACGCTCACTCCACTAGTTTTTCCTTGCAAACACCAGTTTTGCCAACACCATGTGTTGGTTCAAGAGTATTTGCAGTAATGTCTTTGGAGGTTTTGATGGCTTGTGACATGTCTAATGAAACAACTGGATATTTGCTAGTGTTCCTCAGCTGAGAAATATTTTCTGCACATGAACTTAAGAGAACAGCAGCAGTTTTACACCAGGGTTTGATAGATTTTATTATTTGTGCAAATCAGCCCTCAAGGTGTTTAGAGTGCAGAAGCATTCATGAGTTTACTTTTTGCATCTCGAGCTCCCTTGTTACAGCTAAAGAAATGTCACATCATTCCTCTAAGGGTTAGAGAATGAGACTCAAAGGGCTTGACTTCAAAAGAGCCTGCCATTTGATAATTTGCATTTAGGCATCTAAATAAGCAACCTAGCATTGCAGATTCGACTGATCTTGTTGGGACTGTTTGTGGTGAACACTTCTGATAACCCGACTGCATCTTTCAGATGGCTAATTGGGAGCTGAGTGCTCTGGTTCTAGCCTGGGCTAGGAGTGCTTATCACCACGGAAAAGCCATTCCAGGATCTCTGTTTTCCAAATGCAGCTTGTCGATGCTGCTGTCAGCATGCCTGGCAGGCTTCTGGGCTTTGCACATCATCCTGCTCACCATCGGCCTGCTCAGAGGGTACTCCTAGCTCAGTAACTGATAGCAGAGGCTAAAGGTGAAAATATGCTTAGACCTTCTCCTTCTCCCTCTTCATATGCTAAGCAAAGCTAAGTATAAGCAGCTGGCAAGGAATCTATCATTTGTCCTGAGTCTGAAGCCTATAAATAGCCAGATCACTAAAGGTGTCACTTACAATAAGCCCTCGTCCAGAAGCTGTTTGTGGAGTGGGCTTTGGCTCTGCACCGTTTTCTAGGGGTGCCAGAAGCGATGTTAATCCACCTGTGGCAGTGAGGCTGGCAGAGCTGTTACCTCTTCTCCATTGCGTGGTGCTGAACCTGGGTCAAATTTTCTGAAACCTGTGGGGTAATTATAAACCCATCCAGGTGTAAAGGAGACCAAAATGTGGCCACATAGTTTTATCACAAAATAGAAAACAGACCAGTCACTTGAAAATTATCGGTAAGAATATTTTAGATGTGGAAATAAAAATATTCCCTGAATCCTTAGCGTTCTTCAAGGGAAAGGAAGGAACTGCGCTTTTTATTTTAAAGATTTCACTGGGATCCTGCTTGCTGCCTGGGGAGTGGAGAATGCCACAATCCAAAGCCAAATGCATGCACTTTAGATTAGCTGTAATAGAAAGATATAGGGTCAGAGTGTTTTGTGGTTACAGGGCTATTAAGAGACTCAGCAGACCCAGATTAATTCCTTTCCCCTGCCACAGACCTATGTTATTACCTTGGTCAGGTCACTTCATCCGTAAAGGGAGAATTATACTTACTCATCTCTAAGGGTAACACCAAGACGAACGAGTCAAGCTCTTGAGGAAGCCCAGTACTGAGCTAACGAAGGCTGTTTGGTATGGATATGTGCAAATGTTTCAGGGATGTAAGCGCCAAAGGAAAACGAAGTGACGGAGAAGAAAATGCGGGGCAAAGAGTGAGTGCTGCAGTTTTTTTAGGGGTGATGTTTCAGCAGGGGAAGCCCCCAGATATGCTGGAATCCTTCAATGTGCACTCAGAGGAATACAGATTAGGGGCTGCTATTATTTCCCTATCTTTCTCCCGTAATTTTGCTGCTAACTGCACAAACATTATTTGTTTTCACATCAGCCAAGGTTCTTTCCTATTTGCCGAAGCCAGTTAAATTGTGAAGATATTCTCTTTTTAAAAACACGGAAAGAAGTGTTGCTCAAATCAATTATTACCGAAAGAAATGCTTTGCTAATTGAGTTAGGACAGGCTCTGCCCATTCCATTGTTTCGGTAATTCATTGAAGATGACAGGCTGCTTTGACTGGAGTCAGCCCGTGTGTGTGCGCGCCCGCGCGTGTGCGCAGCACAGCTGATGCTCGCTGAAAGCTTCTGTGCAGTGAACCATGACATATTAATAGTGAAATCAAGGTTCACTAGCTGACAGACATCAATTTGCCAGAGGCCTTCCCTCTTCTCCACCCTCCCTGGCAGATTCGGGTGCTCACACACATGTGTATGTATAATCTCCTCCGCTGTTTTTCTGGCAGATCCTATGGATACTTGGAATCTGCGTTCTGAAGAAATTTGCCAGCCAGTCTCTCATTCATAATGTCTTGTGTCTATTCCTGCAGGCTGGAAAAAGAAGTGAGAAGAATTACAGATGATTCAATTAAACTGATGTTGTGCACAACAAAACTGAGAGCAAATGCAATTTGGGTCCTGTTCATGTGACTTAATTATCTCTTACCTCCCCACTCCACCCCCTATTTTAGAATTTAAAAACAATTATGATATAATTGCCTATCTGGAGATCCCCCGATATGCAGTAAATACCCTTTGTCTCATTGAACGCTCTTTTCCTAGATTCAGAAATGGGACCATATTAAAAATGCACGCACTCACAAAAAATTGCATAAAGTCATCGAATGACCTTCAGGAAATAAAATTCTGTAATGCTTTATACTCAGAAGTGACAGAGCCGTATTAAGTGCGTGAATCAGCCGAAGTCATTGAAGATAATTAGCTGTGTGCATTTATAAGACGCGCACACTTTCAGCACTTGAGGCAAATCCCTAGAAGTCAATTGAGACCTTCTCTGATAGAGGCTTGGAGGTGCATTTGAAGACCAAACATGCCTTTTTTTCTGGAATTAGTAACATGTTTCAAAATTTACTAACAGCTTTTTAATGTGTAATCAGCTTGACTTAATGGGGAAGAAAAAAATCGCGATCATTAAGAAGCCCATACTGAGCTTATATATTCACATGGTGGGAAAGCGCCTTGCAGTATACAGTAGTTTGGAGTAAGTAGGATCCATTACCCATATCTGCTGAAGTGCTGTCAGATACGAAGTAAATTTAGAGACCTGCTTGTCCCTTCAGCTATTCGTCACCGCTGAGTGGCTCCAGCGGCAGCCCGCGGTATTTTTAGAGAGAAGAAGGATATGGAATTTCTTCATGTGCCGAACATTCTGAGCAGCTCTGAGTAATGGGATCAGCGAAAGTCACAGCTGACGCTTTGGCTTGGTGGCAAAGAAGAGCAATTCGTTCAGAAGGCGAAACACAGAAATGTCCAAAGCGAACGCAGTGCTGGGGAAGCTGCCCCAGTGGTCCTGGTCGGCCGCTGTGCTGTATTGCTTGAAGTCAGCAAGAAAACACTAAATTATTTTGGAAATATACATTTTCTCAGGATTCAGCGCCGCATCACCCAGGCATGCTTTCACATAACAGATGTAATAGATTGAGTAATAACAACTGTTTGTTAGCTGAGGGGTGCTAACATTTGAAAAAGGTTTGTCCTGAGCTTTGGGATATTTCCAAAATAATATAGGCAACAGACTATGAATAAGCTATTTTGCAAACAACCAAAGTTGTCCGTGTTATTATTTATCATTATTTCATCAAAGAAAATCCATTTAGTTTAATATTCATTTGAATTGCTTCTCTTTAAGACCTCCAAATCCTAATAATGCATTGAACGCACTCCAGAATGTCAAAATAGTAAATTGTATGTAATTTTCTTTGACAGTAAGTGGATGAGTCCTTGCCAGAATTGTTCCTCTTTACACCCATTGTGAAGTCATTGCTTTTTTCATTAAGTGATATTTGACTTTTTAAAACCCTCTAACAAGATCAGTGCTGACCTTCTTGTAACAAATCCAGGGGAAGGTGAGCGAGGCTGGGGAGCCAGGCATTCACGGCCGCTCTGCCGCAGCCCCGGCTCCGCTCCGTCCAGAACTGAGGGTGGGCATTTATGCCGAACACTTTTAAAAATGGACGATTCTCCAAAGAATGTACTTTTTTTGAATAGCTCTGGTACTGACCCCCAAGCACTGTGATACTGAACTTCCAAAGCTTTGGGCTTACAATGAATAGCATTCATCTTCGCTTCTGGTTCTGATCTTGTAAAAGCTAACTCATGCATGCACAACATGATAGACCATGTTACGCCTCAGAGCCTTTTTCAGAGCTATCATCTAATACATTTTTTATAAGCCAGAGTGCATTCATAGAATTCTGCCTCAAAAGGCATTCTGCTTTAATGGCTACACTGAAATGTCTAGTCTCAGTGCTTGTGCTTTTTGGAACAAAAGGGTAATGAAAATGTTGAAATTTTTTTTATAGTAGACTTTAAATTTCAAGGTTTTTTATTAAAGGTACGATGTTTAAAGATGGAGAGATGTCTAGAAAAGCCGGTTACTGCTAGTCCTAAGTGAAAGGGCTAAGAATTTGGGCTGCCAAGAAGGTGAATGTTCTTTGTGGAAATGACTTTTTCTGTGTATTTTATAGCATACACACACATGCATATGTGTATCTGCAGAGAGGCTGATCTTGGAACAAATTAGAATAGGAAAAATATTAGGAGCAGCTTTCTCTTGTTTTCGATCCTGAGACTTAGCTCAGGTTAGCTGCTAGCAACAGAAGTGAAAAGCAGAAATGTTTCCTGGATCTAATTTTGCAACGGGCATCGAAGTACAGAAAAACAAAAATTTTGATTGAGAAAGGAGTATTTCAAAGTATATATTCATGCTTATTGAGTTCATTAGTAGATTTGTCCTCTCACTGAGAATTTGATTTCCTAAAGAAAGTTTGTAATCTGAAGTAATAACAGTTCTCTTCAAGTTTTGCAGTGCTTCCCAAGCAGGAGGCTGCTCATTTGGATTGCTTTGGCCCGTTTTGACCATTTTCCTTTCCATCAGAAATTGGTTTTTAGCAACTAGAGTTGCTCTTGGGTTTCTCCGTAACTGGAAATTTTATCTTTAAAAGGTGGAAGAAATTTACCTGTAGTGGCACAAAACTTGTGAAGCTTTCTTAGAGTTCCAAGATAAAAAGTCAGTTGAAGTATTTTAGAAAAAAAAAAAAACACCAAACTTTGTCTTTATTTTAAGATACTTTTGAAAGGCTTTAAGATGAAAATTCTGCTAACAGTTGGCTGGGTTTGAGTGACTCATTGTAAAAGCTGAGCTTGGATCTGTATTTGTCCTTTGAAAATCTGCAGAGATGGAGTTTGTCAGAATCTGGGCCTTTGATTCACTTTTGTGTAAGAGATGGAGAGTGGCTTTTGCTTTGTCTTAAAAAAGAATAATTTGCTCTGATGCTTTGTCCTCAACAGAATGGGGGAAAAAAAATAAATGTTATGTATTTCTGAGTCAAATTGGAGCTGAAGACAAGATAATTGGGTTGTGTTTGTTCTGGGTGAGGGTAGGGTGCTTGTTGCAAAAATGGTGAGCTTTTAAAAAATTACTTATTTATCTATAGCCCCATTTAGCCTCTAGTCCTGTAGGTTTGCTTTGATTCTAACAGTGACTGCAATCAGTCTAACCTCTATTGTATGTCTTCATGGGACTGCAGTATTATTCACTTTGCAGAAATGGGATGGGGGGAGGGGGTCTTGCTGGACAGCAGGTTGCATAGGAGTCAGCAATATGCCCTGCAGCAGAGAAGGACAACCAGGTCTTGAAGAGTGCTATCAAAAGAGTACGCAATGAGCACAAGTTGTGAGGAAGGAAATGCAATTCTTGATTAGATATAAAGAAAAAGATTTTCAACATGGTGGTGGTCAAACAGCGTAGCACATACTAAGAGGGACTGTGCAGTCTCCGTTCTTGGAGATACTGACTAATCAGCACAACCCTAAGCAACCTGATCTAGTTGGCCTTGCTCTGAGAGTAGCTTGACCAGGTGACCTCAAGATGTCCCTTCCAACCAAAATTATGCTGTGAATCTTACACAAGCTCACTCTTTAACAGTGTAGTCGTGAAATTTTAATGCTGACAGAAGCAAAGAAGCTTTAAGAACCATTCATCTGAAGTTAAACAAACAAAAAGCGCTGTGCACAACTTGTGACCAGAATTAGGCAAGCTAGAGCTTTTCATGTTACTTCCTGCAGAAGCAGAAACTGCATAACAATGTTTTCTCCAGTGACTGCAGTAGTAATTCAGAGTTCTTGCACCAAATGATTATTTGTAGTTTACCTCCACTGCTCTTCGATTTTGTTGAAGAGTTGTTGGATATAGACAAGGAGGAACTTCTTGGATCCCATAAGGCATAGGATGATCCAGGGGTGATGTACGACTTCAGAATCAACTAAATGCCCACATCTTTTCCTTCTTTTATGACTGCCAGGACATCTAGGAGCGGATTTAACATATCAAATCTTTTAAAGCTATAATTAGCATTAATTTATATTGCAGTAGTATTCAGAGAGCTCAATCAAGGTCAGTCGCTAGGTGAACAAACACATAAGAAGCTGCCCATGTGTTCCACAACAATATCCACCCAGTTAATGGTAATTCTCTTAAGCATTCATCCACTGTGGTCCTCTTATAGCCTATGGGAAAACAATGGGTCCTGCAGGAGATTGCTTCAAATGTTTTAGGTGCTATTAGGATAACACATCTGAGATTCTTCCCCACAAAAGGTCTTGCTAAAGACCAAATTTCTTGTACAGTACCAGGACATGAAAAAAGACCCAGGTTGTCTTCTGAGTCTCACAGTCCAGTATGTGTTAGTTTTATTTTCAGTCTACCGTGATCCTGAAGATATCCCTCTGCCTGAAACATGCTGTGCTATTTCATGGAATTCTATTTGGTCTGTTTTCTTCAGAAAGTGTATTTTGCACACCTGTATCGCTTCTGAAGCAGTCTGTCATTTTAGACATTTTCAAAAGCAGCCTGCAGCAGCCTTGCTCAACATTTCTGCAGTAATGATGACAACCACTGGAATAATATAAACCACTTACTAATCAGTTTGTGAAGGCAGGACATCTGCTTTACACAATACAGAGGCAAATTAAGGAGGCTTTCACAGTAGTCTGAAATTGTGTGTTAGAGTTTAAAAAGAGAAGAGAGAAGCAGAAAGAAACTAATGGTAAATAAATTGAACCATGGAGCTAGTTTTCATCCAGCTGTACGCTGCTCTAAAACAGCTATGTCAGAAAGGTACCTGCTATTTATTAATTCAAAATGACTCCAGAAAGCAATTCCTCCATACATTTTTTTCCAACTTTCTAATCTCAGTAAGTTGTTGGCAGACATTGTGATGGGAGAATATGTGATCAATCACAGTCTTCACTGCTCTAATTCCAAAAGGCACTTACCTGTAGACAGTTGGCTTTCAGAACACGTGGTTTTGCATGCAGGCTTATGTGTTAGCTGTTGAATCTGAACTACTCTGTCCTATCTTGCATTGCAGACAAAGAGGGAATGTGGCATTCGTGGCATCCCAGGTTTCATGGGTTTGGTTTGTATCACTTGATCAGGGTTCCCATTTGCACCTGCTTTTCCATCATCTTCTGGGTAGTAACTCCAAAGCCAGTTTTCAATATCTCTAAGATGCTCTATACATCATCTCCAGAGCTAAAACTTTTAATGTTTTTCATGCATGGAAGGATGTCAACTTGTGTTCTAAAATCTAATATCTGAGCTGTAATATCTGAGTGTGGGGAAGACTGACTCAGCTACCTTTGGGGATCGTCAGAGCCAGGAGTAAGACAAATGGGCAAAATTTAGATACAGATTTCATTTAGGATAGTCTTTGAGCTTCATCTTAGAAGCAGATTTCCTTCCTTGGACATCTATGTCTAGCAAGGTTTAGAATGAACGTGGACAGAAAACCTAAGGTTATTTTTATCACTGTCCAGTCAGTATGCCAGTTTAGCTTGTGTCCTGTTCACTCTGAAGACTGGAAGGGTTGGGATCTCTGATTATTCTTTAAGTAGTTAGCCACATCAGCGCTGTTGGGTTAAACACAGTCATTTAGAATTGGAAGAGTGTAACTCTGAACTGCATCAGACTGCATGAGAATCCAGTGGTGGAATATATCCAGTACTGTGCTTTGAATGTTTAAGGTGGCACAGCATGTAACAAAAATTTGACATTCTAGATAAAATGATTTCTTTGGGGAAATGCAGATGTTAAAGATTTGAATGCTTGCAGCTTTAGGCTGCAAGGAGAAAAAATGCACTAGGAGAAAAATGCACTTTAAATTCATCAATATTTCCTTTTTTTCTTGTTCCTTTTTACTTGGAGGGAAAGTACTCATTGGCTGAATTTCTGTAGAATTTTATATTTTTGCTAATGTTACGAGAAACACTTCCCCACTTGAAAGGGAAGTACTGAATCCAGTTGTGGAATTTATGTACATTTTTCCTTTTACTTTTTCCTGGATATGCAATTCCCATGCTCCTCTCACAGCTGAGAAGTATGAGAAATACAGCTAAACATTATGGCTTTACGAAAGATATTTAAAGCTCTTAAAGAGTTGTTTCTCACTGAAGTCCAAAGTGATGTGCAGGTTTTCTTTCATACATTTATTTGTAAAGGTGATGAAATATTTAGTGCATAGTGTTCCACCTTTTCCCTTTCAAAATTAAGTAATATAGATAGCATCTTTCAACAGAAACAACACAAGTAGTAGTGAAGTAAGACTCCATCCACTACAATCTTAACCTAAACCCAAAAATGTGAATAAGTAGAGATCTGAGAGAGCTGCATGGTGTTTCTCCCAGGCGATGACACCAAAGACTGGTGTTCCTCTGGGAAACTGTGGCCTCCTCTGATTCTTGAGTTTCCTCCGTCTTCTTTAGACCATGATAATAGGCTTGCTCAAGACCAGAACTCTTAGTAATGTTGGAGTTAATCAAATATAGGAGGTTTTCTCTCTCATTAATATAACAGCTCACTTGAATGTTCTGTTGTCTCACGGCTACTTTAGCATTCACTGAAAAGTTTGGTTTCATTGGATCCTTTCAGACTTGTTACTTATATGAAATACCACTGGTCTGGCACGATACCGGCTACAACTGCCTCAGGACCTGCTGCATAATTTAGGCTAATGATTCTTTTTATTTCATTTTGTGCAGCCCTCTCTTTCTGCCTGGAAGCAGAGATACTGAAGCACTGCAAGAGCATCTCTGAGAAAGTCACCATTGCTCCAGACACTCGTAGCATCCCTATTTGTGAACTCTCAGGTGCACAGTACAAGATCAATACTTATTTTTAGACTTGAGGTTCAGAGCAAGCCCCTGAAATAATATTTTTCTAGTAATACAGGACTGACCTCTGTGTGGCTGGGGTGCACTAAGATATTCTAAAGATGGCTGTGATTTGTGCCTTCTGCAGAATGTTTCTCCAACCTCAGAATGTCTTTCCCTCAGCAATTTAAAGGTTGCTGTTGGCTGTGACTGCAGGCGAAAAGGCATTACTGTTTCTGTGAAGAAGTTAGTTGTAAACATTAGAAGAGCTTCAGTAATTTCTCTAAGGGGAGGCAACAAGCCTCATAAAAATATTGACTGAGCTTAGGCATAGCTCTTTCTCTTCTGAACCATTTTTGTTATAAACAGAATCAAGGCACACGGATTACATTTCATAGTACAAGAGAGGTGACCTGAAAAATTTATAAAGGTAAGAGATAATTAAGAATGATAATTTCCAGTTAACATTTGAACAAAGTGGCTCCATTATAAACTATTTAATGTAAGATGCTAATGACTGCATGTGCAAAGGGAACGTTATATCTGCTGGTATATTGCAACTGAGTGCAATGTGTATTTTAAGGAGTTTTTAGTAGGGAAGTGAAAGTTTAAGGCTAAATATGTCTCTTTTGCTTGAAAACCCCAAAACTTTTTGATAAGCTAGTGAAAACATTTGATAAAAATGTGCCTCGCAAGCCATCAGCATCCATGGGGAAGAGACGCCAACATCCCTCGTAACCTAACCAATGCAAGGCCCAAACCAGGCTTAGCTTGGCTTTCCAGAGGCAGTGTACACCCTGTCTTGTTGACTGAGAACAAATTAGCCTTGTTTGAGGGACAGAATGGCACCGATTGCCTGCAGAGCAGTTGAACAGACCAGTGAACATAAAAACCCTTCAGGAGTGCCACCCATGGCAGATGAAATCAAAAGGAGCATAAAATTGTAGAATCACTGAGGTTGGAAAAGACCAACGTCATTTAGTCCAACCGACACCTACCACCAATATTTCCCCACTAAACCATGTGCCTTAGTATCACATCTGTATATTTGTTGAACACCTTCGGGGATGGTGACTCAACCACTTCCCTTGGACAGCCCGTTCCAGCACCTGGCCACTCTTTCAGAAAATAATTTTTTCTTAATATCCAACCTGAACTTCCGCTGGCACAACTAGAGGCCATTCCCTCTCGTCCAATTGCTATTTATGCTGGAGGAGGGGCCGACCCCACCTCGCCGCAGCCTCCTTTCAGGCAGTTGTGGAGAGCAATAAGGTCTCCCATGAACCTCCTCCAGATTAAACAATCTCAGTTCCCTCAGCCACTCCCTGTAAGGCTTGTGCTCCAGACCCTTCATAGCTTCGCTGTTCTTCTCTAAAGACGCTTCATGGCCTCAATGTCTTTCTTGTAGTGAGGGTCCCAGAACTGAACACAGTACTGGAGGTGTGGCCTCACCAGTGCTGAGAATCAGGAAGAGCAACAGGGCAGAGCAATGGGTGATAAGAAGTTAATTAATTAACCTGACAAGTGCTCTTCAAAGACGGAAACAGCACTGTACCTCCTGCTAGGTGGAGCTGGGAGATAAATTTTGCCCCGCAATAAGGCTGTGTGAAAGCCTCTGTTGGCAGATCCAGTGAGAGTACTTCAAATCTAAACGTTTGTGGGGATTTATTTAAATGCCGATGCTTTCCTCCTCTCTGGCAAAACACTGAAAATACCATTTTCTAGCCCAGAACCACTGAGCAGATGTAAGCAGTTGCAATCTATTGATATTATATGTTAAAAGATATAATCTGTATCAGGCAGATGACTAGAGATTTTAAGTTGGATATTATTGATCTAGTAGAGGTGAGGATACAGGCATGGATGCTTTGGTCTTTAATTTGTATTCAATTTTAATGTCGTTTAATTGATTCTGAAGTATTTTTGGAGCTTCCCTATAATTTGTAATGGTCTGCCAGAGCTTTAGATACAGTGCATCATATTTTCAATTAAATAATCATTATTTAATTAATGTGGCTTGGTCAAGTCCTGATAAATGTGGGCACCATCAGAGTTATTTTTATTTCCCGATTCATTTCTCGATCAGGACTGGGGAAACACTGCCTTGAACTGTGTCTTTAATGGTGAACTAATTTCCTCCTGAACAAATACACTGAAGAAAAACATTATTTGCATGTAAGGATTCCTTTGCGTGATACAGAGATTAATCACTGCACTATATTTATCCCCCTAAATCATCTGACTTGATTTTACTAAACAACTTACTTTACAATAGAAAGTCCAACGCAGAACATAAATAGTAGTTAATATGTAAAAAAGAGGAATAAGAAAAGAGTAAGAAGAATATTTTTAGCACGCTTTGTGCTGTACTGTTGTTGTACAAAACCTACCTTTATTTCTACATGACTTGTGTGCTGCTTGGATATTAGCATTGCTGCCATTCAAGGATCTCTCCCTTTCCTTCTCTCTCCTCCTCCCAGCAGTATTTCATTTTTATACCTGTCATGAAATGGTTGAGGTCGAAAGTCAGCACAGAGTGCATCATTTGTACATTGTGTCTCTTTTCCTTATGTGCCTTCGCTGCCAGAAAAATTGAACTTTTGTCCATTAAAAATCCATTTATTGTGTCTTGACTTCACTGAATGAAAGAACAGGACATTTCATCAAATAGTACAGTTTAAAATCAAATTAAATTGTACTAGTACCCAGAAGATGTGACAGGATAAAGATCCCAGTCATTTAAAAAATCTTTGTAAAGACCTCCCTCATTGCACTTATTGATACTTCCGCATGTCCTGTAAGGTCAAAACTGGTCAGTGATGTGAGGACTCAGCATGGGACAACTAGAGGGACCTTTTTTTTTTTTTTTTTTTTTTCCGTAAAACAGGTGCTCAGTACTTCTTCCAAATCGGAGCTCTCTCAGGTTTGACACCTGAAGCCAAGGTGCAAGTCATCATTTGATACTTTTCTAAGAGCTTGGGTCCCCAGCTATGACACCCTTCCTTGTCCTTCCACGTGAGCCTAACGTGGGACATCTGCTGCAGGGCGCGGATAGTGCAGGGCTGCCATCTGCAGAGATGTGCAGAAGTCTGTAGTATGTGC
Organism: Numida meleagris; assembly: GCF_002078875.1. Lineage (NCBI taxonomy): Eukaryota > Metazoa > Chordata > Aves > Galliformes > Numididae > Numida > Numida meleagris. The sequence continues at coordinate 5,842,203 of NC_034409.1, forward strand.
TTAAGTACACAACTCAGTAGCTAAACTTGTGGAAATCAGAGGAAGCATGTTTGTCCAGTACACTTACCTCATGGCCTTTCATCTTGGTTAAACGCGTCCCCAAAAAAATGGGGTTTGAAACATATGTTCTACTGGGCAACCTGCTCTCTTTATTGCCCTATGTAACCACAGCATGTGGAGGAGAGCCTCATTAAATGTTTCTTATCCTAGTTACGGCTTCCAGAATGTTGATGTGCCACTGGAGTCAGAGAAGTTGGAGTTTCACAGATGGATTGCAGAATTAAATCATGCACTTACAGAGCTACATATGTGCAGAGTCTCTGGAAGTCCAGAAATGAAACGAAGGGCAGAGAAGGCACCCTTCTTCCAGACCCAATCACATGGGCAACAGCTGGATTTTGCACGGCTCTTTATTCAATTAATATTCAGAAGCAACTATTGCATTTTCCCGAGAGCAAAGAGATAGTAAAAGCAAGCTGCTACATGTAGCTCCACTATTTGTCCTCCCCCTTACACAGCATTTGCTTGTCTGGTAGGTTGTTGGTAGCGTTTTGTTTCTTTTTTAAAATTCTTACAAATACATGTTACATTTGGCAAAGAGGCAACTAGGGACCAAGGAGAGAACAGCAAAGTGGTGTTCCAAAAGTCAAGTGAGAAGCACGTTTAAAGTGAATTGCACCAGCCTTTTCATTTTCATGTGGGAGATACTTGTATTGGTTTTTGTTTGACGTGCTTCAGTGCATAGTAAACTGCTGAGATGCAGTTTACAGTTTAGGTCTTTGTAAGGTGTGGTTTGGGTTTACATGCTAGCCAACAAGAGAAAGGTTTACTACAGTAATAAATATTTATTTGGATATCATGCTAAGAAGGATTCTAAAATTGATGCAGTTGATTAAATGCAAATATGTTGCCAGCACAGTTCATTTTTTTAAAATTAGGTATAGCCTTTCCCTTTTGGAGTGTGCTTTATATTCTAAGTGGAACCAGATTACAAACTGATATTTGGGAAACATTTTTTTGTAAAGCCTTCTTGCGTTTGTATATGCGTAAGCAGTGTCCATTTTGCTCGTGTGCAGGAGGAATACAGCCAGTATGATGTTTTCCTGGCTCCCAAGCTGCTCTAATAGAAGATCAGGCCGTGGAATGTGATCCCTTATGGTGCTGTTTCTGGTCTGAAGCATGGGCTGGCCCTTGAATTGCTTGTACTGTGCAGGCTGCAGAACAGTACATTGTCTGGCAGCCTGTTGTTTTTCCTGCTCAAGGCAAACCTTAGAGAAAAGGAGGTGAAAGAGAGTTGCTAAGTTGCATAAGTTATTACGTACTGCTATCAATCTTTTCACTCTAGAAATAGTTCATCTTTTCTTGTGAAATACTGACAAATGACCAAGGTTGAGGGAGGCTGAGGAAGTCAAGTTTTTTAGCTTGCAATCAAATTACAGGCATTGGAGAATCTAGATTCCCTCTTTATCTGACCCACTGATATCAGGGCAGTGAGAGGTGGAGCACGGCTCTATTTTGTCTTATACTTGGTTTTCCCGTATGTCGGCTCAAATACAATCTTTTAATCTTTCATTCCAACACTGGCCGAGGAGATGCAGATTGAACATCTTCACTTTAGTGTTTGGCTTTCTGATTTCAGGATTTTCTGTTGAACTACTCCGTTGCATCATCTTAGTAGAAAACTACTTCTCTTTTGGTACCCTATCATAGTTTAAATAATTGATTTTGGTTTAATTTGTACCATTTTTTCCATTTTAACAAATTAAAACTATAGTGTACAGCTTCGTCATTGTCTTATAAATGATATAACAACTGCTTGTGAATGCCCATAAGATTTTATTGTTGTGTGTGCATGTTAATAACAATATTGTGGAATGGCACAAAGATATTTTTAGCAGAATGATGTTTGCATTTTCACTAGTAAAATATAATTCCATAGTACAGTTGCTGTATCATAAATCCACATAATCTCTTATCTATCTGTACAAGATAATGGTACAAGTACAGAGCTTCTAAACAGAAGGAGTATGTTACATTGGTGATAAGGATAGATAGTTTGGGTTTGAAGCATTGTTGCTGGGATGGAGGAAACCTCTTCATCACCACCTTTTGTGGGCAGAAAAGTCATAATACCACCTCTAAGGGAATAATTGATGTTACAAAAAAGGATTGATATTGAGTCCTATTGAAAAAGGATGGGGAATTACTCCTATCTTGGTATTTCAGTTTTCTCCAAGGACATATAATGCATTTCCTAAAACATTTCCTCCAGTTCCAGCAGTTTTTCTTCTGAGTGCTGATGTCCAGACCAGAGAGGACCTCTCGCTACATTTGGACCTCTGGGGTCATCTGCTGCCCCAGTTGCCTGAAGCAGGTCCCATTGGGTCAAGCTGCATAGGGGCTTCTCATGCCCTTGTACGTAGAATTCTATGATTCAAACACCAGCATAATTGTTTTAATTCCTCCTTCTTAGTAAAATACTGTTGTACTTCACTTCTTCATTTCAGTTTGAGAGGGTATTAATATGTGTCTAAATGGGATTAGAGTTGTAAACGCCTTGCAGAGTCTAGTGTTTTAGAAAATAATAGTTGTTTTCTTCAGCTGGAAGCTTTGGCTCCTGTGAAGTGCATCTAGTATTTTTTGAAAGCTTTGTCAAAAACTCAGAGCTAAAATCAGGGAGTGATGTAGTTGCTACTAAAAATTTATCCAGCATTGATTCCAGTCACTTTTTAGAACACCAAGGCTTCGGTGAGGCTCCTCAGCAGAAGTGAAGTAACCACTTCAGGCACTTGATGCGTTTAAATTGGCAGCTTACTTTGCTGTGGGATGGCCATCGTGGGACAAACCAAACCTGGTTTTGGAGACAGGCGCAAAGGCAGGGCATGAGCAAAACATGTCTGGCCCCGCAAGCTCTGCATGGGGACCAACCACCGCATCTCTGCTTTCCCTCTTCCTTTCCCTAGAAAGCAAAACCAGTGATAATGCAACCTAAAAAGCAAAGGCACAGGTGATGGCACCCTGCCTTCCCTGGCCAGCTGCAGGTGGAGCGGAGTTCAGCATCAGGGTGTTGATTTCTTTTCTCTCCTCGGAAACCTCAGCTGTCTGGGAAACTATCTTAGTGCTTTTAACACTAATGAAAGTTGAAAGCAGTAAACAAAATCATGGACTAAATCATCCAGTGCTGATGTCTTTTGGACAGCAAAGAGCCTTTTGTTCAAAGACTTGAAATAACAGTTCTGTCATGTTTTTGTTAGTGTCGTAATTAGAAGTGATTTAGGATAGCAATGAAGGTGCTTCTAATGGGCACCTTGTGAGTGTTAATAAAAGGAAGAATACATTAAACGTAGTGATTTGTGATTGGGCTGATGGGGTTAATATTTTCTTAGAATATAGCTGGCCGTTTTTCTTCCAAGTAACAGTATAATGTAATTATAAGTACCTTAGTAGATGGACTCAATTGCTCCTATCATGAAAATTAATTTCAAGATCATGCTGAGGCTTTCTTTTTCTTTCTTTTTTGGTTCTACACTATGCAGGGGAAAGTAGACACATACAAATGAAATTATATTTGAACAGACCTACTCATAGCGGCCTGTCTGATTCCCGTGAACTGCTTAAATTGAAATCTATGGGAAAGGAGTGCATTTCTTGCTGTATTCCCTCACATTTTCTGTACCTACACCAGTCTCAGTTTTCTCACATGCTGTTTTAAAGTACTTGACAAACACAGACAGATATTTCCATTTTATAGGAAGGAACAGTGAAATATGCCATTTTTCCCAGGCTACGATTAGAGCTTTTCCAAAAAATTTTGCAAAGCTTTATAGTGAAGCTTCTCCTTAAGCACAGGTAAATGTGCTTGCTGTAGAGTTTGTAAACAGTGAAACAAGACAAGAATTTGAGGTTTTATGTTTTCCAATTTTAATGCATAGCAACATACAAAAGCCCAGAAGTTATAGTCTCAGGAGGTACATTCCTATTTTTTTTGTGTGTGATAAATGAAAATCTATTATACAAAACTACTGTGAAGGTTTTCAAAGAAAAAGACCAACATCTGACAGGAAAAATCTGTTTTAGTGATATTTTGAGCTCTTGCAAGTAACTTTACCCTTGAAGATCTTAATGGAATTAAATCAAATAAGACTCTTGGAAACAGCTCTGAAAATATACGCAAATTTAGGGAGAGATCAACAACATGAAAGTGTTGGATTGCTGCTGTGTGGTTTAAAAACTTAATTACCCATACTCATTAGCAGATACATATCTGACCTGTGTTGATTTAAACCAGCTTAAACTAAGTCCTACACCCAGGAAGGAAGAGGAATGTTTAATACAATGAAGCATTGAATCGTGGTCTCTTTGAAAGCATTTTATTGCGTGCTTTTAAGCCTGAAGCAGACACACACAAGATTTAGGTTTGTAGGAGTGAAATGGGCTCCAAATGATGTAAGGTCTGTATTTTACTTCAATTTGGCAGAATTTCATTGCCAGATTTTATATGAGTTGTTGACCTTACAGCTACAAGGAATCAGCTCTGTTGTATGTGTCTGTTCTTCCTCCCTTGGTATTAGTATCCTGGCTTGCCCGTAACACAGGCTAAGAAGAGTTAATGAAAGAAAAAGAAAGGCTGGAAATTCCTTCCCAGGGAATCCTTTGCTTGGTGAAGAGGGGAGAAGCACGAATGTGCTTGCAAGTCCAAGCAGAACTACGCTGTAGTTCATCACTCCCTTTCCTTCTATTTTCTGGAGAGGTACTTAATGGTGTTTGAATATGACTGCATACTCCCATTAATGTAACAATTTTTATTCGTACAGTGCAACACCAGAAAGATAATCTCTGTGTTAAGTACTTTTCCTTTCTAACCCCTGGAGAGTCAGAACTCTAAAAGCAAATATTGTATTTACCGTAGACTGCAAAAGGGAAGAAATTAGGTTAAAATGCAAAGCAGCAAAGATAAAATAGAATTCCTTTTGGATGTCTGCAGTGGTACTATTAATATATACATGCACATTGTTGTGCTTTTTATATTATCTCTAATTTGAAAAGAAACAACATGATTACAGATTAGATCAATCATGGCTTCAGTATTTCTGGCCAAAGCAAGAAAAGACTCGATGTGCCAGCTAACCACATAATTGAAGCAGAGATTGTTTCACTGTTGGTAATTTGTTTAAGGATTTTAATTTACTGTAATGGGTATTCTTTGCTGCACTGTAACCTGGCTCCCCATGTCTGCCTTTGGAAAGCAATCGCTGCTCACATATACCACTAAAAGGATGATGCAAGGCACTAACGACCGAAATGGAGAAGTCGCGTGCTGCTGCCTGACGTCTCTTCTTCAGGTTGTAACAGAGGGAGAAAATTGCGGCCTGTCTGTCTAGCTCTTGGTTTGCACGGGAGCTCTGTTGGGAGCTCAGGCACTGTTGGGAACAGGGGAAATGGAAGTGGAGAGTCTCTCAGAAATCATCAGGTTAGCGGATAACCAGCGCACCCCAGAGGACTGCGCTGCCTTGGCTACTGGAATTGCTGAAGGATGAATTTTTTCCTACATCTGACCTGTGTGTTTCTTACTATGTTAAGCACATGAGCAAGAGGCAGTGGAAGCTGGAGAATGTCACAGGTGCTTGAAAGCAAGTTGACAAAAACAGTAAAGAGAAAAATAAGTCAACGGTGTACAACATGTTTATTTTTGTGGACTGGAAGAGAGCTGCTGGAAAGCCAAACTGTTCCAAAATGATAGACGATGATGCTAAGAGTCCTGAGTTCATACGCTTTGAAGCTGTTGTTGCTCACTCTGCCTTTAGAATGCTGCCCAGGAACAAATCAGTAATGAGGGCCAGCTACCTTTGCTGCTGTCTTTATTTATGTGTGCTTGATGTGGTGGAATAAAGTGTTTAGTCAAGAGCAGATAAGCTAAACATAAAGAAAAGATGCTTTAAGGACAAAGGAAAAGAGGAGCAGTAGGAAAAGGGCTGAGTACAAAGGGAAGTAGAGGAGTAAGAGTATACAATTAAGAAAAAGAGAATATTTGGTTGAGGTTGTAGGCAGTTATTTGAATGTCCAGGAAACACAGGTTGGTTACCTGTTTCAGGTGGACAAATTATGCCTTTTCCTTTGGAAGGGTGCCTTGTCCCCCCTAGGGATACTATCCATGCTTTCTGTATACACATAAGGAGTTCACGGGGCGCTCTATGGTCTGCTTGGCAGCTTAGGTCATATGTAGGGTCTTCTTGTGGACATCTCAGTCAATATCAGGAGTAAAAATCTATTCAATGAAGGCTAATGGCATTGTTCCTTTAGTTCAAAAGTGGAGATTTTGTGTCGCAGTTGAGGAACTCAGGTGATCAGCAGGATTGATATGCTTTTTTCAGGAGCCTTTTACCTAGACGACTCCTGCTGGAAACTCATACTTTACTCATGGATAGTTCAACAGTAGATGTAATTATTGTCCATTTTTTTGGATACTGAAAACTAATCTTTCTATACTGTCCGTGGTGCAGTTCAGCTCCAGTGTATGGATTCACCATCCTGTTGTCTGGATAATCCCATTGCAGGTGTGATTTATGTTGTCTGGACAAGAGTTAGGAGGAAGCATGTTCTGGATGTGCCATGGAAAAAGAGTGGGTTGTATGCTTTAGAAATGTGGATTGTGACCAAAGCCTCAGCCTTGTCCATCCTATAACAGTAATGTAAATACAAATCTGTATAGTGGAAACATTTATTGTTCTGTATACATCTAGTTGCTAGAAGACCAGAGGTACTGATTATAGAAGTCAACGCCAGTGTGGTGCAGTACTGGGAAGTGTAATAAATGACACAGAAAGCTGAAATCTTCAGGGGAATCCAAGTAGCTGCAGTGTTACGTCCTCATCTTTAACTTTTAAAGGAGACGCTTGGAATGACATCTTTTCTTTTACAAATGCCAAGGACAAGGATTTTTTTAGAAAATACTGCAGAACAACAAAAGTTTTCCCTTTCCCAGAACTTTGCACCAATTAGGAATATTTGTTGGCTTCTCCATGGGAAGTGGAGTGGGTGAAGGAAATCTTCATTTAGTTTCCGTCGAGCCTCAGCAGCTGAACTTTAATGCTTTTAAATTACATTCCTTACCTGGCTAGTGAGAGGGGTTGTATTAAACCACAAATACCTTAACATCTGGGACTTAATTGTTCCAAAATGAACACCATCTCCCTTGATTCCCTATTTGTCTCTCTCTGCTCTGACAATATTTGCCTTGTACTGATTCCCCTTGCTAATTGCAACTCATCCAGCACTGTATCAAAAAAGCCATTTTGGTTGCATGATTTAATGCTTTTAAGTCATCTCGGCACTGCTGACTCATTGGTCAACCTTGAAAAATCAGAACAGTGCAAACACTGCAATGCCATCAGAGGGCTAGCAGGTTGCACAGGGGACTCTTACTGATTAGTGCCATTTTTTTCTGAGTTGAAAGAGCTATTGTGTTTAAGGCCATGAGATTTAGAATTAGGAGTAATTAAAAGCCAAGACTGCTGCCTTTATATTTTTTTAAATATGAAGGGCCCCGGGAGTCTCTGTAGTCATTAGAAAATCCTATTCTCGTGCTAAGCTTGTCCTTATGAGCAGTTGTTGGCTTTCCTGAATGTAAAGCAGGATCTTGTTCAGAGTGGATGCTGAGAAGGGGGAAAATATCATAAAGGCAGGGGAGAAGAAAAGTGCTTATGTATGTTTGGGGGGGAGATAGTTAGTGGTTGCGTGGTGGCTTTGTAATGTGTCCTTAGCAACTGGCTTACCGCTCCGAAGGGAAAAGAGGTGGTGGGAAAGCATTCAAGGAAAATGGGTCACATTTGAGCCATGACCTAAGAGGAAAAGTGGGGGGAGGGAATAATCATTTCAGATCATTAATGCGGTCGAAGCGTATCCCTGTAAAGCTCGTTCATCAAACTGAGCAAAACTGCTGCTCTGATGACTTGGTTATGTGCTGAAAAATACAGCTCCTGCTCTCCCAAACACAACTGCTCCACAGCTTTTGTGATTCTTTTTTTTTTCAAAGGGAAAAAAAAAAAATTGTTTGTTTTAAGCACGCTCAAGTAACACAATGATTAGACATGACAGTTTGGCTGTGGGGCCTTCCTTTCAGTTCAGGAAAATATAGAACACAACTGAGCTGTCCTTTCCTGGTAAAAATGAGGTCATTTGTAAAGCTTTGTGTACATTTCTGCAGCACTCATGTGGCTGAGCTCATAAAGCGCTTCTCCTCAAGTCGAAATCTCGCTTCCACCGATATACCCATTTTTAAGAAACACGAGCCCGTGTAAGATTAGGAATCACAAGCTGTGATTTAGGCTTAATGACTCCTCGAGGATGCCTAGTTTGGATGTAGCTGTCAGTGGCCTGGCTGCTGCAGCCCTAAGTGTGCTGCCTGTGCTGACTCCGAGCTCCTCACAGCTCCGTGCGGATAAGGGAAAGCTTGTTGTAATCTCCTTCCTTTTCCATGTGAGCTGCATATCTGTTCGGAAATACATGAAAGTGCACTGTCAAGGTTGATTTTTCTGTTTATTAAACATAGAAATGCATTGTATGTATTATATTCATTAATCCCTGTTGTTCACAAAAATCCCCCGGGCAATTAGAATTTATTAAATAATTTATTGTATGTAAAAGCTAATAGCAGTTTTCATACCCAGACTATTTTTATTACACCAATCAAATCTTATATAGCTGCTAATATTTCAAGGTAGTTTTAATTAGCATCTCAGCCTAACGTAACTCTGTCCCAGAATGCATCATCGAAATGGCAAAGGATAGCAGAGGGTGTCCTGGATGAATGACTGGAAAACAAGGAGTGATGTCAGATGTGAACTGACACATCTGATTTGTGTTCCCATCCACCTTCAAACTTCATGGAATATATGTCCATTCAGGCAGAGAACTCTTGATGCTGACCTCCAGATTATCTGACTATTTTTAGTAAAGCATTGACTACTTCAGTCAGCTGTGCTGGCATTCAGTCCAGTCATGGAGAGATGGAAATACAGGAAAGTAAGCAGCATTCAGTATGTTGAGCTATATAATGAAACTACTTGGTATAAAACAGTAGATTAAATATTCCTGACTTTATAGGAGAAGTGAATTTAGCTATGCTATGTCTCCTTCTCCCCTTTTTTTCCTTAACCACCTATTAAAGTCCTCTGGGAGTGCATCATGTTTCCTAACATACGAAAGTAGTAGGAAAACATCTGGGCTAACTAGTAAAATTAGGTCTGCTACTTAAAAAGCAGCCAGCATTGTTTGGGGCCTCGGGGACGCCCCCGTAATGCAAATAATAATAGTGCCTTTGGAAAGTATTCACTTCTGCTGTGTTGCGTAATTTTCAAATACTGCTTTTAAAAGAAATTAGAATTGCATGAAGTTAAAAGGAAAAGCATATCACGGAAGGTTGTTTTTAGTGTTGTTTTTTTTTTTTTTTGTCTTTAATAATATAACAGTTAAACATGTATATAGTGCTTTCCTCTGAATGCTTCAGAGTGCTTCATTGGCATGGGAACATAATGCACTCATTATAAGGTGAGGGAAATGAGCACAGCAAGTAGAGGAGACGTATGAAAGAGTGTGGCTGACAAACCAGTTTCTTTCCTGCATTGTCTCTGTTCTATTCCATTAGAAACGCTTCCCGGTTTCATTCTCCTTAAAGATTTTGTCTCATCTAAAGGTGGTTATGGCATGAAAACAGATGTGCCTTATAGTAAGCTGTTAGTAATATCCTTCTAGATGAATCTGAAATTGTTTGAGTAAATCTCCGTGCTCGGTGCAGCTGACCGGCCTCGTGACTCCTGCCTGTGTTCCCCCAGGCGAGCACTAGGCCACAGCTCTCTGCTGTCGTGAGCTGGACTGAAAACCCAGTCTTCAGGTTTTTCCTCCATTTGTCTTACAGTGACAAGCTCAGCAGGTTCAGGCCTCAAATTATTAAAGCAAATGTTCCTATATTAAAATTCCATTTATGATGCTTGGATTCCCCTGCATTTCCTGTATCAAGCAGATGAGACCTGGGAGCTTTGGGTCTGTGTTCTCCCTTCGGCAGTGTCCAGGTGCCTCCACCTGCCCTGGGGCAGGTTTCTTCCCTTGTTCCATCTGCTGAGCAAAGGTGCCAGTGTCTGTGCAGAGAGAGCTTGTATGGAAAAAGCAGTTGGAAGAGGGTTAGAGATCTTAGGCATCCACACGCCTGTAGTAGTCCTCCGGCTTTCCAAAGACTTGTCATCACGAATAAGAGCTTTCCTGCTTTCAGGAGGAGAAGGGAAAAAGAAAAAAGAAAGAAAGAAATTAACCCTGTGGTGTGTTGACAGAGATTTCCATAAATCACACTGCATTTCACGCTGGTGCTAACAGCCAGCCAGACCTGAGATGGCCAAATTTCCGCAGGTCGAGAACACTACAGACTGCTTAAAAATACCGCCAGAAGTCTTGAACTACCTTATCCGTTGCACTAAACTGTTGGAGTTAAGAGGCTCTGTATGTCACAGGATGGCCAAAGGGATGGGGATGGTATTCCCATTTTGCCATCTCCTCCTTTCCCCATGTCTTCCGGAGAGTGCCAGCCAGTCCATGAGACCTGGGTTCATTTTTCACTTGTGAGTAAAACCTCCACAGGAAAAAAGAACCCAAAAGGATAAGCTTTTGTCCAAAGCACGCTATTAGGAAGTTATCTCATCCTTTTACATTTCTCCTGTGGCAAGTATTTGCTGTGACCTTAAAAACACAGTTTTCAACCACAGTGCGTTTTCCTGTTGGTTTGTCAAGAGGCTTCGGAATGGCAGTGCTTGGATGGATTCTCACCATGAGGCTGCGCAGAGCTCCCTGGCAACTCATGACTAGAAGATGAAGCTCTGCCTTAGAAGCCAGCAGTGACCGCATAAATGACTGCCACATGGCTTCAGAAGTGTGCGTGTTAGGGTGTGGTTATGTTGGGATTTTTTATAGTATGTTTATTAGGAACATTTAAACCAGTTTTCCTGAGGCTTTCCATTGCTTTGGATGATGCTTTTCAAAGGAGAGTTGCCCTTTTCTGAATTATATGTAGTTTGTTTTCTTGTAAGCCTCAAAAGAACATTGTAGCCATGTAAACCAGGGAAGCAAAATAACTTGTTAATATGAGAGTAAATATAAGGAACTAAATAATATCTTGCATTTTAATATTCTCTATTGACTACTTGTGTGCTGGTGCATTTACATATCCACTCTTTAGATTTTAGAGTATATGTTGGCAACTCAAAATACACAGGAGAACAAGTCTTGTTTTGAAGAGTGTAGAGCACGCATTGTAATGGGATGTAGACGTTTCAGCACGTGAGAAATGGAGACAGTGTGACCCATTTTGTTATGTGCACAGGGCAGTACTTTCCATCCTGCACTCACAGTGTTTTTTCTATTAAAAATTTCTTAGCGTTCTGGATTTTAAGCCAGTTTCTCTTTTGTAATCTACACATCACAGTCGCATGTGTTGGTAGTGGTGCATTTGGCGGGACTTGGTTCTGAGACCATTTAACACTAGCAGTCCTGTGTAAGACTTTCCCAGCTGCAGTTTGTAGCCAGGTTCCAGCTTAATTCATTGTTCCGTCTTCCATGAAGTTGTCATGAGGAGTCATGCTGTAAGATAGAATCAACTACTAGTCACAGTGAAGTTTTTGGTTTTTTGGTTCATTTGTGGTTTTTTGTTTTGTTTTGTTTCCCACAAAAAATGCTCTAAAGTGAGTTATAATAAAGTGAGTTGTAAGCACATTGGAAGTCATTGGGGAAAATCACTTTCTAACTATTGACATTTTAGCAGCAATCTAATTAGGTACTTAGGTTTTTCTAGTACGTAGTATGGAGAAGTGGTTATAAAAGATTCGGAAATCTGGATTTTTTTTAAATTCTCTGTAATATGACATGAAAAATATATATATATGCATTGACTTTGTTGTCAAGCAGTCTGATCAGAGCTGAGGTCACCTCTACAGAAAGAGTGGGTACTTTTCCAACTCCCTTTTCTGCTCCCACAACCTGGCTAGACAAAGAGATTTCCATGCTCCTCTTTGATGAACTGGGGAGTATTTCAGGCAGAATTTAGAAGAGGTGGAAGGAACAGAAGAGTTCTACAGAGAGGAGGGGACAAGGAGCCCCTCTGCCCCTGACCCAAAGCCCTGCTCTGTTTTCCATTTAAGTGGCAAAATCATCTTGTCTCCTGCCCTGCATGCAGATGTTCAGAAGAGCTACATTTTCATAAGGTTATTCATCAGAGTAATATTTGAGAGCTTTCCACAGCGTGAAAAACTTTTCCTGCCCGTGTGCTTTACTGTCATGTCTTGGGAGGGATAAAGATTTTCTTCTTTGTTTGCCTGTAAGTTTAAGATTTCCCCCTTCTCAGCCACTAAACCAAGCCTGATCCTGATTTTCAATGTCATTGTTTTATCTGTTGCCTCTCTAACACTCTGCCAATACCAGAACCCAGTTTTCCAAGACACTTCACTCTTACAACAGGGTTGAATCCATCTGAAAGAGTTTTGAAGGCCAGGTGGTGATGTAAGACGAGATGAAACAACCTCTGCCACCTCTTGTCTTTCCAGCCAACAGCAATGGCACGTAATGGATTGGCAGTGAATATCTTAGCACCTCTCACCCATCTGCAGAAATTGTCCTGGAGATCTCAGTGACAGGATTGCCCCACTCCTGCCACGCTCCTCCTGGCTTCTAGTAAATGGCCAAAGTGAAACCTTAGGTACCATGGCAGGCCACCCTGCAGCAACCAAGAGCCGTGTTTGTGTATACGCCATCCGTGTTTCCACTGAGGTCTTCACCTTTACAACAGCTCACTGCAGCTGTATTTGTGCACTGTGAAATTGCATGCATTAAAGTGCCTGGTGAGGCAGATCCTTCCAGCTTTGCGGTGTAAGGAAGCAAGTGTCACACCACGCAGAAGTGCATCTGCGCATGTCAGCTGAGCGCTTTTTCAGCGTGATAGCAGAGTGCAAAACATCTCAAAGGGAAGCAGGCAATTAAATATCGAACCAACATCTCTTCTGTTTGTTAGGAATTCATCATTTCACATAGATGCAATGTTTCATTGTGTGTCATGTGTCTTATATGTACACAATTTCATTTTAATTTTTTAATATTGTCTTTCCCAGTTGTTGGGAATTTTTCTTCTTCTTCCAGACAGGTTATACATATGCTAATAGAAATATGCCTATTATTTGAAGCATAGTTCTGCTTGTCAATGAAGCTTCATTAACACCGTTATCACTGCCTGACATTTATCTTATAATTTTCCTGAGTTGACTGTTACATCTCCATGGAAACCCAAATTGCAATTGAAACAAGTGAGATAATAAAGGCATACATGGAGGATTGACAGTATGCAAGCCCGCAGTGTTCGCAGGCTACATTTGTTTATAACACCTTAGATAAATCTACTGCAGTGGAGATTTTTATCACCTGTCTCCTGTCTTTCTGTGCTGCTTATTGCAAGGTTTAGAACAAAACTATTTTTTATTTTCCTTTTTAATTAGAGCAGTAAATTTTATTGGCTCATCAAGGGAAGTTAGAGCATTGACGATATAAATTCTAGTGTGATTTTTGAGGGGTTGAAATATGAATGGTTTCAGATGATTTTGACACTGCATAGACTGATGCATTCTGAGGTTGATTTGGGGCGTTGCTTGAAGCAGCAAAAACTTATAATTGCAGACTCTTGATTTGCTGACTCTTTCAGTATGCAAGAAGGATCTTTTTCTTCTATACCTAAGGACTTGAGCTCTTTAAGTTCATGACTCTAAATCAATTTAGATGGTGCCTCAAAGCATAGAGTCATGAAACTGGAGTGGGTCCAGAGTGAATTAATCTGAAATTAATTTGATTTTGAAAGGCTCCATCTGGCTGTGTTTGGAAAAGGCATTTAGACAGATATATAAACAAATGATCATCTGTATTCTATATGCCAGATGTGGTGTCAAAAAAAAAATGAAGAAATGGTTTAAAAAAAATCAGCTGAGGGGGATTTTGCTATAATGATGCTCAACTTCTTAAAATTACAATTGCATCATACTTTGGACAATAATCTTTTCTTATATTGTGATTTGTAGATGCAGGCAGGAAGAGAAAGCCTGATAGGATATTTTGTTTTAAGTAAGAAAATTGAATGCCTCAGCTTGCTTTATTTCAGATCTCCCATAAATAAACAGCTAACTGAAATTAGCTCTACCCTTAATATGGGCAGAGCTGGGATCTTCAGTCCCTTTTTAAGGAAGCTATTTAGATAGAGCAGCCATGTTGGATGTGAACTGCTGACCTCCCTCCCTTTTGACTCATGATTTTGGGCACTATGGAAACAGCTCTGTGCTCTGTGAAGCTCAGCAGTGAGCGGGTTCCATTGTGTGCATACACATATGGGTGCCAGGCTTGAAATATGTTGGGTTGTAAAGTACTTCCTGCAGTAATTGTTTGGTTTTAGTCTGCCAAAACCACTTACGTGGTTCTGCACAAATGCTTGGAGAACTCCTGCCCATCTCCTCCATCCATCCTCAGCTCCAGGACGCAGTTGGCCATGAAGTAGGCAAGTCCCTGTAAACCTCAGAACCTGCAGAAAACTGCCAAGCTGAAGATAAGAATGCTGAAATGGTCACGTCATTAATTACTACTTTGAAGTTTTTGGGGGAAAGGGAAGAAGGGAGTTGTGCAGCAACTGAGTACATTTTGAGCAGCGTTTGGGATATGGAGAGAGAGGCTGAGGTTGTTGACAAGAAAACAGATGGTCCTACGTGTCCTGAATTTTAAAAGCCTGATACTATTCTAATTTTATTGTTGGCATGTCACAAATATACGTGCATTTGGGAGTAATCAAATACTGTTTTTTTAAAAAAGTAATTCCAATAAATGTTTTCTGCCACACAGAAAGGAGTATGCTTCATTGCAAATATGTGTAATCAGTAAAGTAATGCATTAATAATCCACACCATTAATACTGAGCAGTCAGCTACTTCAGATGCAACTTCATAGGAAAAAATCGTGTCAGTTGGTTCTCCAAACCTGTAATGTTCTTGTGCAAGTGCATGAGTGCTCTCTGTGGTATTGTCCAGCTTCCAGTACAGAGGAGAGGGCCTCTCTGCAATTTCAGTCTATTTTAGTCATTGTTTGTGAGTATCATAGCTGTGGTGAACTGCCAAGGTTCTCTTCTTGCCAAAACAAAGATTAATGTAGAGATGCAAAAATGATAATTTTTTTATTATTTTGTTAATGCTAAACTCTTCAGGTCAAAACCAGATGTGCAGGTGTCCACCTGTGAGCTGGCTAACAGGAAAGAGATTTTTTAAAATCACACCTTTGGTGTTTATTGGTAATGTTTAAACTCTTGAGCTATTTTTTTCTTGCTGCATGGAGCTAGATATGTACCAACCTTAATGCTGACAGAGACAGACCCAAGTTTGTCTGAAGATTTAATGTACAGAGCAAATTCTGCTCAGGAAGCAAAACTGACTTCTTGGGTAGCTGCCTGAGCAGAGCTCCGTCTTGCAGAACAGTGGTGCCTGGAGGACCTCATCCAGACTTGGATTAATTAGTTCCCAAAGCCTGCAGGAAAGCCTAGAAGACCAAAGCTGGGGCTAATACATAGCTTCTCCATGTAGATCTCCAAGCACTATTAGTCATTCTTGTCATGTGTCCTTAGAAATCGGTGACCCTTATCCATAGGAGAACAAGATGGGGATTCAACTCAAGAAAGTAAGGGAGTGTGCTTGGCTTTCTTCAGGCATTAAGGGGCAGGTGTCTTCTACTGAACATTGCTAGTTCCAGTTTAGTGAAATCTATGGGCCAGTGTAGGCAAATCCTTAAATATACTGAAAATAGACCATTGTAAGTTTTATCAGCATTAAAAAAAAGATACTACCCAGTTCTGACCTGTACAGATGGTGCATTTAATTGTTTGCTGCCACTATTGGATGAACTAGTAATGATATTTTAATTTGTTCCTAAAACAGAAGACTTTAAAATAAGCAGCTCTTCCTCTCCCTGTTTACCTGCCCTTCTGCACATATTCTTTCCCTTGTTTTTATGTATATACATGTGCATGTGTGTAATCTAAAGCACGTATTTTAACTTGTGTGAGTTTCTCCACTTTCGTCTGTGTTCAGCATATGCGCATCACAAAGCGCTACTGCATGTTCTACAAAATAATTTTCTGGCTAAAACGTAGGTCCATACACCAGTGGTAAGAGTTGAGGTACCACACTGAATATATATATATTTTTTTTTTTAAGATAATATTGAATGTGTGGTGTTTTTTTTTCAGTAGCAGATATGCAAAGCTTTTGTGAAGTCACTGCTGCTTGCCTGTGCAGTTCTAGGACACATTACCAAAAGCAGAAACATTAAAATAAAGTCATTTGCTTTTAAACACGTGTGCAAGGGAGCTTCACAGTTTGGTGTGAAACCCCAGGCTTAAATCAAACTGTTTTGGAATGGAGGTGATGCAGCGACCCAGAGGCCAGAACCAGAACAGCCAGAAGCCTCTAGAGGTACATAGTTAGCGGTGAGCATGGGGAGGTGACAGCCGGGTCATGATCTCGTTTGCTTTGGTGAGCACGACTCTTAGGGGTTCTTTTAGGAAGGCAACAAGCCTCTGCACAGTGCAGTGAATGTATGTGCTCTAACCTGTGCCGCAAGTGCATGCAGCAGTTGCGTTTTAGCATAGATATTATGGTTTCCTTTGTATCCTTGTTTCCTTCCTGCAGTACTAATGAGGAATCTCTAATAATTTGTTTTATCTCAGGTGTGCTCTGATGTTTTTCTTGTATGTATGTGGTTCAGTACTGTACCCAATTCATGTTACTCATAGCAGCACGCGTTCTGACCCACCTGTTTGAAAGATGATTTCCCACTGCTTCTCCTTCTCCCAGCCTGAATGTATTCACCGTGAAAAATTCCTTCAGTGTAGGAAGAGGGTTTTTTCCTCAGCTTATCAAGAGTTCTCCTCTGTGACGTGGTGCTACTTCCTCAGCCTACCAAAAATTTGCATGAAAGTGATCGCGTGTTCTAAATTTAGAGTTTATCAGAAAGCAAGTAGTCCTTTCTAGGACTAATGTTTTACCATGGTTTGTCGTACACAGAGAGTTAGCAAAGCTGAGCTAAACACCGACTCCACCAGAAAAAAATATGACTGAATTTTAAATTGCTTGTCAGGACAGTAAAAAAGACTGTGTTGTCTTAAGCAACATTATGCTTTTACAGATAATTTCCACAGGCATAAAGGCAATGCAAGAAAAACATCTTTGCATTTACCGTTCAGTGCTTATGTGAGCACTTGAGTATTATTAGCTATTGACAAGAATAAAATCACAGCATTGGATGCCAGGTACTAAAAGCCATCAGAATTGTTTGTGTAGCTCATGTGTGTGAGTGCAAGTGCTGTTGCTCTCTGCTGGATGGATGAAGAATTACTTGTCTCTTTGTTACAAGGCTCTACGAGTCTATTAGACGAAGTAAAGGAGAATGTTTTGCGAGCTCCGAGTTTTTGTTCCCTCCTGAAATTGCAGTTGGCCTTCAGTGTAGCATAAAGCCAGCTTAGCGAGTTGTACAGACACTAAAAGTTGTCACCTTGCCTATGGGTGCAGAGAAACCTGTTGAAAATTGCTTTGTAGACATCACTACGAATGCGGGACTGGTCCCACTGTGTGCTTCTACATTAATTGGGTGTGATGTCAGAGCCATTCAGCAACTGCCATTATGGATTGGTGTAACTTAATAGTAATTAGTAGTAGTGGTGGTTTATAGTTCAGCCAAAAACTGTACAAGACATTACAGCGGGTGCAGTGACTGATTTATGAAACTTCCTTTCCTCCGAGCTGCTGTTGAGCTACTGCTCTATGAAGGCTCTTCTGGCGATGACTTTTTTCCCCCAAAAACATAGATACCTAGTCATGTACAGCTTACAAAAGAAACAGAACGGCTTCTATTTTATATATATTTTTTTTTTGTCAGAGGTTCTGGCCCTTTTTTTGCTGGCCAAAATCCAATTTAGGTAATTACATTCTGTGTCTCTAAATCCCAGCCCCCTGCAGTTTCCAATGGAGTATGGTATTGTTCTACCCTTCCTGGCTGAAATTGTTGTGCGATAATGCTCCATGTCATTAAACAGCTGCCGTCTGTCACCTTACAATGAAGTCATTCCTCTCTAAACAATGAGCTTAGAAAGCCCTTTTGAGTCCTTCCAGATAAAATTTGCTCACAATCCAGCAGTTAGGATTTTCAAACATGGTAAGGTGATGGTTTTTCATCTCTTCTGCCAGCGGTTGAAGTCCTTCAAAGTGATGGTGTCCCTTTGGTGCTCATCCCACATCCTGACAGTGATCACACAGCTCAAATGTAAATATTTGGTACTGTAAAACCCTGATGCCTGCAAATGTCTTTGTGCTAGGCTGGATTTAGTAATCTTTACACTTCCAGCTTCTTCCTCATCGTGTTCTTCTCGTCTTTTGATGCTTAGGAGCTAAACATTTTTTCAAGGATGTGCTGTTTAGTCGTGTACCGTTGAGTGTGAAAAGGGCAAATCTCCAGCAAAACAGCGAAACAACCAAAGTAGGGTGAGATCTGCCAGAGAAACTGACCAAAACAGGAGACTGAGAAGCAATTCGACTAGGACTGAAAATGGTTTTGAAACACAGCTTTCATGCAAAACTATTCAGTCCCCATAACAACAGGTTTTCGGCACCTGGCTTGGCATCTAGTGCATGAATGGAAGTGAGCAGGGATTAATGCTAAATATATTAACAGTGATGAATTTAAGAGGGTTCCTTTTGACTCAGATTTTGTTTCTTAAGACTGCCCTCCTTAGCAGTCAGTGCACTTCAGCAGTCTTGCTGTAATGACAGATATGAATGGGAGAGGCAGAGAAGGCGTCTAGTGGGTTTTGCCAGTGCCCCTGCTTAAGCAGCAGTGATATTAAAACAATCTCTAGCTCCTCAAAGAGTGGCCCTGTCAACTTGCTGAAATGATGGAATGGTAGTTAGGTTATTAGAAAGAAAATTGGCACAAATTGAGAGAGACGATGCTCTGGCAGCGACCACAAGCAGCCAGCAACTCGGTGGCTTAATCTCTGCCCTCAGGCTGCTCTCTCCGATACAGATGACACCTTGTCAGCAAAGATGATGTGCTGGGTCATCCCGGAGTCCAATGGGCTAAATTGGCCGCAGAGGGAAGGGTTGCTGCAGTGTAGAGACAGCAAGCCACATAATCTAATTCTTCTCTTTTTTTATGTATGTCATCATTTGGATACTGACAGTAATTGTCAAGGGATTCTCTTCTTAGTAGTGTCTCCTAGCCACAGCTATCTCTACACTCATGCCAGCAAGAAATGGTCCTAAGCTTTCACAAAGATTGCTTTGGCCCCTCTTGAAAAGTTTAATGCATAGTTTCTTTTTTGTGTTGTTATTAAAGAGTGTCTGAGGAAGGGCTGTGGAGATGGTGAAGGACGTAGAGGGCAAGGCGTATGATGTGTGGCTGAAGTCCTTTGGTTGGTTTGGCCTAGAGAAGGAGGCTGAGGGGAGGGCTCATGGGACATTGGGGTATTCTATGGGATATTCTATGAGATATTCTATGGTTCTGTGATTCTTTTTCCTGGGTAAAGTGGGTAAGGAAGAGGAAGGCAGGAAGGAACTGCTCCCTCTGGGTGCGACTGTGGCAGGGAAAAGTGACAAAAAACTACATGGCTGTTGGCCACTGCAAGTTCTTAGTCCAGAGCAGATGGTGAAGGTGGAGACTGGGAGAGAGGAAGGGAACTCATCTCTAGCAGAGACAATTTGTGAGGGGATCAAAAATATTTTATTGGATTTGGCATTCACCTGAACAAGCTCAGTGAGAGCTGAACTGTCAGGCAGGTGTGCTTTGTACTTGCTGTTCCTCAGTGGATGATTCAAGTATGCGGAAGGGATCTAATCCATAGATTGCATAAAATCGTTCCTTTTTTTTGGATTTTTTTTCACTGTTATCAGCCTATAATCTACTTGTTCAGTTTATTCAAGTTGGCTATAGTCCTCTACCTACTGTCAACTCTGGATGAGGATGCTCCTGCAAGTGCTGATGCCCTCCTTGAAACCCCAGTGGAGGTGGCGAAGCATTCTTCCAAAATCCTCGGTAGCATTCATTTGCAGTGAAGTCAAACATCACTTGACGAGGAGCCTGACTGTGCTGGCAAAGCTTACTGCCCTCCCTATGGGTTCAACTTACCTGTCCACATTTCCAAAGCATTGGCAGCTCAGTAGAACTCCAACCCTCTGGTAGAAAAGAATTACAATGAAAAATCTTGAAGTTATGCTTGTTGTTGTTTTTTTTTTTTTTTTTTTTTCCTAAATCTGCAACAGTTAGCAGATTGGCAGAGCTGTCAGAGGATGGTGGAATTAAATCTGGAGAAGTTTTAATGACTTGCCCAAGTTAATTCAGGCAGCGAGTGACAAAACCTGTCCCCTGGAGCGTTGTGTCACAGCGTACCATAGCCTCCACCTGCAGTCAGAGCGTTCAACCATCTTTATCCAATAAAACATTTAAGGAATATGATCAGTGTAATTGCTCTTCAGCCCCACCAAAGTAAAGAAAGTGTGTAAGCACTGTGTTGAATTAGAAGAGATCTTCGCCTGTGCCTGAACCTTTAGCTGAAAGCAGGAACTTGATGGTAATGGAGCAATTAACTTGAATAAACAGTTGGAAGTGTTAGGTTTTGTGGCTTCCTCAAAGTTGTCTTGTTAGCAATGGAAATTGTAGTAGTGCTCTCAGTGGTAAAGGTGGTTTGGGTAAAGGAAAAAGCAAAGGAATAAACTTATTCTTTATTAAATACGACCTCTGCTGTAATTTGGGGCTAACACAGCAATTACGTGTGGATTTCTTAAAGAAGAGATCCAACAGAAAGAATAGATGAAGGGCATAATTTTAAAAGGAACTCGATTCATTTTTTAGTGTAAACAAAGCAGAGAACAAATGAAGTGAAAAGTGAAGCTGATTTCTGAAGGAACACAGTCACCTGAGCGCAGCACAAAGCCAGCGACCGCACCGCGCAGCTTCTGCCTTTTCTTGTACAAGATAGTGCGTGAGCATTTTCCTCCACTGTTTTAAGCTATAGGTCAGGGATTTATTTTTTCTTCCTGCTAGGGAGGTTGTTTTTTGCACTGCATAAACAAACAAGAAATCTGAAGAAGTAGCAGAGTGTTTTCTTCCAGAGGTCTGAATGTCGTGTAGGTGCCCAACACTCCATGGCAGCCTTGAAAGTTGTGTACCATTGGAACGAGTCAGGAGTTCTTTGTTTCTTGGAGTCTGAGGTGGGGGTTGTTTAGGGTGGCAGTGGAGTTCTAAGTATTAGGTCTGTGCAGAATACACAGCTTCTAATACCTGGAGACATCACGATGGCTGCATTGGTGTTCTTGGGACCAGCAGAGAATCTTCAAACAAAGAGCATCTGTAAAACAAGAGAGGGCGTTTGTGCATGAAACACGATAGAAAAGGCTGGGCCAAATCCTTCAGTCTGTTATTCAGGCAAGGCTCTCACTGGGATCAATAGGAATTTAGTCTAATAAATGAGTGTGATAAATCCCATTGTCTGCTGATCCGCGTTGAAGGCATTTCACGAGTGACGAAGGAGCTCCTTGTTGTTGGTTTACAGTCTGCCTTTAATATAACTTTCTCTTTCCTGCAGTAAGCAGGGAAAGTGCAGAAGTTATTAGGGGCATATTAATATGTTCGGGCGCCTTGCGCTTCTAAGGAGATGAAGCGCAGAGGACTAAATAATTTGTCCTGGCACATGTTCCAGCTGTGATGCAGGGGAGGGACACAGTGTTGTTTCTTTCTTGCCATCCTTAGATATTCTTTTTTCACACGTGCAATGTGATTTTGGTGTGGTTGTACGGATCTCGGGCTCTTCCAAGCCTTCCTGTGGTCATTCTCTCTTGAACAACTGTCAAATGGAGAACGTGCAATTGAAGCCAAGTTTTCCAATGGTGGCAGGTGGCTCTGAGATGCGTGGAGTTCGGGATGATCAGCACTCAGCGCTGCTGAACGCACACTTCTCCCCACCTTCCCCAGTGGGAAGATGGGAGGAGTGCACTGAAAGTCACATCTCATTAGTGCTCCTCCGTGAAATTCAAGCATCCAAATCTTATATCACTTACAGGATCTCTAGGCAAATTGAAATTATTGTCCGTAATTGTCAGTGGTAGCAGAAGAGTTGGGGTTTTTATTTTTACCTTTATTTAGTATTTAAAATTCTTTGTTTTCCTTACGAGAATGTACTCTTCCTAAATCGAAGTAAGTCATATGTCTCAGAGAGGAGGGATTTTTTGTTTTGTTTTGTTTTGTTTTTTGGTTGCTAAATTCTTCTCCCCGGCAGAAGTGTGTAGTTGTTTTGAAGTTAGCTGTACATCTGCAGATCAGATAGGGTAACAATTTACAGGGTGTGAAAAATTTCCAACGCTTCATGTCCTCTGCATGGAGAAAAACTTTCTGAAGCAGCATTTTAATTTTCCGAGCAATTTTACCACTGCTTTCTCCTTTTGAATTGTGCATTTTTGTGTGCCAGGCTGCAATAAACAATGTGCTTTAGACTGGCACTCTCCAGACTGCTTTTCCTTTTTAAAGAGCGTAGGCAACTAATCGGCAGCAACCAGCCGCATAGCTGGAGTGTTTTCCATTCTAGGCAATATCGTACTAATTTGATGCACACATGGATGCTTCACACAATCTGCAAATTCATCGCTGGCATCTTGCATTAGTCATCTGACAGATTGCCAAGTGTTTCATATTCCTTTCATGTGACTTTATTACAAAACACACACACACACACACACACACACACCCCAGCACTGCCTTATTTCTGCCAGTAGCCAGTTCAGTGAGAATTCGCAGCAGTTCTGTTTACAACGGCCATGGAGAGAAATCTGTACTTACTTGCCACCCTCCTCTGCTTTAAAATGCAAAAGTACTGGTTTGCGTTGTGCAGCTCTCTTCTTATATAATGACATTAAGCAGCAGCCTGCAGAGAAAACCAGACTCAATGAAAAATGTAATCGCATTGTTTTTTGTACATAATACTTATGCTATTAATTAAATACCGATTTTTTTTTTTCCTGCTCTGTGCCAATTGACATCATCTTCTGCATCTAGTGCACATGAAAACTGCGTAGCCTCCTAACTTGCCTTTTCTTTTTCATCTCTTCTTCCACTTTCTAGTAACGGCACAGCTAACAAGATGAATGGAGCTTTGGATCATTCAGACCAACCAGACCCAGATGCCATTAAGATGTTTGTTGGACAGATTCCCCGCTCATGGTCGGAAAAAGAGTTAAAAGAACTTTTTGAGCCTTACGGAGCTGTCTACCAGATTAATGTTCTCCGAGACAGAAGTCAGAACCCTCCCCAAAGTAAAGGTACAGTGGTTGTACTCTGTTTGCTTTCAGGGATTTTTTCAGTGATCTTGCTTGCCTTTAGAATTTCCAAAGAGGCTTGCATCTGGGCTGTCTGTTTTGAAGCATACTGTGTTGAGCTATGCAGCATTCCTAGGAGGAGAGAACTCCTGAATACCTATCGATTGCTGTCTTCCTCTTCTTCTTAAATTGCAGTTTAAATGTCTGTTATCTGGAAGCAAGCATTCCAACTGTGCGAAAAATAACAAAAGATTGCCGTCCTTGTTTAAATTATTATTGCCAAGAGACATGGAAACCTGAGCGGTCACTTTCCCAGGATTAGCTCATGAAAAATATAATTTTCTACTTCCTTTTGTTTCCTCTCTTCACACCCCAGGTGGGAATGATTTTCAGGATACAGAAGGAGAGAAAGAATAGCAGTGGGCTCTTGCTACGTCATTTCTCCAGAGGCAATGGCAATTAAAAAATAGAATTGCCCTGCCCTTTCTCAAAAATCTGATTTCTTATTTTTGTGGTCATGCTAAAGGATTGATTTTTGGCAGTGGTATTTTTCTAAAAGAAAAGGATGCTTTTTTCTTTCTGCAGTTTTTCTGCCGTATACAAAGCATTTGTCCTCAACTATATTGCTTTCTTCAGCTGTATGTCTATGCATATTTAGGCATGTGACAACTCTGTGTATTATACTTATATAATTATAACATAGGCTTATGTGTAACCTTAAAGTGAATGTTTTGCCTCACAGAATGTTTTTTTTTTCTCTGTGTATTTTCATTTACACTTTGAGATCGTCAAGTTTCATACATTAAATTGTTGCTGGCATTGCAAATAATTAGCACAGCTCAGAGGCATTTGTGCTTGGTTGTAAAATGACTCAGTGGTTATTAGTTTTTAGTCCTCTCCTATCACTGCATCTAAAATCCTTTATGGAGAATCTCACGAAGTGATTTTGTGGGCTAGCAGCTAGCTAACGGTGCAGAGCAGCACCCTCGAGATTTCCAGTTCAGTGAGAGGTGATGGCTGTCACGTGCAGCACACAGCACAAACCCGGGCGCTCCCGTGCTTTGTGCGCAGCGCTGCCCAGGCTCAGCATTTCCTCCTCTTTGCTGCCCCAAATTAAGCAGTCTTGTGCTTTGAGTGATATTTTTCGGTAGGTTGCTTCTGGTTAAAAGAACAGCTATTTTGTCTCGGTATCACACCGACATCGGGTAAAGGGCTCACAGGGGTACCTTGCTGCTTATCAAGTCCCACACTAGATTGCTTTCTTCCACATTACTGCAGAAGCAGAAGGTGTTTGTTATTGCAGTGTTTCCGTGCAGTTCTGCTTCCACCTCCCTCAGTTCCCTAGAAGTGACGCAGCTGAGTGTGCAGCCCCCTGCTCTGTTAGCCCAGTGCCCTCACCAAGTGTCTTTTCCTTGTAACGCTGGATAGAAGGCAGCATTAAGGGGTCAGGCAACTGGATTTTCAGCAGCCCGGGCCGCTATGGATGAGCAAACTCCTACTTAGTTTAAACCGCTGAAATACTGAACTTTGAGACTTGGCCATTTAGGATGAGCTGATTCCTGGGCCACAGAAATGCCTTCCCACTAAAGCAGTAAATGAAGTGAGAATGATATTGTGGTAAGACAGAGGAAAGTCATTGATTCCCGTTTCTGTAGCGTTTTCCATTATATGGTACCTGTCCATCAGGCAGCTGGAAGGCATAAGGATTAAGCACAGGTCATGCAAATCATTGTAGACTAATTATGAAGCCTTGTAGTCCCCGTATTCAATATTCTCTTTGAGAAGTGTTTTTTTTATTGTTGTTGTTTCGCTAGGACTCTTTTCAGCCACTCAGACATGATGCTTTTATGTCACTTCGGGCATTATATGTTCTAATGAGTAAATGAAATTAATCCCCCAAAAAGACAGAATAACCTTCAGACTTATATTTCCCTGACCCAGCAGTGAGGTCCTCCGGTGGTCAGCTTTTCCCTTGGAAGCTGTGGAGCAGCGTATCTCCGTGCTTCCTCCCGGCTGAGGCTGCCAGCAAGGCTGCCAGATATAGAAACTTCTTGAGTTTCATGTGGGTATCCCTTGACCAGGAATGATCTTTATTTGCTTAATCCAGTAGCACAAAGGATTCTGCATGAGAGATTAAGAATCTGTTACAAACAAAAAAAAAAAATCACTCTGAAAAATATCTGGTAGTCTTGTTGTCATCACAGTGCATGAGAAATGCTTTGCCTGTGCCATATAAATGGGATTTGATAACAAAGCTGAGTTTTGATTTTTTGTTAGGGGCTGTGGGTGAATTCCATGTTCTCCCTCTGTGCAAACACTCACATGACACAACCATTTTTATTTTATTTGGGTTGATTGGGGTAATCCAAGGCAGTTTCCTGCCCCCAGTCTCTGCAGAACTGTGCTGACCTGGTGGTCACGTGGCAGTGGAAAAAGTCCTTTTTCCATTTCATTGCATGGTCATGGCTGTGCGTCGTGCAGGACTTTCACAGGCTCATATCACCCAGATTTTTTTCTGAATATTCCGCAAGCCATGAATTGCGACAATGAAAATGCAAAGTAGTGTTACTACACATTTGGGGCTGGGGTTGGCTCTTTTCTTTGAAGAAAGACGTTTTGATTTTTGAAAGATTTTTCTCGTACCAGATGAGGGCTGTGTGTTTCTGCTTGCTCGGCCAAGGGGGCTTCTCCAATCTGCACAGACTTCTCCTCTGATGAGCTGTTTATGAAGCAGCAATCGGAGAGTCTCCCAATTCTGTCAAAAATAACCATCGGCTGCTTCTCTCTCTCCTGCTGTTATTAAGACTGCCTTTCATACCCTCGAACGACAGACGGCCTAGTTCACTGCTTTCCTACTTCTTGTATTCTTTGCCAGCTCCGAAAAGCTGAAGCCGAAGGAAGAGAGGTGGAAAGCCAAGTTTCATGGATTTGGGAAAAATAGAGAAAAACCATATTACTTCCACAGAAATACTGCTTCTGTGCAGCTTTGTTAATTGGGTCTTATACCACAGGAATGGCTGCATGTCAATGGGTAATGGCTGGAATATCCTTCGTAAGCAGGAAACTCCTCGTGCTGTCCAGAGTTTGCAGTCCTCTGGTTCTTTTTGGATGCGTGAGTGAGTGCAGCAAAGTAATTTGACTTTATGCATTTATCCCCTGTTGTTTTGTGAGATTTCTTCCTCTTTCTGCAACAAGAGAAATCCAGGGGATTAGGCAAACTAAATACGCACACATACAAAATAAAATAATTGTCAGGAAATCCTGTAGCACTGAAATAAATGGTACTTTCAGCTTCTGAAGGCTAAGGGGATTGCAAGTCTCAGCAGAGTAGCTATCTTTGCTCCCAGTCCATCTTTATTCTGGGTGGACAGATGACTTTTTCAGACCAGTTGTTAAAAAGAACTCCTGTAATATCTCCAATGCAGTGAGCTCAGCACGAAGGTAGCATCCAGTGCCACCAAGGCTTTTCCTCTTCACCGCTGTTCTCAAAAGCTGGAAATATTTCCCTTACTGCTTTTGTTTCAGAGTTGGAGCGCTAAAGCAGGCAGATGGCACAGGGCTGCTTATGCTCTCTGAGACGTAGCAGATGAGTCTTGGGTCAGATCTGCAACATCATTCTTGTACCATTTCCATACCTGATAATTCTTGCAGGGCTCAAGGATCCACGAAACGTGAGGCTGAGTCTGCTCGTGCAGGAATCTCTCTCCAGGAAGCAAGGAGAGGCACCGTGTGACAACCGCCTCTCTCTTGCCTTGTAGCCTTTTGCAGACCTGTTATCAGATTAGAGGTAGGATGCTGAGTGAACAAGGACGTGCTGTAGTTAAAGGCCAGTGTTTATTATTATCCTATTTAACATGGTAATTTAAGTCTACCAAGAAGCAAGCAGGGGAATCTGATAATGAGGCATTCATCTGCTACATTCAGGCGAGACAGGATGGGCAAGGCATATCGGAGACAGAAGTTATCTGATTACTTGGGTATCATTGTGGCTATAAGCAGGCCCTTCAGAAATCCTCCTGCCTGCAATGCATCCTCCACTCCATCGAACCCCACACTCCTGCTCAGTGCCCCATTCCCTGTGGGGAAGGAGGAGATGAGGGGACTCAGGCAGTCCTGCACAGGAGCAGAGCAGAAGCACTCTGCTTGGCACACAAGCCCATCCTAAATATTAGCAGAGATGTTAACCAAGTGCTCCTCGCCTACTATTGCCACGCCACTCAGCTGATTGCACTCTGTCTGCTCCTAGAAGCAGTTTCAGTGCATTGCATTTTGCAAAACAGTTTTAGAGGTTCCCTCAGCCAGCACTGCAGGAGTCAAGGTTTCTCCACATATTTTCCATAGACATACTTCGAGTTTAGGATGCTCTTGCAGGTTCCCATGAATGTTGTTTAGCCTTCGAGATCTGATGAGTTGTGTCCTGAGCACCTACACTGCAGGACTCAGGACTGCAGCCATTATGCATGCATATTTTAGACTACATTTTAGTGATCGCAGCTGAGAGATCTTCTGTTACAATCCTGGGCTTGAAATCTGTCATGCACTGAATGAAAAAGTACTTCTGTTTTTTTGCAGGTGCCTTGTACACTGCAAAAAGTATAATACAACAAAGACTGGCAAAAGCCAAATTCTGTTGTTAGATGCAAGTACAACAGGGAGGGAGAGCAAGTGATAAAGCTGAGTTTTCGACTTTTCAGTTTCTGACCTTGGGGTGTTTAAATTTCAACTTTAAAGACCCTTAATTCTAGAATTTTATATGGGTTATAAGCAGCGTTATAAAATATACTGTAGATGTGAGCTGATTTTTATAAAAGGTAGTTCTTATTCTACAAATCTGCTGGAGTTTTCAAGAGGTTTTTCTGAGAGTGGACAGGTGTGAAATTGTGTATATAATCAAGCTGGATTTCCCAGGGGCATTTCACACAGCGTCGCACAGGAGCCTAATACATACGGCTGCCAGTGAAGCAGGGAACGGCCCGTTTTCAAATGGAGAAAGGAGCTGGTTAGATGATCGAGGGCAGATTAGAATGGGGGAAGATTACGGGCCAGGGGAAAAAAAGGGGATGATGATTGGAGAACCGCGGGGACTGGTATCGGAGATCGATACTTTTTCACTCTCTATGTAAATGGCTTTGACAGGGAGAACCAGTAAGTTGTTACCCAACTTTTTGGATCGTGCAGAAGGGGCTGGATGGGGGAGAAGGTAACCTGGAGCAAACAATGTCATACAAAGAAACTCAGGTAAAATGAAGCACAGGCAAAAAGAGTAAATTTGAGTTTTGAGTGAGCACGGATGTTGAATGAGTATCTTTTTCAAAGATTCTAGAGCAGGAGAGGATTTGAAGAGTGCACATACCCTGAAAGTACTAACATGATGTTTTGTGTCCGTGTGGTCAAAAAGGCACTGAAAATGTGGAGCTGTATAAATGGGAGCAGTGAATGTAGCTTTCAAGGAAATACTGTACCACTTAAAGAAGGATTTTTTTGATCATGTTTTAAACTACAGTTACCAATATTTAGCACTGTTCTATAGAAAGGGGCAGAGGTCTAGAGAAGAGCAGCGTGATTTTGTGTGAAGTCGGGAAGGGTTAAGCTATGGTGAAAGGTCTGAGAAGGTTAACTTGTAAAGGGCTTCAAGCATTGACTTACAAGAAAGCTGAAAGGGAAGATGCTGTGGAAGAATACAGGACTGTACCTTGGTCTGGAAAGAAAAAGTTATAAGGGGATATGATTGAAGTTTCTGCAGTATGTTGAAGTACATACCAAAGGCAGGAATAGATCAGCTCTTTCAATTAATATCGAACCCCGGGACTGCACAGCATAGACTTAAGACTGAGAAACAGCAGGGCCAAAAGAAGAAAAAAAACTTCTTCAGTCAAACTTTCTTCTTCCACATGCAGCGCAGAGAATGGTCTTCCAGAAGCAGCAATGAGAAAAGTTCCAAAATAAACTTTTCTCTTTCTTGCCTCCATTTTGTATTTCAACATAGGCATGCCTGGAGTTGTGTTGAACATGACTGCTCCCCACATCCCAGCACAGTTTCACCCTGTAAGCAGGATGGGTTGCCAGGGCTGTGTGCCTGGGTTATCTATGCGCCGCTTGAAGAGGGTCTGCGGTTTCTGGTGACCCCTGATATTTTTGGATGGCTTTGAAGAGAAGGAGCAGATGAGGATAACGCCCCATTGCATGCTTGATTGCAAACCTGTTCTCCACATAAATCAGGCTCGCTGTATATTCCCATCATTGACTATGGCAAGAAAGTCATCCACTTCAGTACCAAAACGTATTCCGGCAAATCCCATGTAGTCAGACTGCAGAATTCCTGGAAGGTCTTTGTGCAGATCCTGTAACGAGAGCAGGGGTTTTGCGTTTGCAAAACAGAAACGACGGAGGAAGGTGGGAGGATTGAGTGGAGAGTGTTTTTTCGGTTGTGATATTTAAAGAGAGAGATATTACGTTAAACCTTCCTTCTCCTTATTTTATGTTCCTATGTACAGCAGTGAATGACTACAGAATTAAGCTTTATTTTCAGGCATCATTTTTTCCTGTGTTTTTCTGGTATTTATCACATTGAAAGCTTGGTCCAGAAGTGAGGTCTCGACTTATTGCTGTAAGAGATTATATCCCTGAGGGATTAAAGTAGATTGCTTTGGGGCTCCTCAGTTGCACTTTTTTTATTGCAGCCTAACTGTGATTTGTAACTGCCTATGAATTCTGAAAACTTAGCTAAGACTGTATAAGCACATTGCTAATTAAATCTATGCTGAAAAAATGCATAAACTGGAATGAACTTGAACAAACTCCATGAATCAGTTTGGTTAACCAGATAGAAAACCAATACCCAGGCAAGCCCTTAGAAGCGCAGAACTTCATAATCAATTGTAGTTTTCTTAATAGATCTCAAATGTTCATCTCTGATAAACACTTGGGGAAAAGATACATTATGTAAAAGGATAGTTGAGCTTCAATTCAGACATTAAATAAATTCAAGCATTTTCCAGGTACCTCTGAAAATGCCAGAAACACAGCTGAAAATGTGTGCACAGTTTTTCTGATACTTAGGGATTTAAAAAAAAAAAAAAAGCCAAAGGAAAAAAGGTATCTGTTGTTTGTTGTTTTTTTCTAATATATATATCTATATTATTATTTTTAAAAGCAATTGAAGGCTAATGATCGAGAATTACGGAGCTTAAAAAATAGTGGGTTTTGTTAAGACAGTGCTGGAAAAGAATATCTTGCATGGTAGTTAAAAAGGCAGGCAGAGCTTTGTTGTAACGTCGACTTCTTCAGCACACCATCCAGCATTTACGTATAGAGTATTTTAGAACTTCACCAAAATAATCCCAAATGTTTTAAAATATAAATGGGTAATCTGTTTTCAGAAGTGCTGTCATTGTATCAGAAAGGACACATGGGGAGGCAGTAAAACAGCCTGAACTTTCAATGAAATTGAAAAAACTGCTAATCAAATTCCGTTCTTGAATCTGAATAATATGCCCAACTTCTCTCTCTCAAATGTATAATCTCAAAGGCAAAAATTGTAATACATGGAGAAAATCGAAGTCAAGTCATGCACGCACTTGCACACAGGAATTAATAGATAAAATATCCAGACATAAAATCACATACATGTTTAAATATTTTTAAGATTGATGCATACACTTAAAACATATGTCTGCAATAACGCAGGACAATGTCAATTTGAAATTTATGGTATCCCATTTCTTCAGTTGCATAGTAGAGCTCGTATCAGTGAGTTTTAATCCTAGCACCGAAATTCTTTCCTGTTTCATTTTTTCATTGATTGAGTAAACATGCATTACTTATCTGGTACCACATGAAACGTGATGTTAAGGAACAATGGCTTCCAAAAAGTGCTTTCTTCTTTATATATTGTTTCTAATTCCACTCAGTGCTAATGTTTGAGCCATTTGCTCATGACTTTAGTAGGAGGTTTTACGAAGGATGTGAAGATGAGTCTGAAATCTTCGCACACTTTGGCATGGAGCACAAAGAAAGAAAGTATTTGACAACGGAGCAGTGTCAAAAAGGAGATGTGATTGTGAGCTAGCCTTGTGAGCGTCTATTTCAGCTACACTGCAGCTTCCAAGACTCATTTCCATCTCATTGCTTTCTTATTGCACTCCTGTCACCCCACAGAAATGACACACTAGTGCACGTGTACACATACACACAAATAAAAGCCTCAAATTAAAAGCCAGAGAAGTTTTGCTCATGGAAAGAATCCGGAACAGGAGAAACTTTTCTGTCACTGCTGAGATGGTGTGAGCAACACTTAAATATTACAGTGCTGGGTCACAGTAAAGAGCCAAAAGCCATGTAAAATGGTTTAGTATAAATATGTCATCGATTTTCCTAGTTCTTGACGTGAATTTTAAATCCCAGGAAAGCCTTGAAAGGATGTCTGTTAATCTTTGACCTTTTAGAATATGTTACAAAATGGATGGTTGTGTAGCATTTGCAATGTGAACTAAATGCAAGTTGATTACTTTAATCTTTGCTGCACTGGACCTTGCTACCCTGCATTTTCATTTGGGTCAGGATACAGAAAGCACAGTGCGGAGCATGCTTCAGGGCTGGCTGGACCCATAACCTGCTTAGTTCCAGGTGGCTGTGGCACAGGAGCCAGGAAGAGTTGGGCAATGCCAGTTGTAGTGCTGCCAGGCTTTTTAGACATCTATCCATTCCATCGTGCACTGTCAGCAACAGCATGTTATTTCAAAGAAGTAGCAAATAACTTTCTGAGGACCAAGTCTGTTAGTGACTTCTAAACCAGGTTTTGTGCTTAATTCAAGCCAGCGAGCTATGGGCAGAAAGCAGCGTATGCCATATAAATCTCCTGGTCTGTCTACCTCTGTGAAAAAGGCATTTTCAGGAATCTATGATTCCTTTCATAAGCGATTTCTAATTGCTTATAAAAACACTCTGAGAAAAGCTCATGAATAAATTAAATTTGAATGTTTCCAGTGGATCTTTTCAGGTTTTCACTGAACCTAATTACTGTCTCATCTGTGCCCATGAGTATGCAGTTTTAAGTGGGACGTTAGACTTCGACTCTGCAGATTACACTTTGTGGTGCATAAATTCGTTAATATTTGCAGCGGAAGAAACTCTGGTGTCTACAACCTCATGGTTTTAATTTAAAATAGTGACTGCATCCCAGTTATACATTCTTTCAGAAGAGTGAAATAAGCTGGACAGAGGTGGAAGAGGTGGTTTTATAATAAACCATGTCTCTTATTTGCCTAACTAAACTGGGCAAATTTGTTTGAAACACTAATTATCTATCCTCGTAGCTCAAGATGTCATGCTTTCAATTGCGATTTTCGGGAGCTGTACTGCAACAGGGAGTGGATTAATGTAGGGTGCTGCGTGAGACGTCGGGGCTGTACGGATGCGCGAGGCACCATGTGGAGCAGCACTGCTTAGCCACACTTCTCGAGTGTTTTGCAAAGGGAGACAAATACCAGCACTCAGTTGTTACCAGCTGGAAAAAGTAAGATATAGAGGGCTGTCGGACTTTTCCCAAATTGCTGAGTGACTTGGAACAGGCAGGCAACATTCTGCCTGTGCCTGAATGAAATCTGCTGCCTTCATTTTCAGCACTCAAATCTCTGAACTCTTTCAGCACAATGATTTCGTAATGTTAACACTGCCCAGGTGAACTCTGCATTGGTTTGGTCATGTATGAAGTGGAGCTAATAAGGACAGAAAAAATGCATGTAGCAGACACATAGGCACTGAGTCCCACTCCTCCTATGTCCCCCTCAATTAAAACGGGTATTAAACAATAGGCTTCCTTTTCATTTGCAGTTCATGGCATATAAAATCGTTGTAGATTTAACGTGGACTGCATTGAGTAATTCCTCTGGGGCTTCATCTTCTGTAGTGCAAAGGGTTGTGTTGTCTTTGGCTCAATTAGATTTTTCTCGTTGTCAATTTTAATTCACTTCGTGGGCACAGGGGTAACTCTCTGTGGAAGGGAAAATGTTGAAACTGAGAGCCTCCTCTATCAACACTTGATTTAAGAGCGCTCCCTTGATGTCAGCTGTGCCGTAAGAGCTGTATGAAGTCACTTGATGGTTCCTCATCCAGCAGGTCTTGGGCTTGACTGAGAGGATGAAAATCATATAGTCAAAGAATAGCTTGGGATGGAAGGAACCGTAAAGATCATCTAGTTCCAGCCCCCTGCCATGGGCTGGTTGCCACCCACCAGATCAGGCTGCCCAGGGCTCCATCCAACCTTGAGCACCTCCAGGAATGGGGTTAGTTGAAATTATTTATTCCCATTCTTTATTTAATGCTGCAAAAAGCAAGCTTTGACAGGCCTCGATGTCCAAATAGACGTGATTACATAAAATGATTCTCGTCCTTACGAATGCCCATTTGGCCACACTTAGAGAGATGGAGAAAATAAGTAAGGTTTCCTTTTGCAGTACTAGAACTTAGTTACAGAGAGCTTAAGAGCTGTGGTGGAAGGTCTGCCATACAAAAGGGCCTGAAATGTTCGCTGTGTGTACGCTGGGCTTTCCAATATGCTCATCTCTGTCATGCTTAGCAGGTTCCTCTTCGTATCTCTATACCTGTCCTTTCAATATTGCATTAAACTCTCCAAACAGTTATGGGTATTTGTGCACACTGAAGTTTTGCTTTGCTTTAGGACTCAGTTATTTTGTTTTGGAGTTTTGGTTTTGCTTTCTTGGGTTTTTCAACTGATGCCAGTTTCCAGTTTTGTCAGTCATTTTGAGTACACTTAAGTGAGACCTGTAGGAAAGCAGCTGGGAGTGCCACCAACCTCAGTGACCCTGGGTTTTGTCAATAGCTGCGCTCAGTCAGGTGCTGATAGCTATCACAGAGTATGGTACCACACCATGACACTGGAGTGCCCCATAGCTATTAGTAATACCAGCCCTTGTGTGAAAAGTAGATATGAAATTGTCTCAATCCCATACCCCTTCGTGTTTTTTGGAAGAATTAAGCAAAGCGCTGTACAAAAATTCTGCTTTCAGAATCCATTATCTCCCAGCCCTTACATTCTCCACATTCCCAAGTGTTAGCTTTCCTTTCCAGTCCTCAGCTACTAGCACGCCTTTCTGTGCTTTATTGCTTCCTAGCTCTCACATGGGTATACACTGAGTTAAAAGGTGCTGTGTGAAAGTAGGGAATTATTATTATCATTGCCATTATTATTTTAGAGGCTGCGGTCTAAGTAGTTCCAAAAAATCGCACAACTAAAGGTCAGCATAGCTTGTAGGTTTACACATGCACAGTACAAGTAACCTTCAGAAATTTCCTCATGACAAGATAAGTGCAGCAATTATATTTAAATGAGTGCAGGAGAAAATTTCACTGTAAACTACATTAGCTGAAGAGCGTATGCTGTAAGAGGATTTAATTGAATTAATGTTACTTACTATCAAATGCTCCATCTAGTGTATTGCCAGGTCTCCTTATTACTAAAAATAATATTTGGTTCCTAAAGACCCCTGTTCAGCTAAGCACACAGCCCTGATGACTTCAGCAGGTGATTAAAGTTGAAGCATGTTCTTCATTGCTTTGCTGAGTAGGAATAGGCTTGGAGGTACGAACAAGTGTCAGCGTAGGTACGTAAAATGTAATCACCTAGCCTGCTACAGATGGTTTTCCAAGCATCTAATGAAGGTG
The DNA here is from genome assembly GCF_002078875.1 of Numida meleagris. Classification (NCBI taxonomy): domain Eukaryota; kingdom Metazoa; phylum Chordata; class Aves; order Galliformes; family Numididae; genus Numida; species Numida meleagris. The sequence continues at coordinate 5,877,293 of NC_034409.1, forward strand.
TGATTTTTGGCATTTGTAAGTGGCCATCCCCACTGCCATGGATGATGGCCACGGCAAAGCACAAGCGCATGTGTACAACAGGAATGGGGCTGCGGCAGTGGGCACTGATTGCACAGGCCCCACTAATGAGAGCAGGGATTGATTGTGATGCAGAGGGGTTTTGTTGAATAACGCTGCTGGTATTTTTAATGCTGCCATGAACACAGGATTCTCACTCTTGCACTATACAAAGACGCCGCACTGACATCCAGGAGGGTATTTTGTGTGACTTCCTACATAAAAGCAGAAATGCAAAGAAGCCATGTTAACATATTCACGTTATAGGAAAACTCAGATGCGTGGAAGCAGAGTGACATAGCCAGAGACATGCTTCCAGCCAGTGATAAAGATATTCAGTTTTCCTACTCTGCTCCTGTGCTTTAACCATTAAAGAGAATACGTAGTGTATTGGATGTTTCTGCAAAATATTTTTTAACGGTACAAATATCATTGAAGTATGCAGCTTCTTTGTGTTTGATATTATCTAATTTTCCTTTCATATTCACTCTTTATTAAAAGAATATATGAAATTTCAGAAAAATTGCCCTTGCATTCAGCAAGAAAAACAAAAAAAGGTTTTGGACCATTCTCGATGGAAATTGGGAAACAGGGGGCTGGTTTCTAAAGCAACTTTCTTTATTGTTGGCCAAATGAAATGGCAAAAGTTTTTATTAACCTACACATCTTACATTATAATGATCCACATTTCACTCCAAACTTCACCCACCCCTGTTTATGCATGCAGCTGACATTCTGGTACAGTCAGTAGGGCACATGCCATTCAAAGGAATTACAATCTCCTCTTTGTATTTGTGTTTTTGGCTTTTTTGTGTGTGAAGAAGTGTAATTGCCCATGTCAACTGATGTTCATTACACAGAATTGTTTAGCTCTCTTAAAAAATCATTGATCTGCTTTTCCCCTGTGAAAATATTCAAGGTCTCAGTTCACAAAAGAGAAATCAGCATGTAAAGCAGGAGAATAACAATCTGTGCTGCAAGGAGTGGGAGAGCAATGTGCAGTGCGTCTAATGTCAAAAGCGCGTGCTGGCTTCAAAACAAAACAAAACAAAACAAAAAGCATGATAAATATTCGGTAAGGATGAGAAACATGATTACCATTGTGGCCAGATGTGATTTTTTGGAACAATCTTGAGTAGAAGAGAGAGTAGGGGTTCTTTTCAGACATTTCTTTGTAGTGTTTATGATTGAGCGTTCATTAGGTAGTGCCTGGCATCGCTTTTTCCCGAAGTTTTGTGGCTGCATTTTGTATTTAAGGAGGATATTGCAAAAGGTAATTTGGCACTGTGATCTCGTTGATGTGGTCATGGCTTTAACTTTTGAAAGCCTCCCTAGAAACACATTGCCTTTTGGGAGTTTTTGTTTTGTTTTGTTTTGTTTTTTTAGGGAATTTGGACTCTTGGACTATTTTGACAAAAAATAACTGTTTTGTAGGGAATTTGGACAGTTTCTAGAGTTGCAGAGTGACACAGTGCATGCACACAGCGACTCGAAGTACAGCCGCCTCCATTGTGCGGGAGAGTCGTGCACTGCAGACAACAATGGGACCCGAAACCAAGGGCTCCAGCCTTGACCGTACGTGCCTATTAACATCTACTATATGTATTGCTGATGCACCTAACAGATTGTAAGACACGCTCTACAAACAGATTGTTAAAATGATCTTTGTCCTGAAACACTGACAGCACAAATGAACAAGATGGATTGAAAGCTGCCGTGAGACTGCAGAGCACAGACGCCAGAGTTTTGGACACTTGTCGTCAACAAAAAGGGCTTTGTGCATCTTTATTGAAGCAGAGATCTGTTCCTGCTGATCTTGCTGTGAAAGGCTGAAATTTTAAATAAGATTTAAAAGAAAATAGCACAAAGCTCATTAGAGAATGAGTAGGAGAAGAGAATGTGCCTACTTCTGCCTTTTCTTTCTCATCTAACAGCCCTTCTCCTACAGCTGCCAAACTGAGCATGCCAGAGGAGCAGACTTAGAACTTCGGGTGGTGGATCACAGCACTGGAATAACTCCCTGAAACAAGTCTGGGGCGTGCAGAGCTGAGGCTTTGGTGACCTGAACGTGGGATGCACTGATCATGGAAAGTCTGACACTCTGGAAATGACAGCGCAAGCAAGAATAAAAACTTGGCTCTGCCTCACTGGGCTACTCAACAGGAAAAATTCCAATACTTAATGTCTTGTTCGTCATCCAGAGCATGTAAAGAGATCATCCACTTAGGCCCTGGGTGGTTAAGAAAACCAAGAATTGCTCATCTTACTTATTGAAACAACTAATGTGCATTTCAAAGTGCTGAGATTAGGTGTTCACTTATGGGGGAGAAGGAGTGAAAGCAACGATTAATTTCAGTGGGACTATTTTTGTAGGAATAGGTGTCTCGATGACTGTAGCTCATCTGCAGTTGACATAATAAGGATATAAGCCTGTTTATTCATTTTATTAAATCAATAAACCATTTACATGAAAATGGCAATGTCTGTATTCTGCAAACAGCCCTTTCAGAGGAGCCCTGCTTGGGGATAAGACAGTTTAGCCATTTTGAGGCACTTCTCTTTCCAGTGAAAGTCCTCTCTCACTAAAATTATTAAAGAAAACATTTTTCAACTCTGAAGTATTGCTGATATTGTGGCAGGGGCTGTGGCCAACACTCCAAGTGATGGGAACTCCTGAGCGCTCATAATTCAAACAGTCTGTGTTGACTTTGTGGTAAAAGAAGTTTTATTACTGGACAGAACATAAAACTTGGAATACGTGTTTTATGAGGCCTTAGTGAAATGACCATGGTTAGAAAGTGAATGTCAGTAAGAAGGTTGCTGTGTCAAGGTAACCGTGACCTGAGTGGTTGGAAGTATGATGGCACCTGAACATGCTGCAGCCGTCAGCCATCCCATGCCAGAGCTGAGCCCTCCATCTCCATCTGCTTGTGGCTGGGCTGCTTTCTTCATCAAGAGAGCTGGGTATGAGATCGGGCAAAAGGTCTCCTCTTCCAGGATGCAAAGGTCCCATGCTTGGAAAGCTGTCTTAATAGATAAAAACCTGCTAGCCCATCCAGTTCTTTTGTCTGCCAAATCCACGTTTGTTCCACTTAGTGCATTCCTAAATGTTTTGTCCAACTTTATTTGGAAGTGGACCTTGGGATGCTGTTTCCAACCCCTCCCCCTGCCAATAAGATAATGTTTTGTTATTGTACTGTAAACAGACACACTTCCAGCATTTTTTTTTTTTTGGTCCCCCCACATCATTTATTTTCTATTGGTTGTTTTATAATCCCTATTTTGTGCTAATACCAATGAATGTGAGGGATGCGTTTTCTGCCATGTAAAATAGTACTGGGGATAAACTCTGCCTAAGATTTTGGCTGACCCCATCATCAGGCTTAGCTCAAAAATTAATTTGTCATTACCCAGGTGCTACACTCTAAGCTTTATTGGCATAGAGGAACTACACATACTGTATGTTCCTTGGAAGGAAAAAAAGTGGTCATGTAATCACTGAGACAGTAAACAGTCATTTCCAATCTAGTAATATTTTATGTGAATTGGCACTGCATGTTGTATATCATCCATCTTGCTAATCCTTGTTCCACATTGCCTCCCACTTGAGGCCAAGAACATTACAGCTGTGCCAGAGAGTGGGTGGAAAAATAGCCTTATTATTAACCTAAGTTGAAAACATAATGGCTTTTTGAATGTCTTCATTCACAAATGCAATCATACTAAAATATTAATACTCTTAAGTTTAGAGAAATAGGACTTTCAGTTAAAATCCATTGTCTATGTGTGTTGCAAAAGTGAAAGCCTTAAGAAAGCGTTGTCAATGCCATGTACCTTTGATCTTTTTTTTTCCTGTAAATTCCAGTGTTCTGTAAAAACGGAGCCAAGATATCTTTCGGAGTAGGCTCTGAGTAGTTTTACTGCCATCACTGCCATAGTCTTGTAACTGAAAGCAGAGTTTCTCATGTCTTCTGTTCCTCCTAAAACACAAGTTATAATCAAATGGATATTGAAGCTCCAGTAATGACTTTTCAGTACAATGCTCAGCCAGAGCAAAACTGCCAATGTCAGTGTTTGTTTAAATCTCCACCCCAATAGGATCTGAAGCAGTTAAGATGCATGTGTTTTCTACGAACAGCCATGAGGAATAGAGGAGAAAATTGCAAGCCTCACCCGAGTAATATTCATAGCACCCCAGAATCCTTGGTTTGCCAGCATAAATTAGGGACCTAGAATTGAAAAATTATGAAACTGGTACCACAATGTGAATAAAAAAGCATTGAAAAGAGAGATGCTGCTGCTCTTCAACTGTCTGTAGCCAACCTTTGGAAATAAGAGCCTTCCCCAAGTGGCCTTAGGTGGTGTACGAGTTGCTCTTGAATATTATTCAGGAAAAAAAATGCTGATGACACTAATTTAAGACTAGCATGAAAAAAAATTTCCCCTTTTCAAAAAGCAAGAAAAAAGGATTCAAACCTACAGTGTATCAGGCTGTATGTTGTAAATCAGCCTAATTGTTTTAGAATTCGGAAGTGTTTCATCATTTTAAATTGGGCTTGTCTGATATTTAGTTCCACGTTTTTGATAACTCTGCAGGACTAATCTGAAGCCTGCTGTTGCACATGAAAAGCCTTTTTTATCCTATCTTTTAAGACTAATGGAATAAGAGGAAGTTGACAAGTAATCGCTTAGTTATCTCTGTGTCAAAGCTTATGATACGTATTATAGTGAAAACATACGATATGCAGGTTCAGAAATAATTTCGCTATACATTAAGGTTTATCTTTCTTGCATGCAAAATCTAAAAGTGAATAGTGCTGCAGGCTGATAGAGACTTTTGAATTGCATGGCAGTATCTTTAGATTTGCCTTAATAGTACTTAATGGGAGCCAGCACATTATACAATACGTGGGTCCCAGTCTTACCAGAACTTCCCTTCAAGTATGCCCTAACTCCCCTATCCTCCATCTTATCTGGGGAAAGAAACCTCACATTCCTAGGACGTAGCTCTGCAGTTTCCCTGTAGATCTGTAGCACTTCGGGGACAAATAGAAGTCACCTATTAGTAGGGTGGGTTTTTTTTGGAAACAGCAAGAAATGCTTGTAAAATCTGGTGGTTGCAAAGCTCATTTGACAAGCTGACCTCTAACCCACCATTCCTCAATTCTCCTTCAGGAAGTTTTTGTAGATCTGCTTAACATAGATGCTTCTAGAGATAATAGCACGTTGAATAAAAGACAAAAACACACTGCAATGTTAAAAAAAAAAAAAAAAAAGGGTACTGCCACCTAAATATTATGATTATTCAGATTGGTCTCTATGCAAAACAAGCACTGAAGAAGCCCTTTGTCAGAGAATGTGCAGAGGCTAAAGATGAAATATGCTGCAAGGACCCCTTGGATTTTTTTTTTTTTTTTTTTTGAAATATTTCAGATAAAACTCTTGGTAGTGAAGCACCCTTAAGCTGGTATTTTGTTGGATGTGTTCCTCAAACTGCCATGGTGACCTGCAGAGAACTCTATACAGCATCATGCTGCACCAAACGTGATTAGCTACATTCAGGCTCTGCATGCTATTGATGCCAAGGAGCACTGAATAGTTTCATCTACTCTGCAGACAAGCTTCAGTGTAAGCCCTCCTGCCACTGCCTGCTCAAGGCCACCTTTGACAGCCGCAGGAGCCAACACATAGCTGTTTAGGAACTCCTTTTGTTCCTTTTCTCTATTTTTCTTTCTCCTTCTGATTAAGTTGCCAATCATTCTGCTCCTTTCTCTTCTTGTCCTGAGAAGGTGCCAATCATTTCATACAGCCTTTGCCTCTCTAGCCAAGTAGTTGTCTTGTCATAACTTGGAAACAGGCTGCTGGAGATTTATTTTAAATCTTGATCTGATTAAATGCCACATCTGAGATACAGATATTTGGAGAGCTACAGGGACTATGTATCATGGTAGCATCTTGTTTGGACTGCTCTCATACAGTAATAGATGGGTTGAGACGTACCTGTTGGGTCATCCACTATGCTCTCGATGTTCCTTTCCCTTAACAGATATTAAATATTGGTGAATAGTTTTTTAATCAGTTCCAAATCATACATGGTTGCCAGTAGCAAGAAAGAAATCGTCAGTAGTGCCAAGACTTGACCTTATAGCTCCCTACAACTCCCTGAAAGGATGTTGTAGCAAAGTGGGGATCAGCCTCTTCCCTCGGGTAACAGCAACAGCTCGAGGGGTCATGGCCTTAAGTTGCACCAGGAGAGGTTCAGGTTGGATATTAGGAAAAATCTCTTCTGAGAAAGAATGGTGTGGCATTGGAACAGGCTGTCCAGGGAGGTGGTGGAGTCACTGTCCCTGGAGGTGAACAGGGCAGATGTGGCACTGAGGGATGTGGTCTAGAGCAATCACAAGCGTGAGTTGATGGTGGGATTAGATGATCTTAGTGGTCTTCCCAACCTCAATCATTCTATGATTTCTGGAGGGGATAACATTTGTTTTTATAATACATAGGTTTATATTGTTTCACTCTCTTATTGAGTTGCAAAGTAATCCTGTTGTTTAGGAAGGTTCAAGATGTAAATAGCAAGGTGAAATTAAGTGCGTGCTGTAAATAGTGTCCTTACACTGAATGCATGTGAGACTGTGAAATAGTTTTATGGGAAGGTGATGGGAATCCTGATTCTGAGAAACATAGAAAAACTTTGGAAACTTTGGAAAAATGGCATGTGGAAGCCTAACGTTGTCCTCTCTGAGACATGCTTTCCTAGGTTTGTAAGATTACACATTCCCCCTTCATTAGTTCATTTTCCAGCCGCAAGAAAAGGCTGCATGAGTCATCATAGCTTTTGTTTCTCATTTTGGAAGCATATGCATTACACGTGTACTCTGCATCTTCCTTCATTGATTTAACATTAGTTAATCATCAGACAAAAATAAATAATCATCATCATCACCTGAGATAACAATCCCTCTCAGCACAAGTGCTTTTCTTGCTTCTCTGAGGCTGCCTAGGCGAGATGAAGGATGAGCTATAACTCTTCTTCAGCCCATTTTTTATTTTTACACCATTAGTCTGAGCAAATTTGGAGCTGCAGCAGCCTCAGTGCTGTACAAGGAGCAAACGTGTAGAGGCTGTTGCCAGAAGCCTCTCAAATGTCTCTGAGCTTCAGGTTTTGGATACCCCACATGAAGTGTGTTCTTTGCTCTCGTTGCTTGTGCTCATTAAGAGCTGCCATTTATTTTTGTGTGTCTGCACAAATATATGGCTTTATTACTAAAGTGGTTTGTTTATCTTTGCTGTCGCTGCATTTATTTTTGTACTCATCTAAACAATTAATTAGGGAAACACTTGAGTGCCGAATACACTTCTTCAGATACCACTCAGTTCTGGTTTGTTTTTTTTTTATTATTTTTTTTTTATTTCCAGGAGCATCAAGCATTTAAAAAAAGAAGAAAAAATCATATTTTGCAGTTTTTCTAACCGTGCCTTTTCCCCCCTTGTTTGAAGCTTCCACAGGCAGAATAGATTGCTTTGAAAGATCATGGACCTTGCTGAGAGTTCAAAGCCAAGTAAAGATGCTCCTTAAAGTTCAAAGGCTCTGTGGAGTTGCATCTTCATCTGCATAAAATTGTTTCAACCAGCTGGAAAGATAGAAGAGTTGCCAGAAATTTCTTCTGTGTCTTTTCTTTTTTTTCTTGTTGTAAAAAAATATATGTCTTAATTGGGGAATAAATGTGTCACTGCTAACAAGTTCAGGGAAAGTGAAGCTCCTTAGATGAAAGACTGCTAGAAGGTGTACGCGGCATAGGAAAGATTTGACATGTGCTGTGACCCTGCGAGAGTGAAACTGTGAATGTCTTTGAATCAATACGAGATACGTAAGAGTTTATAAAGTTGAAGTCAAGGAAGAATTGCAAGCTTTGTTTTGCCACATCTTGGGTGAACAGAACCAGGAGTACAACTTATTCAGACAGTGGGTTGTAAAGATGGAAAAGAGGTGCACATTTTTAAGAAAACAGGTTTTCAAACAGGTGAAAATTACCTCCCTGAAATTAGTGTGTATATTGCAACAAGTCACGACTCAAGAGTGGAAGTTTACTCAGTTCTTTGACCAGCAGAGAATGGAGCCCCTGTTAGCTAGTTTGGGAAAATGCAGTAAAATATGGGGTTAGGTGTTGCTGGGTGTTGGGGGAAGAATAGGTCTCCGTTGAATGAAGCTCAGGGCAATATTGGCTTACTTTAAGGCAATATTTAAGCTCGAATTTCTTCCCAAACTGCTTAAGTGCCCCTTAAGCCAGCTTGAATGTCTTGTATTGATTTCTTCCATTTCCTATAAGCAAACTTTTGGAGGACGCATGCCAAACTGTAGCTAGTTAGGTAGAAGCAGCACTTTGCAAGCAATGCTCTACTGTTACTCACCTCATTGTTATTGCTGCATATTTTCACTTCTTTTTTTTTTTTTAATGGTTTCTTCAGAATATTCCTTTGAGCTCAGGACATTTTATTCTTTCCATTTTACAAGGAGAAGCTGGGGCACAGGGAGATTAAAGGCCAGATTGTTCAAAAGCATTTAAGCATCTAAAGATTCAGATGGGCATTGAACATTATTTTCAGAAGAACTTCAACACTCTATTCCTAGAAATGAATTATCCAAGGTCAGGTTTTGATTCTGCTGCAAAAATGGTGACCAAAGCTTCCAAACAAGTGCTGAAATGAACCCATGCACTGTCCTCTTAACAAGTTTCTGGGTAAGGAATGGGATTGTTTTTAGTTGTTCCTTTTTAAATGTTTTTTTTTTTTTCATTAAGTGTCACCAATAAACTTTCTACCCTGTGCCTTCTTTTACAATTCTTTCTCTGTGGACAAATTCTCTTTGTGTTACTAGCTTTGGCCTTACCTAAGGCATCTTTAGAAGACAGAAGCTCAGGGTTTCAGAGCTGTCAGGGCTGTGGGCAAATAAGTGGTCTTCTAGTACTGAAGGCTTACATTGAATTTTAAAAGCTTCATGATGTAACAGACACAACAGGACTGGATAAACTGTAGTTTAAAAATGCATCTTAATGCTTCTATACTGAATAATTTCTTGATGTATTTCTGAAAGCAGGGTGTGACACAAGGCATTCTTACGGTCTTCTGTGTCTGTGGCAACATGCACCACGCTGAGATTCTAGTGTTTCTGGTTCTGTTTCTAAAGAAAAGAGTGGTTCCTGTCTTGCTGTGAAGAAACTTGTCTCGTGTGTGAAATTTGCTAGTGAATAAGAGCTGGTTCCCAACCGATGAGTGCAACAGTAAAACAGCAATTTAGCTGATGTTGTCTGCTGAAGTTAAGTAAGCTTGCAATATATTTCTGAAGGAGTTGTACTGTGTTAGTAGGGTATTGTGAAAAAGCCTCTTAAATTCTTTCATTGTTCCACAGAATCACAGGCAGAGGCTGGAAGGGACCTCAGGGGCTCATCTCTTCTAACACCCCTGCTCAAAGCAGGCTTGTCTACAGCAGGTTGCTCAGGGCTGTATCCAGGCAGGTTTGGAAGATCTCCAAGGATGGAAACTCTACAACATCACTGGCCAACCTGTGCCATTGAAAAGTTTTATCCTTATGTTTAAATAGAGTTTGTTGCATTTTAATTTGTGCCCACATCCTCTTGGCCTCCTGTTAGGCACCACTAAGAAGATCCTGGCACCATCTTCTTTACTTGCCCCATCACCTGTTTATACGCATTGATAAGACCCCCCTGAGCCTTCTTTTTCCAGGCTGGACAGTCAGCTTTGTCAGCCTCTGCTCTCTAAAGCTTGATTTTGCTACTGGTGAATTTCAGGGCTGGAGAGTAAAGGGTTTTTGAAATGTCATTTGTGAAAGATATGTTCCTGTCTACATTAATTTCTGTAAACATGATCTTTTCAGAGTCTTTTTGAATTGAAGTGCAGTGTCTCCCCAGTTATCTGCTGTAAGAAAGGATTAATAAAGGAGGACATCTCAATTTTTCATTTCCACTGTTTTTAGCATCTGTGCCTTGAACCCAGTTTCTGTACTGTATCCAAAGACACGTTTGGCAGATAAACAAACTTAGGTGTTCACTTGCTCAGTGGATGAGGATGTGTTAATTCATTTCAAAACTAGTAATTTTAAATCAATAATCGTTACTTAGGGAAGGCAAAAAAGAAAGAATAATCAGCTACTGGAAGAAAAGAGTGAGGGTCTACATAAGAGAAAGAGAATGTGAATTAAAGGTTAAAGAGAATTAATGTGGGAATATGAAGGAAGAGAAGAAGAGAGAACGTAAAGGGGAAATGAAGACAAGGCAGCATAAAAAATAAGTGATTATTTGTGTTGTAGTTTTGTGTGGATGTTTGCCCAAAATTCAAAAAATTCAAAACGTCTTTGTGATACAGAATACACACATAACGATGCACTTTGATTGGAATGATTTCCAGTCGGAACAAAAAATGTTTCCTGTTTCTCCTATATATATTATTTTCTGTACCTTACCAGTACAGTGACCACCCAAGGGAGACCCATCACAGAACTGGAGACTGGAATGCTCTCTCCTCAGCCTCTCCTTTTGCTGTACTACTTACACAAGAATTTTTTTTTTTCCAAAAGCTGTGACAAGCAGGTCTTTTTATGAGCAGTTTTTATTGTAAGCAGTATTTTAAGATGATTAAGATCCCAATTATTCTCTGCCTCCAAGATATAGAAGTACAAACGAACCAAATGAGAACTGGAGTAGAGGTACTGAGCAATGGCTCTTGTTTTCTGACTGCTGTTGGTGGACAGCCTTCTTCATCTTGGGACAGCACAAGAAACATCTCTCCAAGGGACGTGCACTGAGTGCTTGGAAGGGTGGCAGGGAATGAGTGGCTCCAGCCAGAATGGTGGCATTTCCAGCACCAGCATACTTGGGTGTTGACATCATGCTGATGTGCAGGTATGGTGCTGCTGACTGCTGACCAATATCTCCGCAGAACTTTGAGAGTTTACAAGTCAGTCCAGAGGAAGACAAGGAAAATGCTCAGAGGGCCGGAGCACTGCTCCCACGAGGACTGGCTGAGAGAGCTGGCATTGCTCAACCTGGAGAAAGATGCAGGGAGACCATATAGTGGCCTTCCAGTATTTAAACAGTGCCTACAAGAAAGATAGGGAGGGTTTCTTTATTAGGGAATGCAGTGATAGGACAAGGGATATCAGTTTTAAAGTAAAAGGATTGGATTTGGATTAGATATTAGCTAGAAATTCTTCACTCAGAATGATGAGGCACTAGCAGAGGCTGCGCAAAGAAGCTATGGTTGCTCCATCCTTGAAGGTGTTCAAGGCCAGGCTGGACGGTGCTTTGGGCAACATGGTCTAGGGATGATGTCCCTGCCCATGGCAGGGTTTTGGAAGTAGGTGATCTTTCAGGTCCCTTCCAACCTAAACCATTCTATGATTCATTGACTTGCAAACCCGGACCATTACAGCTCAACTCACATCTCTGCATGCGGTGATGGTTTCTTTGGGGACAGATTAGGTAGTAATGACATGAAATTGCCTTGATGCTATAAACCTGATTTGTATGCATTTATTTACCCTGCCACAATGTATGTAATCTAATTCTGCTTTTTTCCCCACTGTTACCACCATCTATTGCAAATTTTGAACAAGCACTCCCAAGCTGCAGATGTGGAAGTTGGCCCTGTCCTTCAAAAGGAGACCAGAGAGTCCCAGTGTGCCATACCAACATGCTGGCTGCTTGCTTCCTGGTCATTACGCAGGCAGTGTGAGAGCTCAGCTGTCATTGTCCTATATGAAAAATGGACATTGAAATTCTTCCGATAGTTTTACAGCTATTAGACATTTAAAACTGTTTAATATAAGTGGCTTATTTCAGAGAGCAAGAAAAGCAGATTCTGGCAATTTTGCCTGTGATATCTCTTCTATCTGTGTCGCACTTTAGTCAAGATTTACATAATAATGGGCAGGGAAGTGTTGTGGCACACGAACCAGTGCATATTAGTTCTTAGTTGCTTTCCCAAAAGGCTTGAAAATGCAGCAGATTTAATCTAGGTCAAAAAAAAAAGAAAAGAAAAAAAAAATACCACTTCCATTTTGTAGGCAGAGGACATTTATAGAGAGCATTTGTATTCACAAGGGTATGGGAATGACAGAGTGCGACTCCTCCAGAAGAGCTCCCCGGTGCAGCTGAAGGCTGACAGCAAACTAGGACTTGTGGCCAATTAACAGAAAGGCCGTCATAACTTGCAAGGCACAGGGAGAAAAAATTGAGCTCCGTGGGATCATTTTTCACTGGCCATTTACAGGGCTCTTCCAGGCCTGCAGCATTCGTGCTGTAATGCGACAGGGGCGGTTCGGGGCACGCTGGGGCTGCTCTGTTGCCTCTCTGGATGTTACAAGCAGATGAAAAAATAGAGCACAGGGTGGAATTTGGCACGTCCCATTTGTGAATCCTTCTGGTATATGAGCCCCTGCCTTACCTGCAGCTAATGTATTAATATTAGAAGTGGCATTGCTCTAATATGTGCTGTCATTAGAGTGGCGTTTCAGGTTCCTGGCTGGTGACAGGATCGGTAATAAAGTTTCCATCAGGGTGCCAATTATATCAAACTATTAGCAAACCTGAGCTAATTGGGAGGCGGCATCGTTAAAGGTTGATTTCTGCAGCGTATGGCAATTCTATCAGGGATTGCTTCAGGAGTGAATCATTGCCATCATGCTCAAGTGATTCCACATACAATAGAGCAAGGGGATGGTGCAGGTAGGAATCAAAAATGCCTTAGCCACCTTCTTTTTTCTGTTCAGCAGAATTGCAGAAACAGTTGGATTTTTATTTCTGGAAAGGTTTTGTTTTCCTTTGTCATGAATGTCTGTATTTGCTATTCAGCCAGCCCCAGTTTTTCTCCGTTTTTGTATAGAATCACCAAACCAAAATCTCTAAGGTTGGAAACGCCTCTCCTAATATTAGAATGGTGTCTTTCACTCAGGTTAGCCTATTGCACTAAAATCCATAACAGAGAGCAAATGCCAGGCAGGGCTTCCACAGAATGCAGCAAAATTAATGAATGTGAAGATACTCATTGCCCAGCGGCACCTGAGCTCCTGCAGCAGTAGGTCCTGTCAGTGCCTTTGGTGGAAGAGGATTTTTGATGTCTTCATTGGCTTTTGGAAAAGGACAGTGTAGGTCATGGTGTGTTTGGTTGCAAATCACTCTGTTCAGGCAGCTGTTTGTAATTTACAGGGTGCATCTTTCAGCACTGGGAACAGCTGGAATGCAAGAGACCCTTTAGAAATGCAGCCCTGTTAAATCATGGGTGTAATGTTTAGATTTCGATAGTGGAAGAGTGAATGTGAAAATCAGGAGAGGAGCATTTGGAGGGTGCGGAAGAAAGAAAAAGAAATCCTCCTTAACTTAAAGTAGTTTGAACTGTGCAGGATTGACAAGAAGCTACTGTCCCAATTGAGATTCCAAGTTTGTATGAAGCCAGCACCTGTTCTGCTTGCAAATGCACACACAAAAGTGAGCTTCATTCACAGAAAGAAAGAAACATAGCGGGACTTCACTCATTTAGCCTTCCAGGGCCTTCAGTCCCTTGATCTGTCAGCCCCTTAGAATTCAAACGCAACCTTTAAAGGAATTTTCAATTCACAACATGATGACTTTGTTGATGTCCTGAATGTGAATGTATTTTGAATTGAATTTGTCTGCCAGGATTCCATTACTTGCTAAAAGAATACAGAGTTCAATCATCAGATAATCATTATAGCTGTTTTGAAGTGTTTATTTTATTAGTCTAGAAGGTAAAGCAAATTTCATACTTTTAAGTTGTTGCAGGCTTTGCAGACGCACTGATAAGCTCTTGTATTGCTATACCCTATGGTTAGGGTTCAGATACTGGCAGCAGGTGATAATACGCGCAACGCAGCAGAGATCCAAACTGACAAATTTTGTCAGTTGAAAACTATAAAAACTCATAAATCACACTGAAGAATACCAGGGTTTTTTTTAGCCTGTATTTTTTCTTTTTTAACTCTCAAAAGTTTCATTTTCAGGGAATTGCAGCACATTTTTCTTAAAGCAAATCAAAAGCCCAGAGCTCCACATACGACAACAGTTTTTAATCCCCATCCGCGTCTGAACATTATTCTCTCATATGGATACACGCAGATAATTGCTGGTAACTTTAAACTAGGACCTGTGCATTTGTACTGGAAGCTGTGAGGAACGTTTTCACACTCAAAGCAAGATGGAGGTTCCTGTATTCATTCAAGCATAAAATCCTGGCTGAGAGATTAAGCCTCTTACGCAGATTTCAGTGCTGTTAAAAGCCAGCAAGGAGCGCATCCACCTCATCTCTGAGCGGAGGAGAGCTTCCTTTTGTTCATTGCTCAAAATTAAGGATGTAAACAGCTCTCGTGGAGTAATTAGTCTGTGCTTGAATTGGGAGAAAGCAATATAAATACCGACGTGGCTGAGCTCCTAGCAGTGTCTGCGCTGGAGCTTGCAGCCTAACAAAGGGGAGAGACTCTTTGTTAGGGAGTGCAGTGATGTAGGACAAGGCACAATGGCTTTAAACTAAAAGAGAGTAGATTTAGATTAGATATTAGCAAGAAATTCTTTGTTATAGTGGAAATTAGGTACTCGAACAGCTTGCTTAGAGAGGTTATGGATGCCCTATCCCTGGAAGTGTTCAAGGCCAGATTGAATGGTGATTTGGGCAACATGACCAGTAGGTATCCCTGTGCGTGGCAGGAGCTTGGGACTGGATAGTCTTTGAGGTCCAAAACCTTCCCAAATCATTCTGTGATTCTCTGAAGGCACCAGCACAGCTCTGCATGTCCACACTGATGGGTGAATGGAGATGAGGGTTTCACCTGTGCTTAATTCAGTGACAGAAGTTCCAACTGCAGGAGGTCACCAGCAGTTCTTTGAAAAAATCATCTTATTCATCAGCAGAACGGCATTTTCTGAATCCCAGAACCATAGAATCATTAAGGTTGGAAAAGCCCTCAAGTTCATCTAGTCCAACCATTCCACCTACCACCAATATTGCCCACTAAACCGTGTCCCTAAATACCACATCTGTCTTTTTCTTGAAAACCTCCAGGGATGGTAACTTCATCACTGCTCTGGGCAGCCTATGCCAATGCCTCCCCATTCTTTCTGAAAAGAATTTTTTCCTAGTGTCCAACCTGAATGCCACTCTGGTGCAACTTAAGGCCATGACCTTTCATCCCATCGCTGTTACCTGGGAGCAAAGGCCAACCCCCACCTTGCCACAACGTCCCTTCAGGCAGTTGTAGAGAGCAATAAGGTCTCCCTTGAGCCTCCTCCAGATGAACAATCCCAGTTCCCTCCGCCACTCCTCATAAGACTTGTGCTCCAGACCCTTCACAGCTTCGTTGCCCTTCTTTGAATACATTCCAGGGTTTTGGTGTCTCTCTTATAGTGAGGGGCCCAAAACTGAGCACAGTACTCAAAGAGCAGCCTCACCAGCGCTGAGCTGGTGGGATGATTGGGTTTGGGGATGATTGCCCCTGTGCGCCTGCTGGTGCACTCTATCTGATACAAGCCAGGATGCTATTGGCCTTCTTGGCCACCTGAGCACACTGCTGGCTCATGTTCAGCCAGCTGTTGACTAATACCCCCAGATTCTTTTTCTCCACACAGCTTCCCAGCCACTCTGCCCCAGGCCTGGGATTGAATTTTACTGGTGAAAGCTCTGCAGTATGTCACAGTTCTACAACGTGCACAAATGTCTTCCAGAAACCCAGTTTTTCTGTCAACAAATAATTAAACATGTGGAGGTGGTGTTGTGAGTGTCCTTGCCATTTGATTTCTTTTTTCCATGCCTAATTTCTGAACAGTTAGTTTAGTGAAGCTAGGGCTGCACGATCGCAGTGCAATCTGTTGCTGCCATCTTTGACAGTGACTCAAACAAAAGTGTTTCCAGCCATGGGCGAGGCGGTTTACCCCGTCTTTGTCTTGCTAAACAGGTTTCTGTTAAAAAAAATAAAAATCTCCACCTCTCGTGCTAATTGGTGCCTTTGGCAGCCTGAGCAGGGGCTTGTGAATTGGATGTGTCATGGAAAATTGAATGTGTCAACTCTCTCCCAACAGTTGGGACCTCAAGGTCTTTTTCTGGCACTAAATTTCCTTAGGAAAAAAAAAACAGAAAAAAAGAGAAAACATGCTGAGACAAGAGATCTTTTTCATTTTTTTCTAATGAGATGTTGAAGTTGAGCATTATGGTGTATATAGTGCTGTGTTTTATCAGCAGAAGAGTTGAGAAGCAGGGCTGTTCTCTGCCATTGTTTTTCGGACCCCCCATTTGCTTCTATCAGAAGCTGTACAGCACCGTGTGGTAGCTTTTGTTCAGTCTATTCAAGCATCTGGCAGGATAGCCACGGAGTTGTTGCTGATGTCCTTAAGGGACTGTAGGGATCTGCATGATTCATTGACTATCTTTTCTAGGTACAGAGTGAAGATGTTATATGACGGAGTAAATACAGTTCCAGCCCGAGTATAATCAGCCTTACAAAAGCAAAGATTTGCTGCTTTGGCAGTACTGGCTGTCAGCATGAGCTCCTTTTCCTTCAGTCAAGAAGATGCTAGCTCACGTGGAGTTAAATCAGAGTTAAACTGAGCTGACTGAGAATAGGTAGAACCATGTCCACAGACCAATTCACCTTATAAGCTGTCCTGAGCAGGAGCAGAGCAGGTTATCACTGTCAGGTTTTGAGGTGTATGGATGGCAGAGAAGTTTAGCTAGAGTTCAAGCAGCTGCCACATTTGCTGGTGATGAAGCCACGATTATGTGTGCAGGGGCCTGCAGAGAGGAGGGTTGAGTTTGTTTTTGTCTTTTCTCTCAGGAAATACACTTTTTATTTTCCAGTGGTGTCACTGATTTGTCTTTGACAATATTGCATTTTCTTAGGGAAAATGGAGAAGGGTCCTAGTTGTCCTTCAGCAGGGGCTAGCTACCATTCAGACAGCACACATTAGCCCCGTTTTTTTACGCTGCAGTCTTCCCTTGCAGTATTTCTGCAGAAACAGCTGAATTTGGTACTTTCTCCTATGGCACGTGATACTGAGTGAAAGGGATTTTACACTTAAGGCATCTTCAAAGCTGTGTTGTCAGAGCTGCAACAATGTGTGTACTTTGGCAGCGAGCACCTCCATAGGCTGAGCTGTAGCGTTTCCTTCGGGACTGTGTGCATGTTCGCCTTTCATGTTCTGGGTTTTCATATTTTCTTTTTTCATCAATCCGCCCCGACCTTGTTGTCAGAAAGCTTCAGAATCGAGTGTCCACAATTCGTGTCCATGCTCTCCCCAAAGCATGGCAAACCATCTGTTGTTTTGTTACGGCTGTGTAATATGATACAAGCAAAATGAGTGCAGGTAACGATTTTATCCATGTGCATTTTCAGATGCATCAATCTGTGAGCTTAGAGGCACCATCTTTGTCACAGGCTGATGATCTGCTGGAAGCATCTGCATGTTTCCCACTGCTGCTGTTTTCTCCCAGTCTTCATTCAGAGACATTTTTCTCTCCTACACTATTACTTCCCAAATATGACTAGTTAAAGGGTGTTTCACAGGGTATTCATCTTTCGACTGCAGTTCTTTCAAGTAGTGCCAAGAGTGATAAACCCAAAGATTTCAAACTTCTTATCAGAATAAACCCAGAGAGCTCAAAGCCAAAATGAACTCTTGAGACCCATGGTGAGGACATTGCAGTTCCAAGGTCTTGACCACTACTTGGTATTTTTTCCTTGAAATCCTCTCTCCTGGTTAAATAGCTTTATATTAAACAGCTAATAAACCAAATGGAGAGACAATAGTAGAAGACAGAAGACTCTGGAACCAGTTGGCAGGACAAAAATATGTCATGCTGTTTTGTCAGAGTTGTGCAATTAAGTGTCACAAACTCTGATTTGTTTCACATTTTAATTTTGGAGTCCAGTAATTAAACTTTGCAGAGTTTACCAGTGGAGTAGAAGATTTAGAAGTACTCACAGGAAGCACAAACCCTGCAGGCTGTGGCTGTCTGTAGTACTCATCCCTGCCAAACAATGATCACTGAAATAATTATCAAGCCTTCTCTTTTGTGAACTGTGAACTTTTAAGGAAACTATTGGTATTATGAGAAGTGTTTCTCCCAGCTGTGTTAAGTCAGCATTACCCGCCTGCCCATGTTTTATTAGCTTGCAAGCGCTTTTCTGTTAGGGATAAACTCGCTGCATTCCAGCTGGGAATACATTATTACCTTTGCTTGTTATAAAGGTAATGGTCGTCGCTGGCCCCACTGCAAAGCCAAAGGGAGCATTCACAGTGCAGTGCACAGCTCGAGCCAAGCAAGAGGCAGCAGAGGGGGAATTTTGGATTCAGTTTTTCCTTCCAAGGTGTGGGGTGAGCCTCCTCCACATGGCCAGACACTTGCTAGCTGTGTTCTCCTGTGCATGCATTCTCCTTGGTCCCCTTTGCTGTTATGGCAGTGCTGAGAGGCTGAAAAATAGCTGGCATAGTAGGAGTGACATGGAATTCCACTTTGGTAAGCAGTAGGGAGCCAGTGCAAGCACAGGAGAAAGTGTTGCACCTGTGTCATTCCAAGGGAGCAAGAAGGCTGGCGATGAGGCTCGAGAAATGCACTTTCTGTTTGGTTTTGGCATTTCCCTGGAGTTACAACACATCTCTGTCAGTGATTAATACAATAGGATTGTTTGCTGCTTCATCAGTAAAATCTGCATCATTCTGTTTGATATGAAATAGGTTTTTACTTCGGCAGCCACTTCTGCCTCCCAGCAGGTTTTCCCTGTCCCAGAACCAGGTGGGTCACCTGACTGCAGCTGCAGAGCTCCAAAGGAATTTGAGGCTCACTGCTTAGCGTGGAAACTGCCCGGGTCCACATGGGGAAGGGCTGCACTCAGCCCCAGTCTGTTTCCTTTACAGGCAGGGTGGCAGCAGAGTGGGTGCTAAGTGAGAATTTTCCTTGTGTTATTCACTGAAGCACACCAGCGATGTTCTCAGGGTGGTTTCAGTCCTGCTGGAAGTCAGCTTGAAGTCACAAACCGGGTCATTGTGCCCAGCACCCCACCTGCAGTGTGGATGCAAGGTCCTTCTGTGGAAAGCTCTCCATGCCCCATGCACACCTAGG
Source organism: Numida meleagris (assembly GCF_002078875.1). Taxonomy (NCBI): domain Eukaryota; kingdom Metazoa; phylum Chordata; class Aves; order Galliformes; family Numididae; genus Numida; species Numida meleagris. The sequence continues at coordinate 5,896,490 of NC_034409.1, forward strand.
AGCTCATGCAGGGCCTTTAGATCAGCTCCCGTTCCTTGTTTCTGTCCCACACCAGTGATGCATCCAAAGAAGGGCCACAAAGTTGGGGGAAGGTCTGGAGGACAAGTTGTGTGAGGAGCAGCTGAGGGCCGTGGGTTTGCTCAGCCCAGAGCAGAGCAGGCTGAGGGGAGGCCTCATGGCGGCTGCAGCTCCTCACAGGGAGCGGAGGGGCAGCGCTGAGCTCTGCTCTCTGTGACAGCGACAGGGCCTGAGAGAACGGCATGGAGCTGTGTCAGGGGAGGGGCAGGGGGTGTTAGGGAAAGGGTCTGCACCAGAGGGCAGTGGGCATGGAACGGACCGCCCAGAGCAGTGGGCACAGCCCTGAGCTGCACGAGTTCAAGGGACGTTCAGGCTACGCTGTCAGACACAGAGTTTGGATTTGGGGTGGTCCTGTGTGAAGCCAGGAGTTAGGATTCATGATCCTTAGCTCCTTACCTATAGGTAAGGCAAACCCTTTAAATAAGGTCCTGCTTTAACCTGATTTTCTGCCTGGGATGTAACAGTGAATTCCTGCTGGTTTGAGCTTGCCTTGTTGCTCATATTCAAAGCATAATGGGGAGCCTACAGAAAAATATAACCTTATTTACACCATACAAAGCCAATTGGATTTTAGTTAACTTAATTTCTAAGTGATTACAGTTCACTAACAATGTAGGTGTGCTATAGATGCAATGCACAGGGGGTGACTTTTTATTTTAAACCGTACAAGCTTTCTTTTATTCATGTCATTCAAGCAGCCTCATGATAATTCACATTTCCAGCTTTCATAATGTGTTGTTCAACCACTGTTTTTTCTGCCTCCCTATTGTACTCTCAGAAATCATACTCACTAATTTCTGAAAGCTTTTCATTTCTCTCTATAGGTTGTTGTTTCGTAACATTTTATACAAGAAAAGCTGCTCTTGAGGCACAGAATGCACTGCACAATATTAAAACTTTACCTGGGGTGAGTACATTTACTTTTTGATCCTAATTATTTTGTTGCCAGAAAATAGCCCTTTTGCTTGAGATGCTGATTAAGTGCCCCAAATAACCTTGGTCTCTTCAAGGGAGGGTGGCAAACCTGATGTCCTGTCCTGTAACAGTGCCAGTCCTGTAGCAATGGCATTATCTCTAAAGACAGTTGCTCTTCTGTAGAAAGTCCCTTGGCTGGAAACAGTGCTGATTCCTGCTGACTAGAGGCAGTTACTGAAGTGCAAGGTAGATCCAATTTTTTTTTTTTTACAGGAGAAGGAGGGGGGGGGAACATATGGCAGAAAAACACTGCACCACTGAGGATTCTAGTTCCAAAAGGGAGAAGAGAGGAAAAGACAAAATACAGCCAGCTTCATTAAATGCAGCCTTTGTACACATGGTTTCTAAACAACTGAGTGCATTAGCGTGGTGACTGCACATCAGGGGACCACAGAGCACAGTACCACATAGCTGCCTGCACAGAGCCATCCTGCTCCCTGCCACCACCTCTGCTCAGCACCCTGTTCCTGCTGATACATCGCACTGGTGGTTAAAGCAGTTGTGCTTGTGTTACTGAGCTAACTGTACAAACTGTAGCATATGTTATCCCACGGTAGTTCAGATTTGAGTTGCAGGTTTGAAGAGAAGCATATCATTGGTATTTGCATGACTTAACTCTGAAGTCTTCTTGTTCTCATGTTTTAGTTTGTTCTGCTGTTTGCAACTAAATACTTTAGGGACCAGAATGGAAAAAATATAAAGAATGGGGATATATTCCCCCTTGATCTAGGGCAAATGTTCCAGTATATGTATAGAGTGTGTGGTTACAAACACAAGAACAAATTATACAGCACTGTATAAATAAATGGAATGTTGTTTAGACTGACAGTTATGATGGATGGTTATGGACTGATGGCCAATATCTTCTTCAGTTCCTACACGCCATATGTGAAATCGGACACTATGTGTTTGAAAACTTCATGTCTGGCTGGCCCATTTTCTGCAAGTCCTGTTAGGAAAGCCACCTCATCTGTCATGGAAGCGACCAACACGGAGATGTTGGATAGTTACCCATGAGCCGTGCTAATTTGCAGAGGTAGAATGGAATTCTTCCATCATTTGAAAATGGAAATGCTGGAAGGGGTGGGAGGTAATCTGCAATGACCAGCCAGCGAAAGGAAAATCAATGAAAAATTGTGCCACTTCAGATTTCAGTAAATTTTTCCAGCATCTGATCCTTGCAAGGGTTGATGTCATGTCTCGCAGTGGCAGGCTCAGCTTTTGAGGATGTAGAGGATGATGTGCCATCATTGGACAGAAAGGAAGGTGCTGAGGGACCTCAGGAGCTCTGGCTACATCACAGCATCCCCTGGCTCTGCAGCCCAGTTGTTTTTTCCCATCCCCACTGCCAGAATATGATGAGCCCTTGGATGAATGCTCTCTAACCCAATTCAGCTAATGTTGCAGTTAACCCAGCTCATTGTGTAACTGCTCTCCAACATGCTTTCAGTTAAGCAGCTGTGCTGAATGGGATGGGCACACACCAATGGAGGTGGTCCTGAGCTGCTACAGCATCTCTGGGTGTGTGAGCCCTACCTACCCTGAAGCCCCACAGCAAGATTTGTACATTGCTCTCCTCTGCAGCAGGGGGACTCCTTTTGCTTGCACCTCTCTTCTCCTGAGCCCCAGAGCTGGCTGCTCTGCTCTGAAAGGTCTTGGTTAAACCAGCAGGTGACTCAGGAGGCAGCCTCCTTTCCTGACCTCCCCATGTACAAGAGGCAAAGCTGGCTCAACTCTGCAGAGCTTCTTACTTCAGCAGGGCATCATTTGCTCCTCTTTATAGCTAAGGAGCATGCCAGAATTAAAGAGGCTGCTGCACCTTTTTTTTTTTTTTTTAGCAAAGATCAAAACTGTAACGTTTTTTCCAATGCTGCCTCTAGCTCATGGTCTTTTAAAATGTATCTTTTTCAAGCTCTGTTTTTCCATCTTGAATGTGAAGTTACAAACTTTTCTCTTAAGGAGATGTGAAAATTACATTCCCATGGCTCTGGGGCCTGGGCTGATCTGATCCCGATGCTGCCTGAGATGTTAAAATTTTACTTTGAGATGAGTTGTTACACTTAGTTCTTAAAGGCACGTCTCTAATAGAGAGAAAAACTCAGACAACTCATTACATTGACGAAAATTAAGCATGTATTATGTAACAGATCCTATGTTTTGAACACGCTGTATGCTGACATTCAATGTAAACTGTGATACTGTTATGATTTAGCAGTATATTCCCAAAATAACTTTGTTTATGCACACTGTAAAGTTGTAGCACACATGCTGAACCGCTTCACTTGAACAGGATTCTCCTTCTATGAATTTTAGCGATTTCCATGCTGCTAGATCTGGTCCACTAAGCAGCTTTCCATGAGCTCGCAGGGATTGGTAGTGGATAGCCTGTGTGCGAAACAGTCTCTTTCAGACAAATGGAAGCAATCATCTGTCAAGGCTACAAGGGATGAATTTGGATCAGGTTCATTTGGGCATCGGCTTGCTTCCAGTAAACAAGATGTGCTGTGTAGGAAGTTCAGAAGGAAGGTGTATTTGGAAACAAAACAGTGTGCCTTCCACTTCTGCTGAAGTACAGCCATGCGTCAGATAAGAAGCATCTCTGAACAACCCAGGAAAAAAATGGAGTAACAGGCAGGTGGTTTGTTAGTTTCAGATACAGAATTATGGCAGACACAGAAGCAGGGATGCAGCAGCTTGCCTGCATCTCACCTGTGCATAGGTGTCACTCATCCTGCTGCAAGGCTGCGTGCACTGAACGATTGTGAGCGGGATGTTCCTGGTTTGTCTTTTCATTTCCAAAATGCAGACTTGCTGCGTGTTGCTCAGTAATGGGATGAGCACCTACGAAGCCAAAAAAGCATTTTTGTAGCATGAAACCTATCCCCCTTCTGCATGCTCTGTTCAGTTTGGGTGGGATTTGAGCAAAGCCCGCCGTGCTCTGTTTCTGTATCTACTTTCTGTGTGGACCTCGTCCTTAACAAGAGACATGAAAACACGAAGGCTTTATCTGCTCCTTTGAACTGCACCCTTTTAGTGGACATGAAGAAAACAAGACCAGACATAAATGATTAATGCAGAATCTTGGAAGAAAATATTGCAGGGTGCCTTGCTGTTTGATTACAAGCCTTGGAATTAGTCAACATTTCCATAATTCTAAACCAATATACACCTGTTTTCCCACTGTGATGTGAAGGCACAACTTAATTTAACAGAAACCCTGCTGTGCTAAATCTCTCATTAAATACCAAGCTAGTTCTGTAATTTAAAGTTGCAGCACCACTATTTTAACAGAATTGCCTTTGTATTATGAAATTAATAAGAAGTTAATGATGCACTTTGCTGTATTCTCTCAGCTTTTTTTTTTTTTTCACAGCAACAACAACAAAAAAGAAAGATAAAGAGGAAAAACATGTCACCAGCTGACATCTCAAGGCTTTTCTTGTTTTAATCATTTTCCTGAGGATAAAATTCATGTAAAGGATTTTTTAAAAAATTTTGAAAACTTTCAGCAGAAGTAGGATCAAACATCTTCTTTTTACTCATGATTATTATAATCTCTCTGTTAGACGTAATATTCCTTGCCACATAATGGAACTTTTATCTTTCCCCAAATATGTATTTAGATATCACTTGTCACAGTAGCATTGCTACTAGGCAGAGAAAAAGATACACAGCATTTGAGAAATACAGGCATATTGATATATATGATACATATCAATGAAATAAGGACAATTCTCTTCTGTTTACTTGGCATCACAAGTTGCTTTTATGTCTTGTAAACGAGCAAAATGAATTTCTACATATGTCTTTTCAAATATAGCATTCAGGCGCATATCTCATACCCTAGCTCCATAGGGATGCAGTTGGTATTATTCAAGTTACAGTCAGGTTCTTCCTGCATGAATGTCAGTGTGGATTCTATTTTAAAAGGCAGAGGAGAGAAAAGGGAAAACTTCAATTTGAATGCAATAATTGAGATGAGACGTAGAACCAAGGTCTTAACTAGTCTCATATTCATTAGGAATCTCTTGGCTTTGCTAGAGATGCTTAGCTTCTATTCCCTAAGCAAAATAATCCAGTGAATTCCTCCCATCTAAATTTATTCTGTACCTTTAGTTAGATGTAATAATCACAGTCCCCCCATGCTTAAGCTTTCTAATATGCTGCTTTGTGAAAATTGGCTTTTATGCAGAGGTTGTATGCAGAGACTGCTCTCAGCCATGTTGGCGGCACTGACATTGTGGGGTTTAGTTTTAACATGCATGCTAGTTTAGAAACAGAATCTACTCTATTTGGCTAACTAGTGAATTGAGTAGGATTTCCTGGCAAGAGATAACGAGGACTGGTTTGCATTCTTGAAGCCCGGCAGCTAAATAAATGGACCTTCTCATGTAGAAGCTATTTGATATCAGGAATCAATTGGATTCCTTCGGTAAAATGCTTTGGTAAAATCTAGACCTAAGTCTCTTCGGAGCCTGTTTTGCATTTAGAGTTAGATTCACCTGACATGACACGGATCATTTGTTGCCTCAATACCTTTGCATATATCCTCATAGGAGAGGTTATCGCAAAAATAATTAACAGCCTGCACTGATTAAGTTGTCAACACTCCTATGCATTTAACAGACTAATGGTTTACGTGGTTCTTATTTCAAGTGGATATACGTATTCCAAGCAGCAGCAAGCCCACTGTATTGAAGTTCTAGCCTAAAATAAGGACTTTAACTGTATCAATCCATTTAATTAAGAGTGTAACAACAGAGAAGTACAGTTTTGAGAAAACTTTTTACACTTTAACAGCAAGGTGGAGTTTGTAGGATATAACTGTCTTGTAAAATATTAATGGCCCCCTTTTTGCCAGATGTTGTGAAGGAAAAGATTTTCATTTTTTACAGTGTAAGAATCACTACTGGCTTTATGAAATGTACTTTATGTGACAGGGAACCAGGACTGTCTTAGAGGGAACTTTCCCCTAAGTGTTCTTAGAACCACAGAATGGCTTGGGTTGGAAGGGACCTTAAAGTCCATCCCGTTCTAGCCCTCTGCCGTGGCCAAGGTTGCTACCCACTACATCAGGTCAGATCATGGCTCTATCTAGCCTGGCCTTGAATACCTCCAGGGATGGGGCATCCACAGCTTCTGTGGGCAGCTTATGCCAGTGAATCACCACCATCTAATCTAACTCTCTTCTTTTAGTTTAAAACCATTCCCCTTGGTCCTATCACTGTCAGATTGTATTGTGTGCTACGCGTAAGGAAACCTCAGGGATGCAGCCTTAGGGGTGCAGAATAAGTGCAGCTGCATTTTAAAGAGGAACGTAGGTTACTGTCCTGATTCACAAGAGCATTTTTTCTGCCCTTTGGCGGGCTGATTGCCCACTGGCACAGTGACAGCCACTTTAGGGCTTTCCCTCTCCTCTGCAGACCGGCTCACGTTTCGCACTGTGTGTAAACCACAGGTTATTTAACCTTAATCACAGTAATCTATTACAAAAGGCAGGGATCCACAATGGCTTTGTTTGGATCCACATTCACTTACTGATAAGACAGTTTGTCCAACAAGAAGCAAAAAAAACCCCGTATATTTCTGATTTTCACTTTATATCATAAGTTCTGTACATTTCTAATGAATATTGCACATTCCTTTCTTGAATAGCATTTTAATAACCAGCCCACTTCTCTGCTTTAGGCTTTATGAGTTGTCAGTATGTGAACATTATGTAAAAATTACCTGTAATAAAAAGGTAATCATCCAATATGACTTGAATTATAGCCTGAATATGGGATATCAATGACTTTGAGAGATTTTGACAAACAGAAAGGGAATTCAGAGAGTAATTAAGTTAGTTAAGGGTTTAGAGTGATTGATTTATGATGACAAATTAAACTAATTCGGTGCCCATATAGCATGGCCAAATGCTGTTTAATGAAGGATCTGAAAAGTGTAGAAGTTTTTAAACGATAAAAATAACCAGATGGGAAAGGGAAGAATCCCCAGGGAGCATCTATTTCTAGGAACTGGGCTGTAAGACATTGAGTGATGTCGAGGAAGTGAATCTGGCCTATTTCTTCCTTTAAAATACTACACAAATAGTACCACTCAATGGTAGATTTTGTAAGCACAGAAGAAGTTATTTTTTGTTATGCAAATACATCACTGCCACCTCTGCCCTCCAAAGATAAGTTGCACTGACTTTGCTGCTCAAATAATAAATTACTATTTGCACTAAATTCAAATACCATAGTGGAAAGGTTGAGTTTGTGTTTACCATTATTGTGAAACACAGAACATAGCATCAGCCCTAAATTCAATTTTACCTAAAATGGTAAAAACTGACAAATTGACTTAGAAGCATAATGAAATTCCCTGTAAGCAGCTGACCTTGCAGCTGAATGGCAAAATGATAGGTGTTGTGCAGGCACGGGGAGAAGGACATGTTGACTAAGTGAAAATAGCTTCTCTAAATTGAGCAGAACATTTCATTCATAATTATAGTCTCTTTCTCTCAGTGAAAGATGGGAGCCAGGTTTACCTTTTCTCACAGCCTGACCATTAGGATAGCTTTCTGGCTTGCAGGAGTGAGCAGTTTACATCTACACTGGCTTACTTGTTGTAAGGGTTTATCTTCAGTTGACATAGCAGAGCCATCACTACTGGACTCAGCTGAGATTGGAGGTCTCCTCTTCAGATGAATCTGTTCCTCAGTGTGTGAAAGCATTAGCCTCTCATGGGACTGAAAGCAAGCAAGTAAAAGCACTAGGTTGACTAGTACTGAGAGCAGTGACTCAAGAATTGTGATATCTGATTACGGGTCCATGTTCTAATAAGTATTTTTATTGTTTGGAAGATACTCACCCAGAATAGGGAAGTGTGTAGAATAATAACCTGGCAGGAATATCCATAGACCTGCAGTACTGGTGGGAGGAGGTAAACATTGCTCTGCCTTACTCAGATGGTGATGCCCCAGCCTAACCCCTCGGGTATGTCAGGAGGACACAGAGCTGCACAGTGTGTGGGCTAAGCTATTTCAGATCCTAGATGTTCAAATCAGAGCCTTTCTTTTTCCAGGGAGGCAAGAGCGCATCAGCCCAGCTGCAAATGCAGGTAGATCCAAGCTGGTTTTTTCAGGTATCTCTTTTGGAGTCGTCCAGGATTTTTTGTGGTGCTTTGCAAATAATAATAATATTGGGATGGAAACTAAGTAACACATAATATTGGCTTAAGCTGAGCAAGTTTTCCTAGTGTGAAGCCCATCCCTAAAAGGCCAAACTGCAATGACATGTGACATTGCTTTACCTCTAATTTCTATAACTCTGGACAGTTGAGGTCAATACTTTGCAAAATACCTCTGGGTTTTACTGTCCAACTTAGAACATCTTAGCCTGCTTTTCTGTGAGGCTGTAGTATATCTGTTCACAGGATATCAATTTCAAGCTGGGTACTCAGAGAGGCCATCACCAGAGTACTCCAGACTATTGCAAAGCTCACCAAGATTTAGGTGGGATGCTTAGCTAGGGATAATAGCCCAGGCACTCTCATAAGCAGCTATTTATCCTCCTGCTGGTGTTAGCTGTTTTCTGTTATCCGGAACAGAAAGTACAGGTGCTTCAGTCAGCCTCATTAGCACCATGACACAAGCTATTAAAGTTGTCTTTGTGATGAAATAATAGTTCAGGGAGTCTTCCTAGCTGTCTGACTACTCCTACAACAATGAAATTAGAAAGGCAAATCATAAACAGTGTTGCAGGCGTTAGGAAGTAACATCATTAGAGATGCCCTTGGATGCCATTTACCTGCCTCAATAGCAATATTTGGTGTCCGTGGAACTGAGTTATGTGATGACTAAAGAGCCAGAGCTTCATGACATGCTTATAACAGAGAGACTGTTTGTTCAGCATCCTTTCTGCTGTTGTGTCCAACCCTGTGTGCTGTGCTGCTTCTTTCTAAAACCTGTGCAGCGTGCTCTGTGGCTCCATGCATTGCCATCAAAGGTTTGAAATATCTCATTTAGTGCTTGTGCTCCTGTGGTGGTGCCAGGAGCTGAGGCATCCTTACCTAGTTTTTTTCCCATCTCAGTTGGGTAATGAACCATACGGTTTAGATGCACTGTGCTTTTGTACGTGCCAAACATGGGATTAGAGGGAAAACATGAGTTTTGTCTTCTTTGCAGTCATTAAAAATCCTATACTTGCTGAAAAAACAACTGAAAATGGATGGCTTGACTGAACCTCCTGCTCATAGCTTACTTTGGGCAATTAAATTCTGCCTAATTAAAAATACCCTTTGCAGATCCAGAAGGATAATTGATATTTTGCTCATTCTCCTAAATAAGTCATCGTCTTCATCAGCTCAGCTGGGAGAGCCACTGCTTTGTCTGCTGTTACTCTGTAGTGTGCAGAGCAATCCTTTCTCCTTTTCAAGACTAGAAAGCATTCAAGAATTCTTTTGGGTGCAGGCACCCCTTCCCTCTGCAGACACGTTCATATGATCGTTGTGGTAGACATCCAAAACTTTCAAGGTCACTGAAATGTGCTGTGAATTCATAGCCTGAAAAGTTCAGAAGGAGACCACCCCAACTGCAGAGCCCGTATTTCAGACTGCCAGTGTATGCATCGGGCTATCAGCAGCCTCTGGAGCAGAGAGAAAATACCATTAGTGTTATATAGCTTTTAACTGGCAAGCAGTACAAGAGTGGGCAAGGCTAAAGTTTGGCTTACTTTTGGAACGGTGCATCTTTTCACTTGCAGCTTTGCTGAAAGCAGTAATGGCTTTGCTTTTAGAATATAGCCTGAATATCTTCAGAAGCAGAGAGAAACAGTCATTGAAAAACATGCCACCATAACTCCATCTATTCACAAAAGCCTCTTCCTGTTGCATTGTGTCAGCAAAGTTAAAAAGGCAAAAACTGCAAAAGAAAAAAACATTGGACTAAATAGAGTCTTAAGCAGCAGTAAACAAAATGTAGTTTTCTTTGTGGTTGATTTTTATCCAGCTGCAGCCAAATATCAAAGCGATATCAAAGGAAAGATACCCATTAATTAATTCAGACTGACTTCACAAAGCAAGCTGGAGCTTTTGCTGATATCTGATTCTGACAACTTCCTAATCTTCACAAGTTGTCATTAAGAGTGGCATTAAAGCAGTCTGCAGTCAATCCCCCTCTCGCCCCATTGTAGCTCGGAGATGGGCTATCTCTCAGCACAGGAGGGGGGAAGGATGTGCAAGCGAGGGTTAGAATAAGCAACTTTGCTTCTTTGCAAATGGAATTTGCAATGTATCAGGGAATCTCATGAATACATTGCCTCTGTCATTCACGCTAGGAACGCTCACCCAGTTCCACTTGCAACCATTACAAGAATCTGTTGCAGCGAATGGAAATTTTCACTTCTGAAGGAGAAACACAGAGGAAAAAAAAAACAGAAAGAAAGGAGTTCATGTTGAAAAGGAATAATTGGAAGTCCGTAACGATCTTTTTAAAAGTATGAATAGAGCCTTATCATTGATTTCAAGATAGAGAACATAGTGAGTCATAGAAAATAAGATTGGGGAAAATAAGACACTAATCAGAGGATAAGATTAGTTTTTAACTAAGAACTGAAAGGCAGGTACCTCCATAAGTGAAGCTTGTAATGGCACCGTGAAAATAAACAAAACACTCTAGTGTTCCTTACTGCTGCCAGCAGCTCTCCATGGGATTACAGCCTCCTGTCGAGACTGGAGGTACGTGATACCTTTGTATTTCCATTCAGCTGTGAATGGCTCAAATGATTGAACGTGGTTTGTGTTCTAGACCATCACTTGAGCAAGTATCCACCAGACAGCGACTAATACTATTTTGTGGCCAATTCATGACAATACCTTAGAGGAAAATGTGCTATGTTATTATACAGTATGTTCATTTCAAATACTGCAAGAAAAACAGAGAGGATAAATGCTGTTGCGGGAGTATGTTGCCAAGCATCCCCAGCAGTGTGGATGTTTCGGTGCATTTATTTCCTCCAGGGCCAAGTGTTTGTACTGCCCAAATGCCAGTGACAAATGGGAATTATTTTTGATTGTACACAGAATTGAGGATTTACAGTCATAAGAGGTAAAATAAAACTTAGATCAAGTATCAGAAAAAGCAGTATCTCTCCAATTAGAATAATCTTCTAAAGGAAACAAAGTTAAATCCCAGTCCTTAGAGGCGTTTGGAGTAGGAAAAAATTAGAAAATATACGATAGACAATAATCCTCTACTGGCATTAAGTCATTTCAGATGAGTTACTGGATTTTTTCATTTCTAATTTCTACAATTGCTAAGAAGTGAAAGAAATTGCTATGCTTGTCTTGATATAGTATCCTCCCGTTTGTACAAAAATGTATGATTAAAGAAAGCAATTGGTAAGTAAGAACAACAGTCAGTTTAATTGCTGTACTTATATGCTCGTGTCTGGAGGGCTCTGTGGGGTTGCTCAAGCAAGCATGTCCCTTGCCTCTAGTGACCCCATCTATTTTGCAAAGAAAACATGGATTGATCCCAGATAAGAAGGGGCATGATAGCTAACAGCTCTCATGTCTGGCACTTGTGTTCCTCCCTGTTGACATGAGAACCAAAAATAGAAGGTGTGACTTGGTGAATATTTCTCTTCTGCATCCATCCCGTCTTCCCCTCTTCTTTCATTGTCCTCGGCTATTTCATCAAGTTGCAGCAGCCCTTGGGCTGAATTAGCCCAGTTCAGAAAAAAAAAAGGGTAGACTGTGGAACTGGGAGTTCAATATTCCCAGTAGCTCAAAATGCAGCCTCTGGAGCAGGTAGGATGAATGATGTAAGAGCTTTTAGCTCAGTTAGTTTTACCAGAGGACCTTCCCAGCAGCTCTCCTTGGATGCCAGCTGTTCCACCTGAAGCCATCTCTGCAAAGAGATTTCTTTGACCTTTAGGCAATTTGTGCATGAAGATGTTACTTCTGGGGCATTATGCAGAGAAAACTTCTAATTGAATAGGAAAGCAATATGAAGAACAAGTAAGGGAAGACAGCTTTTCACACACTGGCATTTATGGTCACTGAATGAAGCATCTTGGTGTTTTTTTTTCGAGGGAATCAAGGGCCCAGTCTCTGGAAAACTACATGAAGGTTCATATTCAGGGTGAGGTGCTAATATAGAACTTTACAAATGGGTGGAGACAGGTTGATTTTGGCCTTATTGTTCCTGATACTGTCCCTTTTACTAATGAAAACTTAATCACAGCTCTGTCCAAATAGCACAGCCAGCTGGAACTGACTCATTCTTCAAAAATATATGTTTCTGCTAATGTTGCCCATATAATTTTTTGTTTAACTTCCCAAGTACATATTGAAAGAAGTATTTAAGCACATTATAATCCCTTAAAATTAGCTGTATGAGTACATACTGTATGTGTAATATTGGTAAAAAATATTGTCTTTACTCCAAAGAAAGCACTGGCAAAATACATTGTGTATATAGGTGCTGAGAAATTGGAGAGAACGAGTTCATACAAAGAGTGGTTCAAAATGATATTGTTACTTGACTGAGTGTTCTTACTGCTGTTTGTAATTGTATATATATACACAACTGGATATTCACATTTTCACATGGACAGTGTGTGTCCTTGCAGCTGGAGACTGCAGTAACGTTCTGTTTTCATATGTGGATAAAATATTGAGCTATCTCTTTCAGTCATTCTCCACAGCCAGATTATTTCACCACTGCAGAGTATTGGCATAGCATTGACAGCTTTTATTTGGATGCTGATACTGGATAGTTGTGGAAAATTCCTGTAACTTCAGCTCATGGACAACTTAAATAGAATTTATGAGCCATGTCCTCATTTGGCATAAAATATTATGGCTCCACTGGTTTAACAATGAAGCTGTACTATTTACCCAGCTGATCTCAGTCAGGAGAGCAGGATTTTTGACGTCTTCATTCAAAATCCCTTTTCTACCTGAATGTTTTGCCTGTTCTCCACAATATTTAAATAGACATACTTGCTGACAAGTAGTTTGGGGCCCATAGCTGACCTTTGAAGAATTCTGTATTAGTTTGCGTTTGGTAACAGGAAGAAATTTGACCAATGGGCTGACTGATGGAGAGGTGGGAGTTGAGAATAAAGAAATGTATTCTGGACTCAGAACTACCCTGCGCCTTTTCTAAATGAAAACTGCAGCAGCACCGCATCATTGGTGCCAGCTCTTTCTATAAAATGTACCCTTTACTCTAATTTAAAAGGCAGTATTTCAATAGATGTTATAATTTGGATCCTTTGGGGGTTTATTTTAGACCTACCTCAATCATACTTTTTAACTATAAGATATTCTTGCTGTTACATTGTACTGCAAATATGAAAGCTTTCCAGCAAGAATTTTTAAAAAGCTTTACATAAAAAATCCCATAGCCTAGAATTTGAGTTTTATGCCAAATAATAGACTCTAGTTTCTATCAGAAGAAGAGACCAAGTGTGTTGTTGGATCAAGGTGACCTTATATGCTGCAGAAAGAGTCAGGCTGAAGATACACTTTTTAAATGAACAGAAAAATCTGTCATGTGAAACTGAGGGAGCAGTAAAAGCTGATTTCTCTCCTGTTGAATGAAAGCCAAAAATTGAGAAGATAACTGGAGATGAGATAATGTTGTGAAAGAAATGGTGGAGCCCCTGGCTTTGCTTTCTCGCTTTTCTGAAACGTTGCTGTCTCTGGTCATTCCCTTTAAAGGGTTATTTCCTGAATTTCATCTTGGCAAAGGTAGAGGATATTGCTGAGCATAATCACATGGTGTTTTCCCAGAGCATAGTTCACAGAGGAGGCAGTACACGCAAAGTACAGAACAGCATAAATCTTAACACTTCTGCAAAACAAGCGTTTAATATCCTGGTAGCTATGCTCTCAGTCACAGCTGAGTTTGTGTTTTGCTGTACAAAAGATTCTGCATGATTTTAAAAACCTTTCATTTAAACTAAATTTCCTCATGGTCATCAGTGGCCTAAAAAAGAATCTTATTTCAGTTCAACTTTGTTTGGAATTGCGTTTTCTGGGGGAAAGGAGAAGGGGCAGAGGATTGTTTTGTTTTCTTGATAATTTTCTAAACGTCATTCTAGATGTTTATGTGGAATCAGAGGGATTTATGTGGAAAGAGTGAGTTTTCATGTGGACCAGACTCAAACATTAGCACCCTAAAATGGTGTTCACAGCCTGAGCTGCTTGAAGGTTCCAATTCAGCAGCAGGAAAGGTTTTTTAAGATGGAAATTTGGAAAGTTGAAATTGAAAGCCTGTGGCAACATCGTCTTGAGTCTTCAAAGACACTGAAATCATAACTGCGAAGAGCAAATGTCCCTGAGCAATAGGAGCCAGTGCATCCTAAACAGAGGATTTGACTTGTGCTAGGGGAAGAGAAGTGAAATGTGCCTCTCCAGACCACTCAAGTAAGCAGAAGCTTCTTCCATGCTGCTTCCCCATCTGAGGGGCCTGTTTCATTCTCATTCAGAAGCTGGGAGGTGATGAGCTAATAGGTATCATGTTTCGGTTTTGTTCTGGTTCTGTTTTCTAAACACTAACACTGGGGAGTGGAGGTGTGTTTCTCTTAGATTTTAAGGAAAAATACTTCTTTTTAAGTCTCAGACTCCTGTTGAATTCTGAAAGTTTTGCCAAAACCTGAATTAGGAAGATGGAAGAAAGTACGACTGCAGAACACTTGAGTCATGTCCAGTGAGACACTGACTTTAAGACTTGTGTCATTCTGGGAACTGAGTTCTGACATCTTAAGTCATGTTGGGCAAATCCACACAACGCAGTGCAAGGCAGCATTAGTTATTAGCTCAGATCCCCAAACCATGAAGGCTTGGCTGGTGTGTGGTTCCAGCTATCCCAGAACACTGCTTCAGGTTCTTATGTTACTTCTTAGGTAGAATATCTAGGGAGTAGTACTGTAAAAATAATACACTTGCACAAATTATACCTGCTCATCACTAGCTTACCTACACTTGGTCAGAAAACTACAAGATTTTGTTTTGAGAGACTTAGCTTCCATAACTCTAAATGAATCACGTATAGCCTCTCTGCCTTTTTTTCCTCCATCATCTTCCTTTCTGCTAGAAGGAGATACCAGCGGTAAGCACCTCACAGTTGTGTTAGGAGGAAATATCAATTAGAGCATGAGGAGCTCGTGCTCTGCTGCTGTGAGGCCAGCATGGCTGCATCCCTTCATTCTAGTCCACACCAAGCCACTCTGCGTGGCTCCAGGCAAATCACTGCTTCACTGTGCTTCGTTTCCTGCTCTGAAACATGGACAGTAATTTGGCTTCTCACAGTTACCTTGGATCAGTGTTACTCAGTCAAATAATGTAGTGGAGACACTTTGTTATCTTCTTATGCCTTATCGTTTTAATGCAAAGGGAAGAAAATGCTGGCATGCAAACTTCAATTGGCAAAATGTCAACAAAAGTTATTGCTGCTGCAGATGAGATGGATAACTCTTGCTGTTAAAATAATATCTGGTGTTTTGCTCAGATGTTTAATGGGTTTGCTTTTTAAGCATGGATGATGCAAAATATCCCCAGGGCATTATTCCAAACAAGATGTAGAATCCCACTTAATGTCTATTTTTAGGACTGAATAGGTTCTGTAAAGGCTCATTTGTTTGAAGAAAAGATAGTTAATCACTTTGGTTTGAATGTGATTTTGAAGAGAGTAATTTTGTCGTACCTCCCCTTCCTTATCTCCACTCCACTTGGCTTGCATGTGTCCTGGAATTGTTGCCATTTGTGTGGGTGGTAAGAAATAAAGGAATTAAATAAATGGATTAGAACTGCTAACTGAGCAGTGGCAGTTATTTGTACATTATGAAGTTAAGTTGTCACTTCTAAGACTGCCAACTTATTCATTTCTATATGTGGTTAGTTTTTAAAGAAAGCAGTGTTACAGGCTAATTAGTAAACTTACGGGAGGAGCAGCAGCAGCAGGATGCAGAGGTGACTGTGGAAATAATCGTTAGAATATTATTACCTTAAAGTGTAGCATTGTTTTTTACTCACTTGAGCTAATGTTCAGTTTAACTTGAATGTAAAAAATGGAATGTGGTTGACTGCAAATGACTGGCTTGGAAAACTTCCAAAAGTTATTGAATTTCAGCAGTTTCACTGTTCTTCTGGAAAAGGAACAACTTGTTTTAAGCAAGCTATATGCTTGTTTCTGTGCTCTAAACAGAAAATAATGATGCTATACATTACCTCATGAACTATATTTGGCACCCAATAGCAATATTCATTTTCTCCTGCTTCTCTTCGTCCCTAACTTCCTCCCTCTCTTTCTCCTTCTCTCTAAAATGCACATATATATATATATGTCTGACAGTAGTCTAGGAGACCACAGTCTTCTACGACTAAGATCATATAAATACCTAACAAGATTTAAATCCCTTAAATTGGAATTTATAAAAAAATGACAGCAAACAAGCTTTGAGCTACGCCTTCGCTCAAGTAGTTAAATCTACTGCTTTGCATTTGTTTGTTAGACTATATACGATGCATGCACATTTAAGCTCCTTCTACACATGAATAAACTAAGGCAAATGATATAAAACAGTACTGGGAATCTGAAGTCTGTCTGTGCATTGGTCTCAATGCCAGTTAACAGTTTCCCACCCAATGTCTAGGCATGTCTGGGAGAATAATTTGGGCTGGGCACTGTTCCCAGTAGGCAGTGTGGACAAGGACATCCTGCTTTGAGAGGAAGGAGAGTTATAGCTGTGCAAATGCAAGCTGTGTCACACCACTTCTCTTAAGAGCCAGAGAGCAGTCCCTTGCCTCTTTTATTCAGTAGAATTTATTTGGCCTAAGAGACTGTCCCCAGTTCCTGGAGAAACCCCTGAAGCTGTAGGCAGATATTGACTGTGTAATTCAAGTTAGTTTGACCCTAGAGAAGTCATTCTAAACAGTTCTCTGTGATAGGAAAATACACCTCTTCCACTTCTGGGAAACTTGTACTACTTGTGAGTCACAAGGCTTTAAAAAAGCAAAACAAGTTTCTGTTGAAGTGATGTGAGAAATATGCTCAAGAGTTCCTCCAAAAGGACCCTGCTGAGAAACTTGGGAGCCAAGAGCTAAAATGGGGGCTGGGAGGCCAAAATGTCTGCTCATAGTAATCCAGAAAGACAAAGACACTGAAAATTATTTAATTCTCTGGTGCTTGAGAACCATTTTCCCTTTTTCCCTCTGTCTTTTGGTAGGTTCATACTTTCCTTTCTGACCTCCAGACTTGGTGAAGGTGTTCAGGAAAGTGGCAGGTAGAGATTAGGCTTCTCAGTTTCCTTGCGCTATTGGTCTAATTCAGCTGTATGCACTAATTGGATCAACCTGGAGAAGATTTTATACCCATTCCCAGTCTATAGTTAGGCAAAGCATGTAGTTTCCCCATCCTCTTCAGTGCTGGTGCCTCTTCAATCACTTTTCTTTCCCTGTTCCCTTAGCTTGTCTCTGCTGCTCTTTACTATTTTCTTCAGGATTCATTTTCCTACTGGTTCCAAAAAGTCCACATATCTATTATTCTTCCCCCAAGAAGAATATTAGGGTCCTATTAAGTTTTGACATCTCTCTCCCCCAGTCTCTCCTACCATTCTTTAATTCTGAGATGTATAAAATGTGAAGAAAGTCCCATTTGGCTCCAGCAATGATTGATGAGAGCAAGAATCAAGTCCCAAAGTGCTAGAAATGACAAGTTGCATGCAAGTTGTCATCATTTAATCCTATTGCAGTTTGTATGGTTTGGATGTTATCTAAATCGTCCAAGTACTTCAAATTACTCTCAGCTTGGGAGGAGGTCTGTGAGGGTGACAGGTAAGGGACAAACTGAGCGAGGGCACAGCTAGACACATATAGCCATAGCAGATAACAGAGAAGAGAGGAAAGGAGCAGGTCTGAAGAGGGCTAAGATCTCTAGAAATCCACAGGCTGGTTTAAGGGATTGTAGAAAGATGATGAGGAATTCTAAGACAACTCCAGTGTGGAGTCGTGGATGACATCCTCCCCACACACCCCCTAAGCTCCCTTGATGTTCAAAGGACTTTTAGGTAATGGTATCTGAATGAAGTGCTTAGGCACTGGTAAAGGCACAGGCAGGTTTGTGTTCATTCGGAGTCCTTTCTTCACCAGGGCTTTTCTTCCCTTGAGGCACCAGGAATGATGTAAGTGAGCAGAGGCCTGTGCAGTCTGCAGTGGCAGGAACAGAGAATCAAATCTGCTAATAGGTGCACTAATCATGCACGAAGGTGTTGCTGTAATGGATCATAAAATAATGATTTTTCATAGTCATGGCCAGATTTTCTGAGGTGCTGAAGGTACTCAAATTTTGGGCTCAGCGCAGCTGCAGGAAACTGAGCCCATCAGCTCCTTTTATTTCACTGAAAGGTATTTCCTGATTTTAAATCACCACTGTCCTCTGTAAGACAGCCATACTCACATATATAACAAAATACCTCTTACTACACCAACTGCAGATCATTTGAAATGTTGACTTCCTCAGACTACAGACCTCTCCTGTCTCACATCAACTGCTGTTCGCAGGGAGCCTTTAGCCTACCTAGAACATGTGAGTGCCCATTTCCCCTTAGAAAGTGAGTGGAAAGCAAGTGCCCATCCTTCCACTAAGCATACTGACAACTGGAAAATGAGATTTAGGCAACCTCTGGTAAGATGGTGGTGGCTCAGCCCATGCCAGTGATGGCCATGCCTGGACAGAATTCTTCCCAACGTACACCAAGAGCTTGGTGCTTAAGATTGCTCCTGATTCTCCACATCCTCTGAATAAATAAAAGGAGCTGTAAGCTGATGTTGTCGTGCAACGTGAAAGCACACAATAGTAATCACAGCTAATGACTGTGCTAAATGCTAGGCTGCACACACCTCCTTGTTTGGTGTTTGTTTTGTATACAGAAGGTAACATCAGCTGAATAACGAGGATGCCAAGTTACAGATGGGGTTGTGGAATCATATTTGACAGCCGATTAGAGTAATCTGACAGAAATGATGACTTAATCACCACGACAGACTCCAAATTCCCAGATAG
Organism: Numida meleagris; assembly: GCF_002078875.1. NCBI lineage: Eukaryota > Metazoa > Chordata > Aves > Galliformes > Numididae > Numida > Numida meleagris. The sequence goes on from NC_034409.1 coordinate 5,915,601, forward strand.
AATTCCACCCAGGTTAATCTAATTTCCTTGCAATATTTTTGCCAGGAATAGACTCTTAGCTGGCTTGTTTTCTCCCATGCAGATGTCACATGATTTTGACAAGAATGTAAATAGGTAGCATTATTGTTGTTGAAAAGATGATGGTGAGACTCTAAAGCTGGAGAGGATCCATGCCTTTGTGTGGTTTTTGGTTCGCTCTGTTGCGATTTTTTTATATTTACCTACAGGGATATGTATTCCAGAAGAGGAAGAAAAAAGAAGATAAAAGTCCTCAATTGTAGTTGTAGGCCATGGATTGGTCCAGCTGCTATACTGGACATAGCCAGTGGGTGGATTTCAGGTTTTTTGTCAGGATTTCATGTTTTACAACTTTTTCTTTCCCTTTCCAATTTTGGTTATTCTGTGAACCATACCAACACCCCTATTTGGGGTGACCCCAAGCAGCAGTGGTGACGTGCGCGGCCTTGGGCTTTGCGTGACTTACACAGGGCTCACATGGGGCCTCTCACTGCTGGTACGGCTGCAAGGCACTGCCAGCCTTGGGCAAGGCATCTTCCAGCTCTGTTGTGAAGCAGGGCTGAGGAAAGCTCGACTGTGCTGTTACTGGCTGTACGACTGCATCCAGTAGAGCTCTCTAACACATTGCCAAGGAGAGATTGTTCCTTACAGCCTGTTCTCCAGTTAGACTGTGATAGCCCCGTTCACAGTGCTTGCTGGGGAAGCTGGCCACTCTCAGACAGAGTTTGCCTGAGGGCTGTGCTCTTCTCTTCCACTGCAGGGTCCGATTGCAGGATGATGTTAATATCTCTAAATAGTTTGCTGCAGTTGGTTTTGTCACTTTTCCCTATTTGTTAATTGCAAATATGCATTTTCACATACTGTATTTTTATAAGCAAAGCTTTCTTCAAGCACAGAAAAAAAACCACTTCCTGTTGTTATTTTTTGTATGAAAACATGACACGCTGAGAAATCACTTACCTTGAGATCCATAAGTGTACAGCTTTGTGATGTATAGCTACAATAACAGCTTTCTGATAAGACGTGAAATCCTTCATTTCAGTAGATGACATGATTCTAGTGGGTGGCATCTAATTTGAAACAGGTTTATATCATCTATAATCTTTTGGAGGGCCTGAGAAAGCACAGCTATTTTATTATTTTATAGCCTGCAGTTATACAAGCAAGATATAAAACGCACAGATTATTTTCTCTTTTGCTCATTGTAGAGTGAAAGGATAGTACCCTTTTAGCCTTTGTTTCTGCCCCTTTAATTTTCTTATTCACTGCACACCTTGTGACTTCTTTTCTCTTTTTTCTTTTCTTTTCTTTTCTTTTCTTTTCTTTTCTTTTCTTTTCTTTTCTTTTCTTTTCTTTTCTTTTCTTTTCTTTTCTTTTTTTCTTTTCTTTTCTTTT